>NW_009661372.1:4714120-4722242 GCF_000708025.1 Charadrius vociferus | reverse complement strand
AGTGGGGCTGACAGATTTGTGGGGCTGGAAGCTCTTGATCGGTTCACCAGCAGCAGCCTCTCCTCAGCTCCTCTCTGCCCGAATAAGACGTCACGTTTGTGACCCCTGCATGGCTCACGGGTGTGAAGGTACAGCACTGCTGTTAGTCCCCTTGTTCACGGGAGAATATGAAAATTTTGGGGGTTGAAAAACTCATAACGTCGAGGTAATATGTCAAGAGTACCACATGTTGGGTTGTTATGTTTGCCTTTTTTATTATCTTTCTAGAAATGGAATTTCCTTCTTCTTTCACTAGTAGTGAAAGAGCATTTGTTCACCGGCTCTGTCAGTCTCTTGGACTGATATCTAAAAGTAAAGGGTAAGTTGGAGTCTGATTTTTATTCTTTTTTTTTTTTTTTTGGTGAATATGTATGGAATTTCATGACTAGCATTAAAGTAATCTGTGTTTCTGCAAAAAGTTTAAAAAGATAAAAATAAATGTCTTTGTGCTTTTCTTTATGTCTAAGAAGAACTTGTGGCATGCTTAGTTTGAGATAGCTTGCCCTTATACACCTTTGTGGATTTCATGGGTCCATAAAGAAGACTTCTCAGCAAGATCTGTTCTGTTTTTCATGCACTATTGTGTGGCCAAGGGTTTTGCATAGAGTCTTATACCTTCACACATAAAATGGGACCTAAACTAGCACGTCCAAAAGAATGATTCTGTTGAGAAGTGCAGGGGAAGAGGGTTCCTATGCAGGTATGATGATATTTCTTTGTCTTATCCTGCTCTGATATTTTGAAGAGAAAACCCATGTTCATTGTCCCAATGAGCTTGCGTGAAAGCTGAGAATCACACTCCCTTGGGAGTTCAGGTGGCAAACCAACAAGAAAGGTGAAGTTACAGGAAAAACCCAAATATATGGAGTATCATGTGTCACTTGTGTGTGTGGACTGTTGTAAAACCGTAGCAGCATTTGCTATTCCTGATTTTTGGAGATGCTCCATGATTCATGCAAAAGTAGTGTCAAATGCTATTTCTCTGATCTGTACTTAATTAGAGAGTAAGTGCTATTCAGCACTGATTGTGTAGAACATGTAGCTTGGTTTCAGATCTTACTTAAGCCCAGTGTGGTTCCAATGTCAGCAATGTTATAGCTGATTTTTGCCACAGATGCCCAAGACAGTAAATTTGGCTGAGGTTGCATATTTTTGCATCATATTTTGGGAACACAGAGTGTTAGAAAGCCTTGTAAGATGGGTGCAAATGGTTAACAGGATCATTCTTGTGTTGTGCAGTGCCTGTGCTTAGCTGTAACTGGTAAACCCTGCATGAATCCATGTTGATTCTTTGTAGAGCTTGTAAGCGTCTCTGAGTGGCTATGTGGTAGGTTCTGTTGTATTTTTGGTGTTTGTTTTCATAGAATAATAGAATATCTCTAGTTAGAAGGGACCCGTAAAGGGTCATTGAGTCCAACTCCTTGCTCCTCACAGGACTACCTAAAACTAAACCATATGACTAAGAGCACTGTCCAGACACTCCTTGAACTCTGACAGGCTTGGTGCTGTGACCACTTCCCTGGGGAGCCTGTTGCAGTGACCTTGTCTGTGAAGAACCTTTTCCTAATGTCCAGTCTGAACTTCATTCCATTTCCTCATGTCCTGTTGCTGGTTACCAGAGAGGAGATCAGCACCTCCCCCTCCCCTGCTTGCTTTGAGGAAGCTGTAGACTGATAAGGTCCCTCCTCAGCCTTCTCCAAGCTGAACAAGCCAAGTGACCTCAGCTGCTCATTGTAAGTCTTGCCCTTGAGTCCTTTCACCATCTTGGTCGCCCTCATCTGGGCACACTCCCCTAGTTTGGTGTCCTTCCCAGGGAAGTAGTGGAAGCCCCATCCCTGGAAGTGTTCAAAGCCAAGCTGGATGGGGCTTTGAGCAACCTGGTCTAGAGGGAGGTGTCCCTGCCTATGGCAGGTGGGTTGGAACTCAATGATCTTTCAGGTCCTTTCCAACCTAAACCATTCTATGATTTCTTGGGAACCATAGGGCAGTATTTTGTGTCCTTTTTCCTTTGAGTTAAGGAAGCATATGTTGAATTCTTACAGAAAACTTACTATAGACTTCATAGGTAGTATGTTTTCCTCTAGACATTGTTAGCAGTGTACTATATTGGGTCTGGCTAGGATGAAGTTAACGTTCCCCGTATCAGCCCTTGCAGTACTGTGCTTTGTATTTGTAGCTTGAACAGCGTTGATAACACACCAGTGTTTTGGCTACTGCTGAGCAGGGCTTGCACAGCATCAGGGCTGCCCTTCCACCTCCCCCTTCTCCCCCCGGTTAGGAGGAGTATTGCCAGCAGCTTGAGGGAGGTGATCCTTCCTCTTTACTCAGCAATGGTGAGGCTACAGGTAGAGTGCTCTGTCTAGTGCTGGGGTCACCAGTGGGAGTGAGACATGGACATAAGGGAGAGTTCAGTGAAGG
Organism: Charadrius vociferus; assembly: GCF_000708025.1. Classification (NCBI taxonomy): domain Eukaryota; kingdom Metazoa; phylum Chordata; class Aves; order Charadriiformes; family Charadriidae; genus Charadrius; species Charadrius vociferus. Next base: position 4,719,785 of record NW_009661372.1, on the reverse strand, counting down.
GCCAACAAGATGATGAGGGAACTGAAACATCTTTCCTATGAGGAACAGCTGAGAGAGCTGGGACTGTTCAGCCTGCAGAAGAGAAGGCTCAAGGGGATGCCATCAATGTATATAAATACCTGCAGGGAGGGTCCAAAGAGGATGGAGCCAGGCTCTTTTCAGTGGTGCCCAGTGACAGGAACAGAGGTGATTGGTGCAGACTGAAGCACACCAGGTTCCCTCTGAGCATCAGGAAACACCTCTTCTGAGGGTGACTGAGCACTGGTACAGGTTTCCCAGAGAGGTAGCAAATCTCCCTCCTTAGAGATATCCAGAAGCTGTCTGGACCTTGTCCTGGGTGTCACGGTTTAAGCCCAGCTGGCAGCTAGAACCACGCAGCCACTCACTCACTCCTCCAGTTGGGATAAGGGGAAAGAATCAGAAGAGTAAAAGAGAGAGAAAATTCGTGGGTTGACGTGGGTGGAGATAAAGACAGTTTAATAAGTAAAGCAAAAGCTGTGCATGCAAAACAATGGATTCGTTCACTGCTTCCGATGGGCAGGCAGGTGTTCAGCTGTCTCCAGGAAAGCAGGACTCTATCATGCATAAAGGTTACTTGGGAAGACAAACACCATAAATCTGAATATCCCCTCCTTCCTTCTTCTTCCCCCACTTTATATACTGAGCATGATGTCACATGGTATGCAATATTCTTTTGGTCAGTTGGGGTCAGCTGTCCTGGCTGTGCCTACTCCCAACTTTTTATGCACCCCCAGCCTCCTCGCTGGTGGGGCGGTATGAGGAGCAGAAGAGGCCTTGACCTCTTAGCAACAATTAACGTCAGTGTTTTACCAATGCTATTTTCATCCCAAGTCCAAAATGTAGAGCTATACCAGCTGCTAGTAAGAAAGTCAACTCTGTTCCCACTGAAACCATGACCCTGCTTGAGCAGGGGATTTGGATCAGGTGGCCTACAGAGGTCCCTTCCAATCTCAGTGGTTCTGTGATTTTAAGTTGCTGAGATACAAACTACTGAAGACTGGGAGCACAGTCATGGGAAGCATTGCAGTTTGTTTTTCTAACTCTGCCAATCTTTCCCTGGACATGGACGTTCAAGTACTGTTCCAGATTCAGTTTTTTTGCTATTCTGAAATGTTATCTTGCATTGGCCAGGAGCCGAACCCAAGCCAACAGCCATGTTGCGATGGGTTGACCTTGGCCAACTGCCAGGTGCCCAACCAGTTTGGTCTGTCACTCTCCCTCCTCAACAGGACATGGGGAGAAGATATCATGGGCTCTCTCCCACAGGCTGAAGTTCCTTCAGGATAAACCTGGTCCTCTGAGGTCCCTTCCATGGGCTGCAGGGGAATCTCTCCTCCAGCACCTGGAGCACCTCCTCCCCCTGCTTCTTTGCTGACTTTAGGGTCTGCAGGGCTGTTTCTCCCAAATTTTTCTCACTCACCCTAACAGCTGCTGTGCAGTGTTTTTTCCTTTTCTTAAATATGTTATTACAGAGTCATCGCCATTGTGGCTGATGGGCTCGGCTGTGCCCTGCAGTGGGTCTGTTGGAGCTGGATGGAATCTGCTGTGTCCAGCATGGGGCAGCCTCGGCCTCTCCTCACACTGGAGCACCTTGGTGCCTGCATCTCGTACACACGCACGACTATGCCACCCCTGCACTGGGCTCTTAGTGTGACCTTCCGTTCTTATACTGAGAAGTCATTTTCAAAGTGTTGATATGTCATTGTAGCCCAAGCACAAGATAGTTCAGTTTCAAACATTTTTACGATAGCTCTTTGCATTTCAGTATCAGTGTTCAGTCTGAGAACAAACAAAGTGTTATGATTAAGTGTTTTGACTCTAATTCTATGTTGCCAGGCTTTGTTAGTGACATCCTGGGAATCTAATTTCTTTTACTGGATTTCGTTGATACTTGGAATATCGCTAGAAGGCTGCTTGTTTGTCTTTTACGCCTGTTTGTTGATTTTTAACCTCTAAATCTCTCAAATTAGTCTAGAAATCAGTTTTGTGTAATACCTTTCAGTATTTTGGGAAGGAAATACAGTGATAAGACCTTTAACAGAAAGGTAGCAGAACAGTGTTACATTATGGGAGTCTAATTGTAAGGTTGTGCTGGGTGTAGTCATCCGAAGTCTGCAGTGTCTGTGCTACATGACCTTGTGTCAATAGAGGGTGGTTTTGATTGTGGATATTGTGGATGCTTCTGTTATTTTGGTGTGCATTATGACAGCCATCTTGAAACAATTATGGTCAAAGACTACTACATAGAGGTAAATAGGTTACTTATTCCTAAAATAGATTTTTTTTTTTTTTTCTCCCAGAAAAGGAGCAAATCGATACCTGACTGTAAGGAAGAAGGATGGATCAGAACTAACACATGCAGTAATGACTTGTTGCTTGGCTCCCAGTACAAAACATGCTGTTCGAAGTTTAATTCAGAGATTTCCTGTCACAAATAAGGAACGAACAGAACTTCTGCCAAAGACGGAGCGAGGAAGTGCGTGTGCTGTTGAGTCTGGTACGTTCAGTGTGTCTTCTGATATGGACTTGTGAATCAACACACCTTAAAAAAAACATCACCCACAACGCAACCACAAAACAAACCCCTTTCTTTTCTGTCTGCTTTCCTGTCCCAGCTGACACCCACCCCCAAAACAGGCAGCCATGTCACCTACATCCCAATGTCTCCCTTGCGCTGTGACTTTTGAATCTTTGAGCCAGTTATTTGGGAGTACATTTCTGAAATGTGAGTTCCTACAAGTTCCATGAGGTGAGATTGAAGAGAGAAGTGTTACCATGACTGCTGTATAAGAACACCCTTATGAGAAAATGAGGCTGGCTGTCCTGCTTACAGAAGTTCATGTTCTTCATAAAATAAGTTTATTTTCTGTTTCATTGTCTTTTAAAATAGATTTGGTCCCTAAGAGACTACTATCTAGACTTCTTGATTCCTAGAATATGAAAGAGTTCACTAGACAAACTTCTGGTGTATGTGGGTTTTTTAAACAATGCTTTTAACAATATTATCGCTTTAACAGTTACAAGTCTAAGAGTTATGTTGTGTTTCCATATGGAAAGCCGGGGAAAGCACACAGAAAATGCTTGTACCAGTAAGCCTTGTTTTATTGGATATTTTTGATTTATGATGGTTCATGCTTTAAGTGCTTCCTTTCTAGTTTACTTTTTCAGTTGTTTCAGTTGTTTAATAGTATGGTTTAATAAACAGAGGGAAGCTATAATAAAAGTGCTGAAAAGCAATTCGTTAGGAATGTAAGGCGTAAGCTAATGAATAGTGTAAAATCAGTCTTTCTTTACATCTCCAGAATGGTTTTTGTCTCTTTTAATCTGTTAGCCTGTGTCTGTCTTGGTAAGACAGTGCTTGTAATTTAACATATTAATCCGTTAATGACATTAAATATGTATAATTGAATTTACAGCAAGCTTTTCATTCTTCTGGGAAATAATTACTAAGAAATTATAGAATAACATTTACAGGGCTGAATTTGAAGTAGTCTGCTTGGAAGATGTGTGCAGGTTCTTTGGGTACTTACACATTGCTTTCTAATACATGAGACTGTCCAGGGGTCTAGCTACAGTATGGTTCAATTTGTATGACTTAAGACAAATCTTATGGACTGGAGCACTAGGTTATGTAACACTGACTGAAAGGAGGTCTTAAAAGACCAGGAAGGTGATGAAAGAAGGCATATGAATCACAGTAAAGTTCTCTTTTTCTCAGAAGACATGCTTGTCAGTTTGGAATAGCTTAAAGGTTTAACTATACAGTGTATATTTCTAGGGAAACTGTGGAGGCTGCTTTTCTTGGGTTTAGTTTCTGTTTCTCTTCTTGCTCTTCATGACCTTTTTTGATTTTGAGCAATGAACTGGGATAGCCTGTTTTTGTTCAAAATATTTATGAAGGTCGTAACTCCTTTGAACAATATTTCAAGCACCATAACAGGATGTGTTACTATGAATATGACTTTTAAATGTGTGATGGGTTTGTGACTTTATCTAAAGGGATGCATGTAAAGTCAGGAATGTTCATTTTTAAGTACAAATTTTAAGCAGTGTTCTAGTGACCTTCTTTTGTATCTGTCCAAGTAAATGTTTAACTTTTCTTCGCAGAAAGCAGAGAAGTGAACAAGGCAAGTGGACGACTTAACAACGGTATCCCCCAGGTTCCAGTGAAAAGAGGGGAATCAGAGTTTGATTCCTTCAGGCAATCACTACCAGTTTTTGAAAAACAGGAAGAAATCGTCAAAATAATTAAGGACAATAAAGTTGTTTTGATTGTAGGAGAGACTGGATCGGGAAAAACCACTCAAGTAAGTTTCTTTAATAATATAAAAAAGATAACAACGTTTGTACAAAACTAATGACAATTTTGTAATACTTATGTAATAGGGGATTTCTTTATGCTAGTTTTAAGGCTTTTGTTTTCCTATACAGTTAAAGGTTTTGCATTCTAATTCACTTTCTTGCTTTTGAAATACTAAGCCAGCAGATACTTACTAAAAGCATAAATGGTTCTGCACAATTTTCTGATAGATACTAAATTTTCATTAAAGTATTTTAAAATATTGAGGGGAAAGTAGCTATGATTTTGTATAGCCCTTTTCCTTCTGAAACTAGTTCTAGAGTGGAATATTATTGTGTTAAAATGATGGTTTACCTACAGGTGGGTTTTTTTTAATAGATTTCTCTCAAGTAGGAGAAAGAAGCTTCAAATTTTTTTTTTAAACAGATTAAACTTGAAATCGGAAATTATGTTTGCAATGATAATCCTATTGTGAATCCTTTTGCAACCTGTGTGGTATTGAGATGCAGTTAAATTGTTTCACTGTGGTAAAAAAGCTATGACTTTATCAAACTAAAAAGTAAATCTAAACCACTTCCTTACAGATCCCTCAGTTCCTTCTTGACGACTGTTACAAAAGTGGAACACCCTGTCGTATATTTTGCACTCAGCCAAGACGTTTGGCAACTGTTGCTGTGGCTGAACGAGTGGCAGCAGAAAGAAGAGAAAAGATTGGCCAGACAGTTGGTTATCAGATCCGATTAGAAAGCAGGTACTAATGATATTTCTTAGAATCAATTGATCTTGTGTTGATATCTGTAATTTTGTGTACATTTAAACTACAGTATATGTGGGATACAGCCCAGTAAAAGCTCAGTATGTAAAGTATAGGTAGGGTATGTTATTTCAGGTAATGGGGTATTTAAAAGTGAAAAAAGAGAGTTTTCCTCCTGTATTTTGCAGTTTCATGTAGTAAATTCACTACTAAAAGTGAATTGCTGGTGATTTCTCTTGGTTTCTGCTTGGGGGTGTGTGTGTGTAATTCCTTGTCGTATTTTCAGATCAAGTCTACGCTTCCCTCTCTTTTTTTTTTCTCCTTACTTTTAACATGTATAGATCCCAAAGTTCTGCAAGCTTTCAAGATAGGTAGGAATAAGAGCATGCCGTAACAAATGCTACATAGTGAGAGTTGATAGGGGACATAGAAGGAAAAAAAGCAAAATTTGAAAGTGAATGATGAAGTTGAGCGTTATTTATCAATCTAGTTTGGGTTAAATTTACTCTGTTTCAGGTTTTATGTTTAAAGCATGAAGTGATACACAAGTAAAGATTTCTGAGTTACCTGAGAAATTTGTTCCTAAAGCA
>NW_009661372.1:4693511-4712827 GCF_000708025.1 Charadrius vociferus | reverse complement strand
GTGTTACATTTGCCACCCTCCAGTCCATTGGGACCTCCCCAGTTAGCCATGACTTCGGTAAATGATGGAAAGCGGTTTGGCGAGCACGTCTACCAACTCTTTCGGCACTCTTGGGTGTAGCCCATCCGATGCCATAGACTTGTGTGCATCCAAGCAGCATAGCAGGTCACTGATCTCTTCCTCTTTAATCGTGATGCTCTCATTCTGCTTCCCCTCCCTGTGTCTAGGGAACAGCTAGTTCCACTGCTAAAGACTGACGCAAAGTAGGCATTGAGCACCTCAGCCTTTTCCTCATCCTTTGTGACAATGTTTCCCTCTGCATCCAATAAAGGAGGGAGATTTTCCCTAATCCTCCTTTTGTTGTTAATGAATATATAGAAACATTTTTTATTATCTTTAACAGCTGCAGCTAGGTTGAGCTCTAGCTGTGCTTTGGCTCTCCTTATTTTCTCCCTGCATAGCTTCACTATCTGAAGATTGTGTGTGGTTTCAGATTCTTTGAGCTGTGTAGCTGGTGGGATTTCCAGGAATGGGCAGCATGGGATAGGAGTAAGAAGATGGCAAAAGGTACAGCTGGTTATGTTGCTTATATGTATGAAGATATCACACAGCTAATGAAAATGAATGCAATTGAACAACAAAACCAAGTTAAAGAAGAATTTGAATATGTGTACAAAAGCTCACAAGGCTATTAAGGGATTAAAAGAGCTATTAAAGATGATTTGCAAATAAGGTGGATGATTAATGTGTGGAAGCACTATACTGACTGAAGAAGAACAAACTATAGTTCAGATAAGAATGGAATAATTATTGGAAACAGTGCGGAAAATCCTGCTTAAGAAGAATCAATAGATTCTCTCGAGAGAGAACAAAAGGGAGGGATGGCAGTATAACTTGGGAAAAAAAGATGGGGGATGGAGGTGTTTACAGTAACGCAGAAGTCTTATTTTTTTAAAGTTTTGTGAACTGTTAGACAACAATGTTTTCTAGAAGGCCAATGAAGAAGAGAGAGGAGTAGAGATGAGTGAAGTAAAGCATTTCCATCTTGGATGTGTTCCTTGCATTTAATATGGAGAGGATTTTTGAAAGGAGGGGTGAATTCCAAACTTGGAAAGAAAAACACATATGATAACTAGTGAGCTCATGTCTTCCAGAAAAGAACTGCAGAGTATGCTACAAAGGAACTTTTCAGTACTTAAGGTGGCAGTGTTGGAGAAAGTAGTGGCAATCATTGTTTTTACTTCCACTTGTAACTCTGCCACGGCTACTAGAATAGTTACTTTTAAAGATTTTTAAATTCTTGAAGAGGAAAATTAAAGCATTTGAAAAGGATCACGATTTCTTTGATTTTCGGTCAAGTATAGGCAAATACAAAGACTATATCCAAGCATATGGTGAAGAATTGAAACCTGTTTTTCCAAAGCACTCCACACTGAATTTTCCAGTAAATTAAACAACATAGAGATGTTCTCAAGGTTCTGTTTCACTTGCTTATTTATCTGTATAAATTTGAGTCTCACTTTGTTCATGAATCCATTGTCTGAAGTTTTGGAGCATAAGCACTAAAATTCCTTAGGAACTCACTGGGAATAGGCATAGTTTAATAACAAATAGTACACATGAATTCTTTGGTGAGAGAACTATAATCTAATTACACTTCTGGTGAGCAGCTCTTCAATCCTTTAATTTTTAGTAAGTAGTGGAAAGCTAGCATGCATTCAAATGGTGCAGAAGACTGAAGTATCTTTATGTACTGTTGTTCAATAGGGTTTCTCCAAAGACACTGTTAACATTTTGCACTAATGGCATACTACTTCGCACGCTAATGGCTGGAGACAGCGCTCTATCAACAGTGACACATGTTATTGTGGTAAGAGTCCTATTGCATGTGAGGTGGAGCAATATGTATTACTTGTTAATTGGAAGATCAGATCCTAGTTTTCTTTATTAATTTGCTGAGCACTTAGGGTGTTCTCGTTTGGTCAGAATCTGCATTAACGTTAAAGACTTTCTGAGTCTTTTTGTTTGGTTTTTTTTTTTTTTTGTGTAGAAGTATCTTATTTTAGGTTAATGCCAGTAATTAGTTTTGGAATCATGATGCAGTTGTGGAGGACAGAGCTCTATATTTTTTGGACCTTCCTTTGTCAGAAAGCAGAAAAGCCTTAGGGAGGCTTATGTAGATATGATTCAATGTGAGCATGTCAGAATTTCTTTTATCATGTACTTGTTATAGCAATACCGGGTTTGCAGTCCTTTGGTTTGCCCAGATGTTTTCAAGATAATGAATAGTCTAATTTTCAGCAAATAAGTGCGCATGTTAATGATTATGTGAATATTCCTATGGTGGAGCTTGAGAAGTCAGTGGAACCAGAATGTTAATCGCAAAATTAAGTTCTCCAGTGCTGAAGGCAGAAAAATTCATGATCATTTTATGTGCCTGCCTGTTTATCAAAATGGAAGAAAGCGTGAGAATTCATATATTCTTGACTTCAGACTAAAAATGTTGCGTTTGGGTCCCTGCTTCATAAGTTCATAAAATAAAACAGAACAGAAGAACCCACCAACAAAGATGATTGCTCTAATCAGTCATGTGCCTTAATTGATGATAAGCTTTGTGCATGACTTTGTGGATCTAAGCAGTCTAGCTTTTTTCTCACTATGTGCTATGATACACTTCTTCAAATGTTCAGCAATTGGGAAGTGAGCATTTATTATAATATTTGTAGGATTTGCGATTTGTGTCCTTATCTGGAAATTGAGATTCAAATATAAGAATTATAAAACCTTCCAAAGTTCACTTTACCCTCTGAAATCGAGGTATATGTGGCTTGTGCATTAACAGAGCGGTCTGCTCTGATATTTTTATAAAACTTTTTGAAACATTTTTTGACTTTTGGATCATTTAAAAAAAAAATCCTTACTTAAACTAGAATTAGACATTCTAAGGCATCTGTAATGTACCAAAAAATTATATATTTTAGGTTTTGAAAAAACTTCATATTTTTGAAAAGTTATAATCTTGAATCTATGATGTTTATCTGTTGTTTTTTTTTTCCCACTTTTTTTATAGGATGAAGTACATGAGAGGGATAGGTTCAGTGACTTCTTGTTAATAAAACTGAGAGATGTGTTGCAAAAACAGACTAATTTAAAACTGATTATTTCTAGTGCTGCTCTAGATGCAGATCTCTTTATTAGGTATTTTGGAAGTTGCCCAGTAATACACAGTAAGTATTTTTATAAACTGTTAAAGCTGAGTATACCTGCCCTAGGACTTACAGATCTTATTAGACTGTAGCGAGCCATTCTGAGCAAGGGAACATGATAAATACACTGAGTTACAGCAATGCTTGTTCTTCGTTTATTCATTTTTGTTGTTTTTGAACTCTTTGCACCTACTTCAGAGTAAAGTGCTTTTATCCCAGGGAGTTCTGTAAATGCAGGGATGTCCTGGCCCCCACCATGTTCAATTCAAGAAGCAGGAAAAGGTTCTTAAAGTGCTGATCTCCATGGGGATGTAAACCCTTTGATCTACAAGAGTGTATTATATATTAATTAATTCCAGTAGATTTTAGTTCTTCAGGCCTCACAAAGATTGCTGCTGGTTACTGGAAAAAACCCAGATAACTGCACCTGGTCACTTCAGAAATACAGGCCTAGGCAAATTGGGTTTTCATGATTATTTTAAAGTAAATTATTAGCTGTTAATCTAGGTAAACATTGAGAAAAGACATGGCAATGTATGTTAATTTCTGTGCAGGCTCAGTAATCTGCAGTTAGATTACATTCAAATGCCAAGAAATGTTGTTTTTATTATTGCTGGATTAATTTCATTTGGCTGATCTTTAGTAGAGGTAAAAGATAGATGTGTGGGAGATGCTTTTTTTTATATTTTTTAATTCACACTCTTGGCTTGCAAGTTTTCTGCATGGGTGACCTCTGCCGGCACCTTGCAGTCCTCTTCCTTTTTCAACAATGATGCCTGAGAATAACGTGTTTTGAAAAGAAGCTTTTAAGAGAAACGCTTTGTTTTCAAAACAATCAAGGACAATTGATGTCAGCCTTTTTCTAAGAGGATCCACAGTCCCAGGACATGGGTGGGATCACTTCCTTAATAATCCTCTCTACAAATCATTGGCTTATTTTAGTTATTGTTCCTGAAAAATAAATCTATTTTTCTTACAGATAGACACGTTTGTTTTTAGTTCCCAGTTCTGAATTTCTGCCTAGTTAAAATAAGACTTGCAACTTGTTGGAGACGGGAATCTGGAAACTACATGATTTCAGTCTTTTCCAATTTTTTTTTTTATTTATTTTGTAGGGGAAACCTAAGTTATAATTGTTGTGTGGCTTTCCAGTTTACTCTTCTTGTAGCTTCTTGTTCACTTAGATCAATATGTTTATTCAGGAAATTCTGATTACAATCTCTCCGGTTTACCTTAGTGGTTATACTGTTACCACATACAAGTCTTCACAGGCTAATCAACGTCGAAAAGACAATTTCCTTTTTCCATTTTTAAGAATACAAGAATTAAAAGAGGGTTTAGATACTTTGTCTGTTCATGTCACGAAAAAGATCTGATCCTCCCTCAACAGTATAGCTGTCAAAATCCTGGCCGCAGAAACCAACATTCTGTAGTTGTGGGTTCCTGTAGTACATGGAATTCGTAACCAATGTTGGAAGACTTCCTTCATGACCACTTCTAAAAGTATGTGAATTGTAGATTGTTCTTTCTAAAGAAGAGAAAGGTGATTTAACGTCAGCTATGGTAAATGTCTGCTAAGAGACCAGAAATTAAAATCTAGATACTTCACTTCTTCATGTGAAAAAGAACCTTTAATGTCCATGAAGTCTAGGAAACAGTGATATTGAAAAAGAGATCAGAGTAAATTGTTAGGAGATAAAGACCATTTGGAATGTCTCATTTATCAGGAAATATTCGGTAAAGAAATTCAATTTTGGTGGAAGTGATTGAGAAAATTGAGAGAAAAAAGGTAGTTTAATACAAAGGTGTCAGTCCGCTCGTAGGATGTTGCGCTAAAGCTGTATCAATTGCTGTTACATTTTGTAATGCAGGTGGCATTTTTACACAGTGAATTCTTTTCTGTAACCTTCAGCAAATTGGGTCTTTTTTCCCCTCATTTTTATAAAATCGCAATGAATAAGTTACAATCACGTGTATCTCTTACTGTAACACTTAAATAAAATGGAAGAGGTTAATGAGAAACAAGCTGGCATTTCCCTTTTGAAACACTGTTTTTATTTGCGGCCCCGTAATCTTAAGAAAATAAACTCCAGTGAAGATAACTCTTACAAGATTTTTCAAGGAAAGTAATAATATCTTAAATCAGGCCCTAATGATTTTTAATTAACTTCTTGTGTCTACAAAATTTTTTAAATGAAGATTATGAGTGAAGTTAGACATTATCTAATATTTTATGAATTATTTATACTTTCAGTACAAGGAAGACCTTTTGAAGTTAAAGAGATGTTTTTGGAGGACATTTTACGAAGCACTGGGTATACAAACAAAGAGATGGTAAAGTACAAAAAAGAGAAACAGCGAGGTTGGTGGACTTCTTAATTGTTAGGATTGGCAATAAGTCTCATGGATTGGTTGAACAACTAAATAGGATGACTGTTAAAATTCTGAAGTCAGAATATTAAATGAGACATCCTTAGATGATAGCGAGTATCTTTAAGCTCTGTATTGACATTATTTAAGTAGATTATGTAACTTTGAAACAAGTATTTTCACTGTTTTTCAATGGTTGCATTCTTTTTGCCTTCAGTTGACAAATATTGTATTTTTCCAAATTATTATGGAGTAGAATTGCATGTAACTGGGGGCTTTGCCCACAGAAAAACTGCAGAAGCAGAACATATGTTCTGACTTTAGGCTGCAAATTAAGGTGCAGCCATTAAAGAGGGCAGGATTTTGTACATCTTGCACAGAAGTGGTTCCTATTTGTAGCATTTTCACTGCCTTCTTTAGACATGGATATATTTTATATATATAGCCCAGAAGTATTAACATGCTTGAACTTAATACAGTTATTTTTCAGTTGATGAAGTGGATGTATTATTTGAGAAGTTTTCCTGACAACTGAAAGTAATGATCCTAGAGTGTATTTAAAAAAAAAAAAAAAAAGAAAAAAAGAAAAGGCAAACCCCAAAGCTATAACATATAGTCCGAAGTCCAGTATATTTATTGTGGTGCTCAGCTCTCATCACTGTAGATAGAAAAGTTCAGCTAAGACACTGGTGTCTTCTACTGTTTCTTCTACTTGTACACAAAAATTAGTTGTTACATACAGGAGCTATATCACTTCTCTTTGGTATTTCACTTCTGGAGAAAGATTTGGACTGAGAATTGTTTAGAAAATACTTACTCACGAAGTTCATTTGAATGTAGTAAGTTGAGACACTGGAGACTTAGGGGGCCTAAGCGCCCAAATGGGTGCCCTTCATTGTGGAACTTATTGGACTGGAAACAGCATTCTAAATTAAATAAAATAGATTGAATAGATAAAACTTAGTGATTTGACAGAACTATTTTTTGTAGCTGAAAACAATGGATAATTAAGATGACTGTAAAACTTTTTAAATACTCTATGCATTCTAGAAGAGAAACAGCAAAGCACTCTTACTGAGTGGTGTTCTGCTCAAGAAAATAATAGCAAACTGGAATCTCAGAAGCAAAGGTCTGTCCCAAGTGCAACTGAAGAGGATAATGTGTTGGATGATGGTGGTGACACAGTATTTAATCAACTGGTAAGTTTTTCCTTTTGTTGGAAGAGATGTTTAATTCTGCATTATATTATTACTATTACTTAAAACTGTTTTCTAAAGATATTATTCCTGTATAGTTTCTAGAAGGATATTAACGTATTTTAAAATATTTTTTCTTGTTGTTGTTAGCATGAACTGCTCTAGCTAAAATGTGCTTTTCAGTTATGATGGTTGTATGTAACTTTTGTTTAGATCAAATGATTGGACTGCCATTGTTTAAAGTACTTGCATATGATACAATAAATGCTTTATCTGATATCTGAATGCTGTATTCTGGTTTTTCCTTGGAAAACTAACTGTTCAAATTCTTTGTGTCTGATGTGAGAATAAAGACTTTTTGAAGAGATTCATCTTTCAATACTGTTTTTTTTTCTTCAGACTGAAAAAGATGCAAATTGCCTTGAACCGTGGCTAATAAAAGAAATGGATTCTTGTCTTTCTGACATCTGGTTGCATAAAGATATTGATTCCTTTGCTCAGGTGTTCCATCTCATTTTAACTGAAAATGTCAGTGGTAAGATTCTCATCTTATTACTGAAGAAAAAAACAAACACAAAATGATTTGAATTTCTGTGGCTACTTTATCTCCAAGTTCAAATGTTATTACCTTTGAATTCTGATGCCTATTGAAAAAATGAATAGGGTTACCAGAATCGACAAGTTTTGTAGTTATTAATTATTTGATACTTGTTTTGAAGTATTGACAGATAGTATATGTTTCTAAAATAGTGTTAAATTCACATGAACTGACTGATGGGATGAAGTGAGGAAACAAATTCTCTTTCGGCTGGGTTTTGAAAATCGTATTCATACTACATTTAGATGAAAAAATAACGTTTGTATTGGTTTTGCTGATTATTTTTTTTTACTTCTCAGTTGATTATAGGCACAGTGAAACCAGTGCAACTGCACTAATGATTGCTTCAGGGAGAGGCTTTCTGAGTCAAGTGGAACAACTGATCAGTATGGGAGCAAATATCCACTGCAAATCATCCAATGGCTGGTAAAAACACACAGAAAGAGATTTATTTCTCAATATAAAAATGAGAAGGAAATTTCTATAACATCTAAACTAATTTATCAGACAACTGGATGCGCTAATAGGTTTTGGCAGTCTAAACAATTTATAAATTCTGTTCATCGTGTTGTTTTCTGTAAATTCTAAATAGGGTTCTTAATTAAACGGTCTCAAATATGGATATACACTGTTGCTTTCAATGAGCCTGATTTAACACTCTGTTTAGAAGAAAAATCGGAATCTTTCTCACTGGGTTGATTGAATTAGACCCAAAATCTTTGGCGATTCTTATTTTAAGAGAGCAATCTATATTGAATTTAAAAAGTGTATTGCAGGTGCAAAGTTCTTTGCTGTGTTATATGTGTAACTATGTTGTATCATGTAAAAATATTTGTGAATCTATAAAAATTCAGATTTTTGTGGCCATGAATTGCGTCTTCATATAAACAGGGAACTATAGTAAACAATTGTAATATGGAAAGATAATAATTAGGGTTCCAGGGGTCTCATATTTGCTACTACCACTTGAAAAACTTGCGAAAGAATGTGGTTTAAAAGGAAAACAGTGTGAACTGCATTGTGAGGACTGCAACTTCCTTAAGCCTTCAAAAAGCCCAATGTTTTCACACATTTAGGAGAAAAATGGTGTGACTTAAATGGGTGATTTAAAGGAGGTAGTAAAGGGTACTGCAAAAAGGCATGCAGTGTGTGGTTTTTGAAGGAATGGTACATTCTTCCTCCTCATTTCCTTCTACGTGTTTGCATGTGCTTCTGTGTAAAACTAGAGTTCTTTCTTGCTGAAGAATTGCAGTTATCTAAAAATCATGTGACTATTACACCTGTCTATGAACTTTAAAATGGGAAGTTGCAGATCCAGCAATAGTGATACTGATTAAATAGTAATGCAGAAATTGATAGACAAATGCAGTGTCAGTTGTCTCCTCACGTGATGTGCTATTGATGTGTGTCTTTTTAAGTGAGAAATTATTAAAGATTTTTATGCAATTCTTTCAGGATGGCTTTGGACTGGGCTAAGCGCTTTGGACAGACAGAGGTTGTTGACTTGTTGGAGTCCTACAGGTAAGCTATAACTACTTTGCAGAAACACTTGTATAACATGGTGAAGGGGAGCTTGTTTTGTTTTCTTTTTATCAGAGCAGTTTTTAGCTTTTTGTGCTTTAAAATATGGCCTAAATAGCATGATTTATTTGAGAATAGGAATATTTTGAAAACGTGGTTATTTAAAAAAAAGTTCATTTGTATTCAGTACCATAGCGATTATGTTTGCACAACTCCTACTATAAATATAGTTCTAGTGGTGTAGAGCTTCTTTTATATTATTAGCATTTATCATCTTGATTTGGACATTCCTATCATGATTATATGATTATATATCTAGGTGGGATGTGATTATAGTAACTTAAACTAGATGATCGTTGTAGGTTCTGAAACAGAACTGTTCTGTTCTATTCTACTGTATTCTGTTCTAAACAAATATGCAGAGGAGATTCTGATTCTATATGATGCACCACTTTAATTTCAGATACTTACTTTGGAAAAAAATTTACGGTGTGTTTTTATCTGTATATTGTTGATACGTGACAGTCATATTAAAGAAACGGTTAACAGCAGTCGACACGCTGGAGGGAAGGGATGCCATCCAGAGGGACCTGGACAGGCTTGAGAGGTGGGCCTGTGCCCTGCTGAATTTTTGTCACTACTTTGTCTCCTTAAAATCACTGTGGGCTCAACACTCCTCTGTTTATATTTAACGTATTTATGTTACAAGGTTAAATATAGTTTTGCTATATCCTGCAAAATTAAAATGTGTGAAAGTGTAATTATAACATTAATGCTAGTCCCTTAAAAGGAAACACCATGCACTTGCAGAACAGTGATTGGTAGAATTCAAGGAAATTCTACCTCTACTCTGCTCTCGTGAGACCCCACCTGGAATATTGCATCCAGCTCTGGAGCCCTCAACAGAAGAAGGACATAGACCTGCTGGAGCGGGTCCAGAGGAGGGTCACAAAGATGACCGGAGAGCTGGAGCACCTCTCCTATGAGGAGAGGCTGAGAGAGTTGGAGTTGTTCAGCCTGAAGAAGAGAAGGCTCCGGGGATACCTTACAGTAGCCGTCCAGTGCTTAAAGTGAGCCCACAGGAAAGACTTTTTACAAGGGCGTGTAGTGATAGGATGAGGGGTCATGGCTTCAAACTGGAAGAGGGTAGACTTAAAATAGCTATTAGGAAAGTTTTTCCCTCTGAGGTTGGTGAAGCACTGGAACAAATTTCCCAGGGAAGTTGTGGAGGCCCCATCCCTTGAGGTGTTCAAGGCCAGGCTGGATGGGGCTTTGAGCAACCTGGTCTAGAGGGAGGTGTCTCTGCCTATGGCAGTGGGGTTGGAACTCAATGATCTTCAAGGTCCCTTCCAACCTGTGAAACGTTAAATGAGTAATATGTACACTAGGCCATTCAAGAATTGCTTTTTGATTAACTTACAGTTATCATAGATTAATTACAGTTTTGTAGAGACCTGTATTATAATTTCTCTTGGTGTCATTTCTGTTAGTGTAGTACCTGCTTAACTGCTAAGGTAAGGAAGTTTTTTGAAAAAACATTTCTTTTCAATATTTTTCCTTTGACAGATAAACAAATGGTGTCTTTATACTTCAAGTTCTGTCACATTTGCTTATGGTTGTGTTTCAATGACTATAATAAATGTGAAGTTAATGCTAAAAATTGAAGTTGCGTGCTTTGCTGTGTTAATACTTAAATCGGTGAACAGTAATAGTATCGTGGAGATGCTGTTCTGCTACACTTTAAAATTAAAATTCAAGATGAATAGTCTTGTTGGTCTTGATCTAAATTTGAGTTGATGGCTGAATGCAAACCCTGAGCAAACAACCTTGACTCTGGCCTGTGTGTTTGTATATTTTAGTGCTTCAGTGGAATTTGGAATTCTGGATGAAAGTTCCCTGGTCCAAACAAGCGATAGTGACCTTAGTGCAGAGGACAGAGAACTGTTAAATGCTTATCATCACAGTTTTGATGACGAAAAGGTGGATCTGGACCTGATTATGCACTTACTTTATAACATCTGTCATAATTTTGATGCTGGTAGGTATATATACACACTGCAAAGAACTTGCTGTGGGATTCAGCTTCTGATGGGTTGTGCTCTTTTTTCAGTAACACCTAGTAGGTAAAACCATCCAAATGCTAGTATAGACAGCACTGACAGATATTTGAAGTGAAATTTCTGTTTAACCCTGCAAACCAACTTCTGTTTTAGGAGCGATTTTAATATTTCTTCCTGGATATGATGAGATAGTTAGCCTGAAGGACCGTATTCTTTTTGATGACAAGAGATTTGCTGATAATGCTCACAGGTAAAACGTCTAGTTTCTATGATTGTCTTGAGTTTTTATTGTTTATTTTAAAGATCCTTAAAAGTGCTCTTTGTCTTGTGTTAGATACCAAGTTTTCATGCTTCATTCAAATATGCAAACTTTGGATCAGAAGAAGGTGCTTAAAAGTCCACCTCCTGGCGTCCGCAAAATAGCAAGTATCAGAGGACTTCTTCAGATATTATGTTGATCTATTTTGTCTGTGCTTTTACAGTTACTATAGTTTTTTTGTTTTGTTGTTTTTAATTGCAGATTCTTTCTACTAATATTGCAGAAACCAGCATAACAGTCAATGATGTTGTATTTGTTATTGACTCAGGCAAGATGAAAGAGGTACGATTGGTTTAAACTTTCCTTGGACAGTAAACTTCCTAGTGTTATTTTAAAACACGTAATAAATTTTGGGTTTTACAGTAAATTGAGAGCTAGTGCATGTCAAGCAACAAAACCTCAGTGAGAAGTTTTGACATCCATTTGTTTTATGACAAATACTGCTATTTAAAAACCCTGTAAAAGCTATTGCAGGTTTATATATTGATATATTAATATATCTCTATATGTATATTTTAAAATTAGTATTTCTGTTTAATTTTTAAAACAAGTCCGTCAGTTTATATCGCTGTCTTCCTGAGACTTAGACAACACTGGGAGTTCCCTTTATCCTACTATTGTGTCTAGCCGATGTCTAATCCCTTAAGTTTTTAAACATTGTTTTTGATGTGTTGAATGCCCATTCCCTAATTACTTGTTCAAGAAAAATAAGATAATGAGGCAATTTAAGGCCTAGCTTAGACAATAAAATCAGATTTCATAGGAGGTGCACACACCAAATTTCTGAAGTTCTCGTGGTAATACATTTTTTTTGGTAATTTTGCATCAAATATAGGAAAATAAGGACATAATTTCTAAGTGAGGCAAAGAGGAAAACTTCACTGCACATAATAACATATTTTTGCTTGGTTTGTGATACCACAAAACAAAATCCATGTCTTTTATTTATTTACAATTACCTATTGACTAGGAAACTAATTTAGAAAACTGTATGGCGTAAAGATATTGCAAAGGACATAGCATAAATTCACTTGAAACTAAGTACTTTAGAGCATATGTTTGTGGCAGAAGCTGCTGGTGCTTATTATTATTTTTTTTAGAGAACTCCTGTTGATCTAAATCATTAATAGCTTTTATTTCATGTATCCTATTCAGTCTTGTTTTGTGTTCCTTGCTTTGCTTTTATAGAAGTCTTTTGATGCACTGAGTTGTGTTACAATGCTAAAAATGGTGTGGATTTCAAAAGCCAGTGCTATCCAGAGAAAAGGCAGGTAATAAATGCTTCATACTGAATTTTATTTTGCAAATATACACTGTCCTGTATGTTAAGGATAAAGTACACCACATAATAGCAGCCACACTGTGTCATGTTACTAGCCTAGTCCAGTAGCATTTTGGGCAATGGCCAATGCTAATTCTCTGCAGAAGAGTAAGGGTCAGCATCTGTTTCCCTGGAGTCATTTCCCAAGTCGTAGAAAAGTGATACTCAGGAGTTTCCCAAAGCTTACATTAGGTCTAGGTTGTTTCCCCCCATGAACTTGTTCTCCTTCCGCTTTCTCCCACGTAGCACCAGCAGCCACAGTGTCTGGTAAGGTGTTTCACAACTGATCTGTGGGCAAAGGGCTGCCTATTGCTAGTTTTTAATTGACGCCCCTTCAGTCCTGTATTAGATAAGACATTGAGCAGTTATTCCTTATTCATCTTCTCCAAACAGGCCTTTATCATACTCTTCTCAACACTGGGTGAGGTCTACAAGGATATGTAGCAACAAATGCCTATGTTTGGTGATAGGGTATTGGCATTAACCTTCAGGAATTTAAGTGCGTATGTGAGCATTTGCTGTCTCTGTCCCCTCACTCACAAGTTGTTTGGTCTTCATTCTACCTTTTACTCCCTGAGTAATTTCCAACTGTTTGAGGAATGTGAAGAGGAAGAAAAGAAGTTATGATTTATATTCCTTAGAGCAAAGGGCAGTTGAGACTGGGTTTGATTTTAGGTTAGCAAAAAACCCATATCACTTTATTTTTAGATAGGCCTTATTTTTGTTTCTCCAGATCTTTCAGTGTTGGGGTAAAATTATAATAAAAAATTTCCATACTATCAAAAATAATCCATGTACTGGAAAATTCCCCCCTCATGTGTGGGACTTAAACTTAATGACAAAATTATCTTTTTCTTAGATCTGCTTCTACATTTCCATTCTCAGTTTGTGTGTGTGTGTGTTGGTTTTTAATTTTTTTTTTAATTTTATTTTTAAAAGCAATTCTAATTTTCAACAATTTCCTGTATTTTATTTTCAAGGGCTGGGCGCTGTCAGCCTGGAGTCTGTTTTCGTCTCTTCAGCAGGCTGCGATTTCAGAATATGTTGGAATTTCAGACTCCAGAACTTCTACGAATGCCACTTCAGGTGCACATTCAGTTAGAAACTATAACTTTTAAGAAATGTGTTATCATCAAACCATACTATTACTCAAAAAAAAGCGTTGGATTTTTTTCCCCCATCTTAACAATCTTTTTTGCTTTTTAACTTGCAGGAGCTTTGTTTACACACAAAACTTCTGGCTCCAATTAGTTGTTCAATCGTCGACTTTCTAACGAAAGCTCCTGATCCTCCACCAGCTTTAATTGTGAGAAATGCTGTGCAAATGCTTAAGGTCAGTAGAGGAATATATTTAGATGGAAATTGTATTTGATTCTACATTTGTGGTGTGGCAACATATCTTACCGAGTTTAGTTTGTACTGAGGCTGGTGTTTAGTTACTTATGGATGCTTTGAGTTTTTGTGCATTGTCTATTTTCATTTTGTGTGTGTGCAAGTATGTTTCCATGTTGATGGAGCAGAGTGCTTAAAAATGTTTTCTCAAACTCTTAAGAGTTTGACTTGCTTTCTTAATGTTTGTGAACAAGTCTAGTGAATGTCCAGTATTCGCATCCTTTCTGCTTTTCTATAAATTAACTTTGTCCACTTTCCCCTTCTTTCCCTTTTTTAATTTTTATTTTTTTTAAAGACAATAGATGCCATGGACCCTTGGGAAGATCTCACTGAACTTGGCTATCATCTCACTGAATTACCAGTAGAACCACACCTTGGTAAAATGGTGTTGTGTGCTGTTGTTTTGAAGTGCCTGGATCCTGTTCTTACTATTGCTTCTACTCTTGCATATCGAGACCCTTTTGTCCTACCTGCACTGGCCTCTCAAAAGCGTGCAGCCATGTTGTGTAGAAAACGTTTTACTGCAGGAACATTTAGTGACCATATGGCGCTTCTCAGGGCTTTCCAGGTATTATTTCATCTTCAGAATGAGTACTGATCACAATAGATCACGTATCAAAGTAAATGATGTACCAATCAAGTTGGATGTAGAATGATAAGGCTGTGATTAAGTCCTTAGAGAAGAAAATTTATTTTTGCCAAGTGGCTTTCCTGTATATTGAGCTTATAAATTTGTGAGGGAACACTTTTTTTATATATTTTCAAACCTGGTTAAATTCTGAGCCTTACAACAGGATGCCACTTTATGTCCTGCTCACTAATAACTTAAAATAATGGTCTTGATATAATGATCTTATAATAATGTAACATAAGGATCACTATGTTAATTTAGGGAATGGGTAAAGAGAATCTAGTACTTAACCAGAAAAAAAAATCTGGTTTGATACATTTCTTTTCTTTCAGAATGGTTTTCCCCTTCATTTTATTGACGTAGATGTAATTTTTTTTTTTAAAAGTGCATTTTAAAAATTTTGGCTAATCAAATTAATAGGAAAATGTGAAAAAATTTTCTTTACAGGCGTGGCAGAAGGCACGCAGTGATGGCTGGGAGAGATCCTTCTGTGAGAAGAACTTTCTGTCTCAAGCCACGATGGAAATCATCATAGGAATGAGAACACAGTTGCTTGGCCAGCTTAGAGCCTCAGGTAAATAGCTCAGAAAAAAATTGTAACAGTTTTGGAGTCAAGTGTGCACCTAGTACAAGTATATAGAAGTTGTAAGAAGAATAGTGTGCAATGATATAATTTTCCTTCCTTAATTTGAAACTGACCAGTACACATTCATGCTGGGCATGGTGCAGATGCCAGAGTGAGTAAGAGTGGCTGACTGGAGAACAGCTGATCTAACTGAAAGTGCCCTGATTGTTTCACATGCCAATGGCTTTCAGTGTGAGATATATTCCCTTGGATTTTTATATTCTAATAAATTATTTCCATAGGATATGTCTTTATGTTGTAAAAAGTGATTCTAGTCTATGTTAATACAAAGCCCCTTATCAAGGATTTCAGGATAATGGTTTCTTCTTGGTGCTGTTAAGGTTGGCAGTGGTGGAAAAATGCAACAAATTGTAGTTTATTTCACTTTTTCTTCAAATTCCTTTTGAGAAGCAAAAAAAAAAATAGATCTTAGATGCAATGAGATATAATGCATTTTTGTCCTCTTCTTTCTTGAGGTTTTGTGAGAGCCAGAGGAGGAGCTGATATTAGAGATGTTAATACTAACTCTGAAAACTGGGCCATAGTCAAAGCTGCCTTAGTGGCAGGGATGTATCCCAATCTAGTGCATGTAGACAGAGAAAGCCTGGTTTTGACTGGACCAAAGGAGAAGAAAGTGCGATTTCATCCTACCTCTGTTCTTAGTCACCCTCAGTATAAAAAGGTAAAATCACTTTGAATTTATAGTTCACAAAAAAGAGCACTGTACTTTATCAAACGTTTTAGAAACGTCTCTTCATAGTTGTCAGTACTTTAAAAGTGGCATGTATATTAAACACTAAATTTTTAGAAAATACTTTTCCTGGGAGTTGATAAAACAGAGAATTGGAGTTGGTTTATTTTTCCAATATTATTTCATCAATACTTACTTCAGTTAGTCCTTCTTCCAGATGGAATGAGACAGAATGGTAAAAAAAAACTAGTTAGGGAACAGTTTTAAAGATGTAACAATGCCTGCTCATAATAGCAGGAAGAAATTCTGCTTTGAAACAGATTTTTTTTAAGTTTCTTTTCTAATGCAGAATGCTTTATTTCAAGGTGGTAAGATAATTTATGAGTCTGGTTGAATTCTCTCTCGCTTTTTTATTTGTGTGTATAAGTTTATGTGTCTATAAATATTTATGTATTTATTTCTACACATATAAAATAAGAAATACGTTAGCTTTTATTTTAATTGCAAATAGAGAGTAAAATAGCCTTGTCTTATTTGCTCTTGCACAGATTCCGCCAGCAAATGGGCAAGCTGCAGCTGTTCAGGCCCTCCCTACGGACTGGCTTATATATGATGAAATGACGAGAGCTCACAGGATAGCAAATATCAGATGCTGTTCTGTTGTGACACCTGTCACTGTATTACTCTTCTGTGGACCAGCTAGGTTACCAAGTAATGCTTTGCAGGAACCTTCATCCTTTCAAGGTATAGTGGGGGTTTGAATTTTGAATGTTTCCAGTGGTGTACACTAGTATGTGACATGAAAGGCTTATTTTTCAAGAATATTTGATGCATATATTGGCTAATTCTTAAAATGACAGGGCTGCAGTTCCTGGAGCTGTTCAAGAATAGTTTATAGACTCTGTAATAAATGTCTCAGTCCTGTGAATCCTTGTAGATTCATATCTGTAAAGTACACTTACATAGTTCTGAAGTCACAGAAATTACAGTATAGTTTATAATGAAATAAAAAATATCTAATAATGGTACTAATGCTGAAAGGTGTAGTATGTATGTGTTGGCTACAGTCGAGTGTATATTATACTTTAAACGAGATTATTCAAACTGAATAATAATTTACAGACTATCAATATGGCAAGTGAGCGTATTGCTTCCAGCTGAAACAAGCATTTTAAACATTATTTTCTACTGATACATTTTAATGACAATTAGCTATACTATTATCAAGAAGTATTAGGGAGTTTATAAATATTTCCTTTATTTTTTATTTAAATGGAGTGCTGTAGGAATAGAAGCAAAAATAATCTATCCTGCTGCCAGTTCTCTAGAAATACTAGTTTGAATCAAAGTAAGGCTCCAAGTTATTTTTGAAGCTTTCCTGTCTTGCTTTTAAAGTGTTACCCTTAAAATAGTGTTTATGCTGATTGAATTGCACTTATAAAAATCAGAATCGTACTTAACAGCCGTATGTATATGTACTTTTTGTTTTCTCAAGGAGTCTTTAAATCTGCTGTTTTACTAGGAAATAAAGCATAGAGCAATGTGTAGGTTTGCAAACAGCTTCAGGCAAAAGTTTGGTAATGGTTTGTTAGTATTTATGGAGGTACATGAGTGAGTCAGCTCCCATCAATAGAAGTGCTTACATAGCAGGGCCCTCAGCAGGTCTGGATACTTGAGTTCTGCTAACTGAAGCAAAAATGTTTCGCTGGGGCGCATTTCCAGAAAATAAAAAGTGATTTTACGAATGTTTACATTTTAAAATAAAATTTAGAAGGCAAATGGGTTTATTTCTGGTGATACAGTAGTGTTGTATGTAAGTGGAAATAATATAGAAATGTTAATGCACCTTTTATATTTAATTCAGGGGATGGGGTATCTAATGATGACAGTGATAGTGAGATGGAGGACGAAACAACTGCAAATTTGGCATTACTGAAGCTAGATGAATGGCTCCATCTCAAACTGGACCCTGAAGTAAGTAATGAAGTAATGTATCACTTCAGTGCTTGTATCGTGCAGAAGGATATTTGTGTCATATTTTCCTAAAAAGATTTCTGAAACGTTTGGGTAACCAAGAATTTTCTGTAAGAATAGCTGTTACAGTCCATTTGTGTCTCTCAAATTTACAGGACAATGTACTCAGAGTATTATTTCATGAGCTCATTAAGAAATAAAGCAAACGAACAGGGCTCAATCCCCTTTCACCCAGAGTTTGACAGAGTATCACCTGAATTCACTTACTAACTATTCAGGTCACAAGGTTTCATAACTTATAACCTGTACCTCTTAATTCGTATATCTGTGAGCAAAAAGAATTAGTTACCTAGCCAACAGTGAGACTGCTTATCCTTCCTTTTCCGTCACAGTGCGGGGCGTCCCCTGTATCACACCGGGAAGCGGGAAAACCTCAGCAGTTCACCTGCTGCTGGATCTGCTTCAAAAGCTTTTTGGGTCAGCTGATGTTTTATACCTTCCAGCTTGGAGGTTTGCTCTGTACCATTTCCATAAGTTAGCATATTATGATGAAACTGCCAGACAAAAGATAATGGCTTCAGGAAACAGCAAGTTGCAGATTATAGTGGCCCTCTAGCTCTTTCTGGCCACCTGTCCTGCCTATGTGCTGCTCTTGCTTTGACCTGGTGCTGCTCCCAGCACACATCAAGCCTTAGCATGAGCTGGGTTAACCAAACTCTGAGCAGTAGTTGAGTAAACAGTCACAATAGCATATTGTGTATTTCCTCCTCTGAGAGGATGACTAAAGTGTGATTAAAATGGAGCCCTTGAAGCTGGAGTTGCTGAAAGAAAGTTGCTGTGAGATTTTGGAAAAAGCAAAAAAAAACCCTTTTGAAGATGGGAGTCTTCAGGTCATTGAGAAGCTCTGGCTGTTGTAGGAGGTAGGGGAGTTTATGGGTTATGAAACACTTGGACTTACCAGATCTAATAATAATACTGTCTCTTGTAGAGAAGTTCAAAAGTGTGATTTTTTTAAGAAATGGAAGCATTTCTCGTAACACAGAAATTGAACTAGTCTTTTAAACTCAGTAATCTCATTTGAGCAGAAGCCTGCATAAGAAAAACATGTCACTTAGAGCTCTTTTCCCTCAGTTATGAAGGAAGAGTGCATGAAAACAGACTGAAATGTGAGGAAGGGCATAAAGGATTTATGGATCTTTTTTAAAAAGATAAAATTTTGAAGTAAAAAATAAAAAATCCCAGGGATTTACAGTGTAGGTTTAGTGTAGAGCTAAATGAAATAAAATGTTCTAAAAATGATCTTGCACCCAAGGAAAGAAAAGATAACAGCTTAGTTTAAATGTGCGTGTTTCTACCCCTCCCTGGCACTTCAGTCTTGCCTTTCAGTTTGGACGCTGTTCATTGTAGAATGC
>NW_009661372.1:4674318-4693468 GCF_000708025.1 Charadrius vociferus | reverse complement strand
GTCTGATCTAATTTTTATTAGCCTTTAACAGAATTGAAATTCATTACAGGCTGCTGGTTTGCTGTTGCAACTCAGACAGAAGTGGCACAGCTTATTTCTGCGTCGTATGCGAGCTCCTTCTAAACCGTGGTCTCAAGTTGATGAAACAACTGTAAGAGCAATTACAGCTGTTTTAAGTGCTGAAGAACAGTCTGCAGGTTTGCAGCAGCCTTCAGGAATTGGTCAGAGACCAAGACCTATGACTTGTGAAGAACTTCCTTTAGCATCTACGTGGAGGTCAACCAACAGTAGAAAAAGCTCAGCAGAAACCGAATTCTCTGATGACTCCTCTAATGCTGAAAAGTAAGCTTTTGGGATCTCCTAGAGACTGTAGGTTAGCTATAAAACCATCAATTGAATTTCTGCTAGTAATGAAAAGGAAGAAACAATAGAAATACAGTTGACAGAATTGGTACTGTCCTACGCTGCATTGTAGTGATTTCACGGAGAAGTATTTTGTGTATGTGCCTGCTGTTTTAAAGAGCAGTCAGGAATATTGTCTGTGAATTACAGTTCTCTGTGAAGAAGTAGCAGCAGGATTTTAACCCTAGCATGCAAACCCAATTCACAATCAGTGTTTTTTTTAGTTATTGTTTAATATATTTTGGAATTACTGTAATATATATAGTCATGCAATAGGCTGATACGTGGATACAAATTGTTCTGTGATTGCTTATGAAACTCCTGGTATGTCCTGTATCTGCCTTTACTTTTTAGAGTTTTAATGAAATCTACACCTCCCACACTTCACCAGCCAAAGAAGTACAAAGGAAAAAACATTTTGCACTCCAAACGAACTTCAGATGACAGGTCAGATCAATCATCAGTGAAGTCTACAGACAGCAGTAGCTATCCTAGCCCCTGTGCTAGTCCTTCTTCTCCAATATCTGGAAAGGTAGAGTTCTCGTAAACAAATTACCCTACTCTTCAAAATTAATAGAATATCAGAAATAAATTTATATCTTGATGTCTTTCAGCAACGATCAGGTATTGTATTGATTAAGAACCTAACAGATTTTCGTTTTTAACAGCTGCATAATACTTACTTCTTTAAAATCTAGACTAAATATCCTTGTTACACTACTTTAATACAGTAAAAATATTATTCTTTGCAGACTGCTGAGGTAAAGCTATCCCAAGTAGAAAAAATTGGATTTTTTTTTAAACTTAATATAAAAACCAGTGAAGGTGTATTTTTTTTTCTAAATTAGTATAAAGGACATACATTGATACTGATTCTCTTGAAGTTTTGTGTTATCTGCCTTATTATGACAGCTTGCTTTTTTTATGACAGATATTTTAACAAAGCATAAATTTTTAATGAGGTTATTGGCACAATTTTCTGTATGTACTTGAATAGTAAACTCCAGTAATGCTAAACAGATCACTGAGAGGGAGCCCCATTGTTCCTCTAGGCACAGATTCATTGGAGGATTTAATAATTCCTCTTAAGTCCCTCAGTTTTTAAAATCAGCCAGTGTAAAAGGAGGAAAACTTATGTTTCCTGAAGGTGGAAATGTGAGTAGCGTGCTTTGGGCTACAGTCTAGAATGATTAATTTTGTGTCCTCTGAAGGTGTGTCAGACTTCAAAGAATTGTAATTAATCACTAGACTATTTAGGCCTGTTCTGCTATACATATTTGCTGCCCCTCATGAATGAATTATTATTTTGGAAAGTGCTTAAAAAATGTAAAATAAATATGAAATACATTTTAAGACCAATTCAGATGGTAGCAGCTGCTAGATTCTGTTTCTTGTAGAATCTGGGGGAGGAGAGCGGGAGCGCAGTTAATGGATTTCTGTCTTCATGTGTGTAAAACTTAAGAACTAAAGCCTGTTTTATTGTACTGTAACTTAATTTAATTTAATTTAACTTTTCCAGGGTTCCAAATCTCCATCACCAAGACCAAATATGCCAGTTCGGTACTTTATAATGAAAAGTAGCAACTTGCAAAACATTGATATTTCTCAACAGAAGGGTATATGGTCTACTACGCCAAGTAACGAACAAAAACTAAATAGGGCCTTTTGGGAGAGCAGCATGGTTTACTTAATATTTTCTGTTCAAGGATCTGGACACTTTCAGGTGAGTCTTTAGTTAATATTAAATATTAGTTAATATTAAATATTATTTGGTTGATGGTTTAGGAGGGCGCAGCAAATGACTGTAGTGGGGAGGTTTTTGCTTATAACTTCTGACCTTCTAATAAGTAGAGTAGTAAGCAACTATGTCTGGTCACTGAGGAAGGACTACTTCATTCTTCTCTGAAATACATCCTTTTAGTTAACTCAGTTTGTCACTCAAAGGCTAAGACTGAATTGCCTCAAAACATGGAGTCAGAATAATGTTTATGCCCACATTAATCCTTTAAAACAATAACAAGCCAAACAAACAAATCCTAACAAAGCAGGGGATTGCTATTCTTTCCTCAGCATGCCAAAATAAATATTGTAAGTGAACAAGCAGTTATAATCAAGCCACAGCTTTCTAAAGCTGAGAAACTCATATATGTCTTTATTACAAATTTTAATAAAATCTGTTTTGCCTGAACTGTAGTTTCTAAAAGTTAGGAAGCTGGAAACTCATGGCCATGATTCTTCCAGAGCTGTGTCTTGACTTCAAGTTTAGCAAGGTATTTGTCAATAATTTATTGACAAATTTGTAGCCAATTTGAAGTTAAAGGCTTGACCTGGTAATGCAAAGTTGCAGGTTTGCTGTGTTGTACAGAGGGCTAAACTTGGTTGTTCCAGGTAAAGAAAGTTCGATTTACTTCTCTCTATATAAATTGTTCATAAAGTCAGCTGAACCTAAAATCTCATGAACTAACCCAAATATGCCTCTCTTGGTGATACCACTGAAGGATTACAGTGAGATATACATATGATGGTTTGGCAAATGCAGATGTAATATTGGAGAGTAATTTTCAGCATGCCAGTTGATACTAAAAATGAGTGATGTATTGGTGATCTTAGGTAAGGAAGTTGGGAGAGAAAGACATGCTGAGGTCAGGAATGTAGGTGGTTGATGCTGCCTTGCCCTTCCAGTTTTGACAATGCACTGAACATTCATGGGAATGTGAGATTTACATTCCTCTTAATATTCTCTTGTACCAGCTGTCTCTTTACTTTCCACCTTTATTTTTCCTCTGTTCCTGTCATTAATTTTCATTTAAGTCTGGCTTGAGCTATCTAGGACTACATGTCTTACAACAGTAGTGTGTGCTGGTAACTTACATAGTACACTGCATATCTTGGACTCCTAAGTCATAACTGGCATAAATTTACCTGAATAGCTAGTTGGGTGTGTGGTGGTGGTTTTTTTTTTTTTCGTTATGTTTGTTTTGTGGGCGTCCTTAAATAAGTCAGCAGCAATCTTGGATTTGGAGGTTGTTTTATTTTCTTTCTGAATATTTGTCTTGTTGGAGTTTCTTCCTGTTTCATTGGAGAAGGAAACAAAAGCAACTTCTTTCTCTGAAGAACAGGTACACTCAATTCGGTGTGAAAGTTTGTTAACATAGAGGGAACATGGGAAGGAAGGAATGGATTTCTGCAAAAAACTTTTATGACTAACAAAGAATAGCTAATGGACTGTTACGTAGTAGAACATTCATCATGATTCTTGACACTTCAAATGGTTTTATGACACCTTTTCAACCTCTGTTACAAAGCTTAAAAAAACTTTTTATGGTAGTTGTGAGATTAATTGGGAGACATTGTGGTCAAACTCTAGAAGGCACATTTGAATTGGGAAAACAAATGATACTTCTTTTAACTTTCTAGATGTAAACATTTTAGAAGTTCCAGCTTCGTGGGGGAGAGTGTGTGAATCACTTTGAAAATACTTTGAAATTTCCGTATGAAGTCCAGTCATTTATTTAATTTCAATGTAAGCAGATACAATCTAATTATGTCTTTATTTTCATATTTCAATTTTTGGTGCAGGGTTTTGCTAGAATGGCTTCAGAGATAGGGTGTGAGAAAAGTCAAGACTGGGGATCTGCTGGTTTTGGAGGTGTATTTAAAGTGGAGTGGATCCAAAAAGAAAGCATTCCTTTTCAGTTTGCACACCATTTGCTCAACCCTTGGAATGACAATAAGAAAGTACAAATAAGCAGAGATGGCCAGGTAATGTTATTATCTTCTAAAGTCTTCTGTACCTGGTAGAACTGTGTATTGTTTATTAGCTTTTCAGCCTTTACATTTATCTCAACTGTCCTCATATGTCTGTTGATGATCAGTTCACTGATGCACATTGCACATTCTGGTAATGCGTTACTGTTGAAGTAATGGAGGCTTGTTGATAATATCAAAGCAGTTTCTCATGTAATACATGTTTTAAAAAAAAAAAAAAAGAAGTAAAGCTGGATGCTTCCAAAAAGAAACTCTTTTGGAATTTGCCATTTTGGTTCTGTTCCCTGTTTGGTTCAGATTTGTTCCCTGAGATAGTCTGTCACACCCAAATGACTATTCATAATTATCGCTTTGAGTTTTCTATAAAGACTGAAGAGAATCCTGAGATTTGAGGTGGAATAAAGCTTAGGACAGTTCTGCAATCTATTAAAGATAAATGCAGCTACAAAAAGCTGGAAGATAATTGGCACAGGAGTTCTCTGTGGCAGTTTCTGAGTTCTCCCTAGTCTCCTCCCAAAATATCTTCTTGATAAGAGATTCTAGAGCTAAACTTGTATCATCTTCTCACTACTTCCCCGAAATCTCTGCAGTTGTAAGAATGAGGAAAAGAGTATGGCATGTGGTGGAGTTAACAGTGCTTCTGCTGGAAGTGTCTGTTAAGACCTAAAGAGTCTTAACGATCTTAAAACCAACTAATTTATATTAATGTCTATGATTCCGCCAAGAGCTGCTGTATTAACTGTGGTATGCCTTTCCACATTCTCCACCACATTTCACTGAATTAAACTTAAAATATGTGGAGAATAATCATCCTTAGTTAATGAGTTAAATGGCCTCTGGAAGGTACAAAGTATGGTGCATATGTTCTTGTGTATGGTGGTGGTGTGTTCACTCCTAATTCTCTTCTTAAGAACTGACATCTTGCTGTGAACGAAAAAAAACCCAAACAACCTGTAGGCTAGGGTTGTTTACGGATGTTTTTATCTCCTCTTGAGGTCTAGTGAGAAAACCGTCCTGTGCAGGGAGTTCTAATGTATGGCTCAATAGCAAAGGGAATAAGATATTTTAGAAAGACTGAAAACAATCACCATTAACTTCTGTAACGATTTTATTATAAATGGTTTCTCTGTGTTCAGTAGTAACAGTGCAAATAATTTCTCTAATTTCCTGCTCATTTCTAGGAGCTGGAACCCCAAGTTGGAAAGCAGTTACTACAGCTTTGGGACCATATTCCTTTGGCAGGAAAAAACTCAAGTGATTGAGCATGTCAAGTGATGTGATAGAGGTAGTTAATTTCATGCATTACTTGCTGTTTGTATAATAAAGGAAAAGCCGTCTGTATACAATGTATGGTTACAGTACTGTCTTTCCTTTGTAATTTGCAGAAGAACAGGTACACTTAGTACTAAATATTCACTTCCTTTTGATTTTTTTTTTAGCTGTCATTTTTGAAACATCAGCTATAACCACTAGAGCCAGCAGCGTGCCTACAATATAAAGATGAGGAATGAGGCAGAGCAACAAGCTTCTGAAGCTGTTAGTGATGCTCTGCAGCTAGCAGTGCAAAAATAAGAGGGAATGATGTTGGTTTTCTGTATTTCCTTGTCTTAACAAATGTTGTAACATTATTCAGCAACCTGTTTTTGACTGCATTATTTTTTTACAGTAGTATGCATTTGATATTTAAATACATGGTTAAGTTCAAAACTCAGTTTGAAACAAGGGACTGCATATAAGCTGTTAGTGGGTTTAAAATACCACAGCAGACAGTGTAAATACACAGTTTACCTTTAAAACTTTCTCAACACAGTAAAATGTATGAGAGAAACCAGTGTACTATTAATTAATCAGTCTTCCAGTTTGCTTAAAATGAATACATTGAGAATAAATGTCTCCAAATATATTGGAAGATTCCATAAGTAGTTGTTGAACTTCTGTA
Source organism: Charadrius vociferus (assembly GCF_000708025.1). Classification (NCBI taxonomy): domain Eukaryota; kingdom Metazoa; phylum Chordata; class Aves; order Charadriiformes; family Charadriidae; genus Charadrius; species Charadrius vociferus. The sequence continues at coordinate 4,687,359 of NW_009661372.1, read as the reverse complement.
TGCACAGTGTGAGAGAGCAGGATATATTCATACAAAAAACTGGGCTGCTGGAGAATGTAAAATTTTAATTTAAATCCATAAGTGAAAGGAGCATGAGACTTTTGAGAGTGGATCGGTCCAACTTATGTTTCCACTTCAAATTGTTTCTTACCTTTAAAAAGTATGCTTTGGCAAGCTGAAACAGTCTTTCAAAGGCCTGCTGCCAAATGGTACTCTAATAGTTCACTAACTTGGGCATTATTGCAAGATTTTTATTTCTTACAAAAAAAAATTAAACTATTGAACTGTTTCCTTTTATTAGGCTTCTCCATAGTTGTTAACTTGCTGTACTATAAGGCTGGTGTGAATTCAGTCTGCTCACTGTCAGCAGTATGTTTGTGTTGATTGTTAGATTAAACCAAGACCTTTTTCTACTTCTAAGCCTGTACTTACGTTTTTCGTGTCTGCTAAGAATATTCGCACAGTTCAGAGTACCCTGAGCGTTCATTCTTGCATTCTGTGTAGTGACTTCCATACATAGTCAGTCGGGTTTGCCTTTGCAAGACTAACTGGGTCCTTGTAAGGCTAGTATGGCCTAATGGGGTATTCTGGAGACTGTGCACACAATGGAGCTGTGAAACTCACGTTGCGTTACAAGATACTTCCAGGCCTGTGCCCACTCAGGAACGTGGGGTGATATTGCCTTGTACAGGATTCGCAGGCCCTGTGCACACCAAGGACAGAGCTGGCATGGAGGGTGAGACGAGGTGGGGTGTAATGTTTGATTAACAAGCCCAAATAGTGCTTCTGTGGCTCGATGATAAAAAGGACAGTCCGCCAAGGAATTTGCATTCCCCAAGGTTGTTGGCTGGTCCAGGTCACTTGTCTGGAGAAGAGGTCATACCCTGTACTTGCTTGACAGCCATGGACACAAAAGTCTTTGCATGCCCAGAGGTTAGATCTAGCCCAGTCTTTGTGAATTACTTGACTTGCTGTTGTTACGAGCCAGGTAAGTGTGCTACTGATCTGTATTTTTCTCTATACTTTTATTTAGAGAGAAACTGTTTATCTCTGAAGCTGTTGGTCTGGTGTCTGTTACCATGTCCTGAACTTAGAGCTCTGCAGGGCTGCCTTAAGCCCTTACACTCTGATGTCAGAAGTGGGGTACAGCACACTGTATCATGACCAGCCCTGACCCTGTAGTGGGTGCCTTGGTCGATTATTTTGGGACCTTGCCCTGCCTGCAGACGTCGGATTCTACTTTGATTAGAGAAAGCCAGAAAGACAGAAACACAAAGGGAGAGTTACCCTGCTTATATGTCGTAGCTCATTGCCTTAGAGATACTGAGCAGCATTTGAAAGTAGCTGAAGCCCAAGCTACCTATGAAATAAGCTGGCTCACACCCAGCAGGACACTGCAGCTGCAAGACAGGAGAAGACTCTGGCCCCTGCCTGTGTTAAAAGCCATCAGGCTAATGTGGAGAAACTCGAGCAACACTTAGTCCCCCATGTTGCAGTATCTGTCTGGGAAAAACTTTGGGAAAAACTTGACCATTGTCTGGAAGTTGTGGAAAAGGGAATTTCTTTATATAGAGACCCAGAAGACAGGGATGATACTTGATCTGATTCATATTCGGACAATGCTGTGTCAAATTCCTCCCTTCCTGAAAACTTAATAGTTCAACCAGTTGTTAAAAGAGAGTATGATGCTACTGGAGTTATGACTCATAGAATCATAGAATGGTTTAGGTTGGAAAGGACCTTGAAGATCACTGAGTTCCAACCCCACTGCCATAGGCAGGGACACCTCCCTCTAGACCAGCCTGCTAAAAACCCCATCTAGCCTGGCCTTAAGCACCTCCAGGGATGGAGCATCCACAGCTTCTCTGGGCAACCTGTTCCAGTGCCTCACCACCCTCAAAGTGAAAATTACTTCCTAATATCTTCTCTAAATCTCCCCTCTTCTGGTTTGAAACCATTGCCCCTCATCCTATCACTACATGCCCTAGTAAAAAGTCCTTCCCCAGCTCTCCTGTAGGCCCCCTTTAGGTACCAAAAGGCCGCAGTAAGGTCTCCCCAGAGCCTCCTCTTCTCCACGATGAACAACCCCAGCTCTACCAGCCTGTCCTTGTAGGAGACGTGCTTTAACCTTCTGAGGGCTGCATTACGAAAGGTACATCTACATGCTCTTTCATGAGCACAGACCTAGCCAAAATAAGCGAGTGCTATCACAAATCTGTTCCTCTGGATTATTTAACCTGGCTTGCAAATTTATTACGTGACAGAGGGACATGCTGTCTTGAGTTTCAGAGTGGAAAGTCTGTGGACTCCCTTTGGGGTCTGGGATCCGACTACAGCCTCCAGAAGGAAGCATAGACACTGTCTTCCAGGCAGCACTAGCATATATTCAGAGAAATACCCCCAAATGATTGAGAACCCCTGGCTATTCCCTGGGCTAGTCCCACAGATTTGGAATTGAGGTATCCATCACGCTTCAGAAGTAGCCCCTGTCGCAGAGGAAGACCTGTGTGGACATTGTCCCACGTGGCCTACTGGTGCCCACTAATCAAAAAGGGTCCTAGTCCACTCAGAGCTCGTTTAAAGTCAATAGGCAGTGGCTGCCCAGAACCACCTGCGCTCCGCTCTTACAAAAGGTAGTTTCTGCTGTGCCCTTTCATACCTTGTGGTTAAAAGTGCCCATAAGTGTGTGCGATGTCGAGGAGTGCACAGGAGCTAATTATGTATTGAGGTGCTTCTAAGTACACCTGAAACTACTTTTCTTCCATGATTTGTCAAGGTTTTCATGGCAATCGGACTTCATACAGTTGGCTTCCTTTTAGCATATATTTTAGCAAGTATTTTAAAACAAGGTTCACATGATTTTGCTGGTTTCACATGTCTTTGTTTTAATGATTTTAATGCTGACAAAACTAGGATAAATGATGCTGATAGTGCGGACAATTACTTAATGTGATCTTTTTGGCTCTGATAAGCTGAAAATTTGTTGTGCAGTTGTACTCTGTCTTCCTTTCCTGTTTGTGTTTTCTGCTTTCTCTCCTTTTCCCATGAAGTTGCACATAATATCATGGATGTGCATTCAGGATTGCTGGTAGCATCTGAACTCTGGAAAGACCGTATCAGAGATGAGTAGTGTCTAGAGAACAGATCTAGGGGACTTTCCTTGAAGCTACTGAAGCACTGAAAGTTCATCTGTAAGGAGATAATTATACTGTTTTTTAAACGATGATTTTTTTAAAAAAAAAAAGGTGGTTACCTCTGATCTCTTTAATTGTACGCTCAGTACCACAGCCTATCAGCACTTCCTAGTGACTTCTGATACCACCTTTACAAGACAAGAGTCAACCAGTAGTTGCTACTGCTCATCCTTTGGACTTTTTTCATTCAGCAACAGTAACAGATGGTCTGTAAAACTGAAGGTGAATGCTTTTTCCATAAAGAACAATATTGCAACTTGTCTATGCCACACTCTGGAAGGAGCATCATATCGTATATTTTATATCTATAGTATATGTAAGTGTTTTCATAATTGAACTAAATTACTAGAAGAGGTTATTTTGAATGAAAAAACACTGAACAATGCAATGCATAGTAATCTTGTTTTGCCGTGCAAAGTAATTTGCAGAAATATTTTATTTCTAAATAAAAATACATGTGCGGTCATCCCTTTTCATATGAAATGAACAACTGTTTCTTGTTAATACCATAGTAATACACTTTTCTGAATTGTAACTTTCAGTAAATCAGCATAAATTATTTTTGAGTGAGTCTGAATGTCTACAATAAAATATTCTGCTCTTGAAACTCAGAGGAAAGTGGCCTTGCTTTGTCAGGTAAACTGTTTTTATTTTCTGCATTGTTGTCCATGCAAATTTTGCTAGGTTTCATCCAGTGGAAATAACGATGTCTTTATGACTAGACATTACTTTAGTTAAATCCATGTAAAATGTCTGTATGGTTATTACACTGTGCAGCAAGGAATTTTCTGATAGTTTTTTCCACAAAATCCTCCGCTCTGGTTTCATGTTGTGTCTGTAAAACCACCACTTTGAAAGTTTTGGAGAAGCACTCTTTTAAGCCATCGAGCAGGTTCCCATTTCCTGACCTTGTGTATTGACATTCTTTGTTTTCATTCTGCTCTTCGTATCGCCCTGGTCTCCAGAGGGCACGTGATCTTGGTAGCCGTGCGCGTGATGATACCAGCAGTATCATCAGTCTGTGGAATAACTCCAGCGCTGCAGCTCTGTACCAGGATTCTTAGAAACACCTAGTCTGCCTGATGATGACTGACCGTGATTGTACCTGAAGTGAGAACTAAAGCATCGTGAAGGGCAAGGAGGTGAATCTATCTGAAAAATACAGCACGCAATTCATAGAATCCTTGTATCTATGATGACAAATGGGACAAATGGCCCATCACCATTTTCTGGGCAACAGCAAAAATCCCAGCTTGGAGGTTGTCAGCCAGGAGTTGATTTACTCTGCTTTAAAGTAAATGAAGTTCTTGCAAGCTAGACAGTTGTCCATGAACCCTAGAGTGAGAAGGAAGGGAACAGAAATGGGATTATGGATGACAGCCACAGGTTTGCAAAGTTTGTTCATACCTGAGCAGAGCTTATCTGAGCAGTGCTGATTCAGGACAACTCTAGTCGTGTTCCTCAAGACAGCGGGTAAGAGCTTTGCCAGTGGCTCGTGTGAGAAAATGCTGAGGTGTGTTGCTTCCTTAGGAAAGTATTTCTGAAAATAAGGTAAAGGTGGCACGCTGTTTTGCCAGACAGAATTTAGTTCCTTTCTCCAGGAACTAAAGAAAGTTTGTTAAATATTTTTTTTGTTAAATATTTTGTAGCCTAAAATTGCTTATTTCTTGTAACTATTTCAGTATTTGTTTTTTTACCGCTATTGAACTGATATAATTTCTGGTCCATCATCACAACATCTCCAAAGACATTTCCTCCTGTGCTTGTGGCTTGGATTTCTACTGGGGTTGTTTTTGCAGCTTCCATTTTAAATGCCTGATGCTAGCTGTTGTCAGAATGAAATCATAGCTCACACCTGGCAGGCCAATTCCTCTGGATTGTGGTTGGATCAGTTCATAGTTACCCATAGGTGCTTTGTCTTTAAAGCGAATTAGAGTGCTTTCTGCAGCTACTGAATTTCTTTTTTTCCTTTTCCTTTTTTTTCCCCTCATATGGAGCTGAATTGATTGTTCCACAACAGCCACTTTCTAGATATATTCAATCACGGCTTTCACTACCTGCATAATATTAGCATTTTGTCTCCTGTTGCTCTACATCTTTCTACTCACACTTAGCTGCACCATTTCCTTCCCTGTGGATTATGCTATGTTGCTTTCAGCCATCATTGCTGCTATCTTGCTCCTGTCTTTGTTGCGTCTTCTAGCAGATAGCACAGCACAGAAAGTAGGTGATGCCGCTCTGGATTAAAAGCTGTATTTGTTGTTATGATTCTTCATGTTGAAAGGATGTTGCCTAAAACAAAAGTGTAAGTCTGGGTTTAAAGAGAAATCGGTTCTCAGGAAAGCAGACCGAGGGAATACCTTGCACCATGTTAGAGAATAAAAAGTTAGAGTCCTGACAATACTAAAAAAGCGCGGCACGTAATTGAATCAGGCAATTCAGAAAGGAGGCTGTATTTTTATTTGTGTCAAGCCCAGAAGGATTTTTAAAGCTAATTCCATACCATGGGGGTGTGAAATTACTATTTTTTGCCTTGTGTTGTACAATGCATGGTTCTGAGATTCATAGCCTGATCTTGTAACTTTGCCTGTGTGAGTGGGCATATTGCATTTGGTGCTGTTGATGTATGAGCAAAGGTTGTAGCCTGAGGCTCTTAAATAATGTACCACTTTATTCTATCTATAGGGAACATCTGGTGAAGCCTAGCAGCAATCAAATAAGATTAAGGAACAAAACACAATTGCCGAAATTGCTCCTATATGAGGATGTTCTGGACATCGGCAGAAACTGAGAGTGAAATTGTATGACACGTGAAATAGATTTAGTATCTTCTGCTCTTGTAAAACATCTTAATAATCTTTTTAAAAGCAAGCAGTGCAGAAAGGGGTACCAGCTCTCTGTAGGCTGACCGGCTTGCTGTGACTTTTAGCTTATAGTGTGTCCTGTCAAAATAAGAGGACAAACCTTCCTTTTTTTGGTTATTTTCATGGCTCTCTTCAGATTAAGGAACTCTTTTCATACTCATGCTTTTTGCATTTGTTTAAGTGCACTTAGTAATGAAGAAATCTGTCTTGCAACTTGGCAAGAGTGGCATTTCAGTGGCGGCTGCTGCGTTCAGCAGCTTAGCCACTGCTAAGTTTTAACATGCCCTAAAACTATACTAAATGAGCACGATCACTGTAAGAGAATTACTGTGCTCTATCCACAGCTCCACAGCTTTTAGACTAAAGGGGGATATACCTTTTATTCTAGGACAGGCCTAGGGACCTGGTAAGTGCCAATCTAGGAGGAAGAGAAAAAGAAAAGAAGGGCCACAGGACAACTTACAAACCGTGAAACTTCCAATTTATGAACTTCGTGAGTTGGAGTTGGAACATGAAACTTCAGACTCATGAACTGATGCTCTAGCTTGTTTTCCTGGTTACCTACATTGGTTGAATTGTACTGATTAAAGTAGTGTATAAGTGGCATAGATTTCATGTGTGAATTTCTCTGGCTCTTCTGTCTTCAGAGGCCCTGTGCAAATATGTTACAATGGACCATGGCCCACCCTGGGTGTTAGAGGACTGCAGCAGCTGTATTTATATTGCTCTTTAGTCTGAGGTTGAGGTATAGCTTAGCAAATTTTTTCTGCTTTGATTCGTCTTTACAGTATTGAAGTTGGATGAGGTCAGAAAGTAATTAAAGACCGTGCCATGGTGCATTTACCCAAAGGAGGTACACAGAGTTGCTACTTTGTTTTCCAGGACTCAAGTTAAAAAAATGCAAAAAAGGGCTTTTGTCAGAATTGAAACTTAGTGGGAATGCACCCGTTTTCATTGAGAAGTCACAACAATTTTGACTGAAGTTGTAGATCACAGGCACCCTGTTTTAACATTCCTAGAAAAGGAAATATTGCTGGAAATGGGACCAACGGAATCTTTGGCTTCCGAGGCAAGGAATCAGTAAGTGGTGGAGTTCATATGTACTGAGGTTTATTGCAATTGATGGCATTCCACTCGATAATGAATCAAACCACCAACAGATGCTGTCAGGCTTTGGTAAATGTGGACACAGGAGTTACAGGAGGTATCTGTGGGTTGAAAGGTCACACCAGTCTGCATAAGAAGAACAGAAGGGTAAATAAAGTAGCTCTGTTACAGCCAGATGAGCACTAGTACTACATTTTTGGGGGGTGAGAGCTTTCTTGAACTCTGAACATGTCAAAGCTGTTGAGTTGTTTGTAATATCAGTGGTGAGCCACCAGATGAGTAGGGGTGATAACTGGAAGAAGCATTCACCTTGAAGGAGTATAAACACTGGTGTCACAAAAAACAGGACTGTGACAATGCTTCAGAGCGAAGCTAGGTGGTGCAGTTGGCTAGCATATGGGCTCTTGTCTGCTGGGGACCGTTCTGAAACAAAACCTAGATTTATTAGCAGGTGCAAATGAAATGGCCTCTCCCAGGAAAAGCGGAGAATTATGGTAAGAAATTTGTATAGTAAGCTCTTGCTTTATATCTGACATACTCATCCATGAGTTTTCACTTCTCTAAAGAGGAGGAGGACAAGAGGTACTAGACTGCAGGTAAATATTAAAAGATACATCTTAAAAGTTATTTTTAAAGTACTTTTTTTTTCCTTCTGTGGAAAGCGGATGGTATGAGACCAGGGCAATAAGGATATGTTAGTTATTAAAGGCTTTAAGTAATACTTTTCTTGTGTAAACATTACTTCTGTGGAACACTACTTACCTGCAAGAAATGATGGACATGAGGATGCTTTTTTCTATGTAAAAAAGTCAGCTTGGAACAGGGTTCAGGATCCAGTTCCCAGCCTTGGTGTGGCTTCTCTCCATGACCTTTTATAACTTGATAAAGTGTTTAACTTGCATATAACTTCCCAGCCTTTTAGTGAGGTGTTTATCTGGGTTGCTTGTCAGGAGCTTTCTAGAGAATGCTCGTGCAGTGCCCCGTACTGAAATGCTGTGTATAAAAATGGTTTAAGGTTTGTTTATTAGCTCTTGGTCCCTCAGCACATGGAAAATGTGACTCCTCGCCCAGCTGAAGTGCAGAGATCAGTAGGCTTCTCCATAACAAACTGAGCTGTGCTCCTTGCTATTTCTGTTGTCCTAGATTGCTAGCAACATAATTTTTTTAGAGCAATTTTGTTTTACTGTGCTTGAGCTGTAAACTTAAGAGCGCAGGAGCAGGCAATTCCAAAGTGTCAGAAGTCAAGCAAGCAGGGCAGAAGGCAGGCTGGGCTGAGCAGGGATCTTCTTCTAGAAGTTAGGGGGAGAAGGAATGTGTATGGACACTGGAAGCAAGGCCAGGCAACATGGGAGGACTACAGACATGCTCTTTGCTGCTGTAGGAAAGAAATGCATGGAGCCAAAGCTTGATTAGAACTCGTGCTGGCCAGCACTGTGAAGGACAACAAACCAGGCTTTTTAAAATACGTTAACAGGAAAAGAAGGATCAGAAGTAACATTGGTCAGTTTCTCAATCACATTGGTCACCTCACAAATCGGCACGTAGACAAAGCAGAGACGTTTAATGCTTTTTTCGCCTCTGTCTTCAACACTGATGATAGGCCCTGGGACCCTGGAGCCCTGTGTTGGAAGACCACGACTAGGGGAATGATAAAATCCCAGCCAATACTGAACTTGTTTGAGACTAGCTGTTTCAGCTGGATGTGCATAGATCTGTGGGGCCCAATGGGACTCATCCCAGGGTACTGGAAGATCTAGCTGATGCTATTGTGGGACCTCTCCAGGAGAAGTCTTGGGAGTCTGGAGAGGTCCCAGTTGACTGGAAGCTGGCAAACATTGTCCCAGTTATCAAGAAGGGCAAGAAAGAAGAGCCTGGTAATTACAGGCCTGTCAGTCTCACTGCAGTGCCTGGTAAAATTATGGAGAAGGTTATTCTGGGAGATGCTGAAAAGCACCTAAGAGACAACGTGGTCATTGGTCATAGCCAGCATGGTTTCATAAGTGGGAAAGTCCTGCTTAACCAACTTAATTTCCTTTTATGACAAGATCACCCATCTAGTTGACGAAGGGAAGCCAGTAGATGTGGTTCTTTTTGATTTTAGTAAAGATTTTTATACTGTTTCTCATGGTATGCTTCTGGACAAAATATCCAGCATACAGCTAAAGAAGCCCATTATATGGTGAGCAGTTGGCTGACAGGTTGCGCTCAAAGGGTTGTAGTAAATGGGGTAACATCAGGCTGGCAGCCAGTCGCCAGTGGAGTTCTGCAGGGCTCAGTTTTAGGGCCAGTTCTCTTTAATGTTTTTATAAATAATCTGGACACATTAAGTAAGTTTGCTGATGATACTGATCTAGGAGGAGCTGTGGACTCCCTCGAGGGTAGAGAAGCCTTACAGAGAGAGCTGAGTAGACAAGAGACCAGGGCAATCATGAACCATATGAAATCTATCAAAAGCAAGTGCTGGATTCTCCACCTGGAATGGGGTAACCCTGCTTAGACATACAAACTGGGACATGAGAGGTTGGAGAGTAGCCCTGTGGAAAGAGATCCGGGGGTGTGTGTTGATGGCAAGTTGAGTGTGAGTCCACAGTGTGCCCTGGCAGCCAAAAGGGCCAACTGTGTCCTGGGGTGCATCAAGCACAGCACAGCCAGCCGGTCAAGGGAGGTGGTTGTCCTGCTCTACACTGCACTGGTGCAGCCCCACATTGAGTTCTGTGTGCAGTTTTGGGCACCTTGATATAAGGACATCAAACTACAGGAGTGTGTCCAGAGGAGGGCGAGCAAGATGGTGAAAGGTCTCAAGGGCAAGACTCACAAGGAGCAGCGGAGGTCACTTGGCTTGTTCAGCTTGGTGAAGAGAAGGCTGAGGGGGGACCTCATCGCAGTCTACAGCTTCCTGTTTCCTTTTTCACTCTGAGGCTGGTGAGACACTGGAACAGGTTGCCCAGGGAAGGTGTGGAAGCTCCATCCCTGGAGGTGTTCAAGGCTGGGATGATTGGGACTTTGAGCAACCTGGTCTAGTGGGAGGTGTCCTTGCCCATGGCAGGAAGGTTGGAACTAGATGATCTTAAAGGTCCTTTCCAACCTAAACCTATGATGCTATGAATTGTGACAGCTCAGAAAAGTTCAGCCTTTCTCTGTTGCTGGAATTGGGGTGTGGATGTATTCACAAAGTAGACAGTTTCTACTATTCAAGTCTTTCTCTGCAGGTGAAGAAAACAGCTACTGCAAGATGAAGGGAAATGACAACTGAATGTCTCCATTGAGGACTCCTGATTTGCCCTCTTCCCCAGCTGCTGCTGAAGACTCAGATGCCTTGACCTCCATCACTCTTTTTGCCACTTCACTGGAAGTGCAATCACTTTTGGCTTTTGATGAATATTCAAAATGTCACCATCTGTCACCCTGTCATCTCTGAGGGCAGAAGCAGTTTGATTCTCCAAAGATTTCATCTTCTTTTTTTTTAAAGGAAAGTTGAATAATGATCCCTATCATGAGGGAAAACCACAAAGTGACATCTGCAGAACAGTAATTAAGAAAAACCTTACAGGGTATTGGAATGGAGGGGAGGCACTGGAGATGTTTCTGACTGGCATTCCAGGAGCCTTCTCATTCCCTGAGCTGGGATGGGAGAGAAACATCAGGTCATTACACGGAGAATGTTTTTTTGGCATTTATTTTGAAAAAGGCTGTGCCGTTACTACCCCACTTCTGCTAATACGTGATTTGTCTTCCATCACTTTATCTTGAGTAACTTGCAATTTTATCTGGATCTGACTGCAGGAATGTGGTGAGGAGGGTTTTCCTCCTGAAGTGAGGACTGAGGGTGGTAATTCTTTACGCTATGATTTTGATGAAATGCATCAGGTCTAATATTGAAATTGGAGGAAGGAATTGGTATCCTTACAAATGTGGGCTTTAGACACTGTAAGCCAGGAGACTGAGCTTATGTTGGACACATAGTTTGGTTGTGAAAAATTAAGATGCTAGTTATGTTCCCTCTGACTCCAACCCTTTCTCTCCATATGATCAAAATGGTCATTCCTGTTTATTAACATGGCATTTGGAGGAAGCCTGCTTACAAGGATACCTGTGATCTAAGAAATAAATTTGTTGCTTTACAAGAGTAGAAGGTGAAACTGGCTGACATATTGAAGGGAGAGAGAAAATTTGTGCTCAGTTTCCAGCCTCTGAGTCTTCCCATTGCACAATGTACTCTGTGCCTGGCATACACTGTAGATTTTGTGGACTGGTGTCTTTCTCGAACCTCCAGCCTTTGTTTTTAGATTTGTGGTTTTTGTTTTTTTGTTTTTTCTTTTCTTTGGTCTTTGTGCTGTCAAAGTGAAGGCTGTACAAAGCATCGTGTAATGAAACAATAGATAAAAGCTTTTGTATTGATCTGGCCTGAAATGGCTCTGCAGCAAATTGTTCTGCATTGTCCTGGAGCATTGTTTCAGTGGTCTGTGGGGAAACAAGATGTACCTGTTTACTATTTAAGGGAACCATAAAAGTTTGGGGTTGGTTTGCATTTACTGATGGAGAGAAGTTGCTGAGTAGCAGAGGCAGAACAAAATAGTATCTCTGAATTTGGAGGCACCACCAGAAGTCTCCCCATCACCTACACTTGCTTTAAGGTCAGGTGTAGCATGGAGCTAAGCTCCAACTCCATGCTGGAGAAGTGGGGAGTTTCATAGTGCTTTCTGATTTGCTGTGCTCATTAAAATAGATGCCTCTGTCTTTCCTTTACTTAAGCATAATCTGTGAATCCTGCTGCAGCTGGGCTTCTTTCATGCTCTGCAGGGGAATCCTGTTTGGCAGGATTGCAAGTAATTAGTACCAAATATAGGCAAGGGTGAATCTGGGTGATGCACTGCTTCTGGACTTGCCAAAATCAGAGGAAAAAAATCAGCTGCCTAACCTGGCTGTTTGGTAGTGATCCTAGACCTAATTGGAGTGCAATGCGGGAAGAAGCTTATTATGGCAGGAAAAACAAATAGACCTTCCTGGAAAAGCGTGGTGAAAGCTTAGGGAATATCTGGTTGAAGTCCCTTGGGCTTGTGCCAGGGGAAGAAAAGGGTGCAGGTGCCAAGATACAGTCGGGGAGTGACATCTAGAAGTTAGTCCAAACAATTAGGTCCCGGTTGCTGCTTGCCAGGATTATTTTGTGGTTTCCGCGTATTTTATTTGAATGTTTGGTTATAAAACTTGGGCATAGTTCTTTCCGTTTGTGAAGAAGTGATTTTTTTTTTTTCTCATTGCCAGAAGTTTCTATTTTTTGTTTGTTCTGCCTGTGACACATATCACGTGCTCTTACCATAATCCAAAGACTTCAAAAGCAAATTAAATAATATCTGATGGTGCGGATGTTGAGCAAGGTGAATAGGCAGAGTTTTTAAGGCTAGTGAAAAAATGTTGAGGTGGGGAAAGGAGAGGAATTCATGCATTACTGCCTCTACCTGACCCTCCTCCTTTCTCTGGATTTCAGCTGAAGCTCAAATAACTCCTGGTTCTTCACAGGGCTGCTTTCTCTTTGCTGTTTCCTATGGGACTCTGCCGGTTTATTCTGCTCAGGATGTTCCCAGTTTTTATGCAATCTTTAAAGACAGAACCAGCCATTAAATCAGGTAGTCTGACCTCCTGTACAACATAGACCATTAAATCTGACCTAGCACAGAAGGTGTGCATAAACCTACCTTGTGCCTGGAGGCTTATCGTGCTGTTAGAGATAGCACTGATGTTTCCTCCAGACTCCAGTAATAGGTGCTTTTTCATAAGGACTGTGCTTTGGAAGTTGGAGTCAATTTTCAGATTATTTTTTTTTTTTTTAGCTCCAGGCAAAAGATGACACATGAAAAAAAGCCCCTTCCCCTCCCCCC
>NW_009661372.1:4673818-4674251 GCF_000708025.1 Charadrius vociferus | reverse complement strand
GGCAGGCAATTCCTTGACTCTGTCACTTCACTATCCTCCTGATTTATGGTTTACAGATATTAAAGGCTCTCATAAAGGGGCTGCTGCTGAACTTTCTAACTATGTATTAAAGCTACTGTCTAATTATTGAGAGGAAAATATCTACATTTATTTTAAGGGTTTGTGTTAACTACAGGTAAGCAAAATGTTTATGTCTAAGAGTAAACTTAGTTTTGGAGCAACTAGAAACATGGCAAAGTAGGTTTGGTTTTAGCTAACAGAAGTTTTGGGTCAGAAATTTTTGAAAACTAAAGCTTTATTCTTCTAGTTGTAAATGGTGGCTTTATTTTGAAGTTGATCCCAGAAGAAAATCAAGAAAGTTACGGAGACCCTGGAGAAATCATTGTATTTTGGATTGACTCTAAATGAAACTTTTCTTCTTCCTTTCTCTTTC
>NW_009661372.1:4665864-4673213 GCF_000708025.1 Charadrius vociferus | reverse complement strand
AGATGTGACTTGTTTAAAAAAAGTCTAGTTTCTAGTTTTCCATATTTTCCTCTATCCACACTCCAAGTTTATCTACCAGCATACAAGACCAAATATGCCTAGGCTACATCACGATTTTAAGTGTTTATAGGCATAATGTAATGGTGGTAATATTATTATTCACATTGGACGAGAATTAATTTTGTACTATGAAAGTGATATGAAGCTACAGCAGAGCTGTAATGGGCTATTGTAGAGAAGTGTAATAATGAATGTTGCTGATAGTATTGTGATCAGGAAGCCAAAAAGGAGCATCTTCATCTCAGATTAACTTGTTGCGTATTTATTCTTCTGTTCTGGAAACACCTTAACGGAAACAGATAACTTATAAACCTACCATTTTTAACTGTGCTTTGTTCTTAATTAGTATGTTTCCTATTTAATTTCCTGTAGGTCTTTTGCTCTTCTCACTGCAGCCTGTTTTCCTTTAAATCACAAACTCCAAGTAGAACATACCTACTAAAATACAATGCCTAACACAAAGAGCTGTGACTGTTGTCAATGTTTTGGCCTGCAGTGTGATATAGTAGTAATATTTGTGTCTGCAACTCAAGTTGCTTGCAACTAGACTTCTGCTTGCATATGCCATGACATACAGCAAGAACTCAGCAAATAGTCTGGGAAACAACCAGGAGTGCAGTGTGCTTTAAATTAGAAGCATTTCTGATCCTATATGTCCCCAGGACAGTTTGATCCTGTTAAAGCATCAAGGGATGCTTTAAGAACACCAGGATGGAGACTTGCCTCCTGAACAAGTTCCTGGCTGTATGGCACTGTTGAAAACTTTTTAAAATTCAAAGGGAATGATGTCTTGTGCTTCTGTCCAGAAGCAGGATTTGTCCCTCTTTGTTTGGGGCATACGTTCACTCCAAAGTGCATAACTGATTGTGTTTCTTTTTAAATCTCGGTTATTATTATTTTGCTCTTGGGCTCTGCTGCCATTTGTGGGGAGGAAGAATGAATGTTACCAGGGTCCTTGGAGTTACTAACCTTGATTGTTGGTCTGTTAGTCTTTAACCAAATGCAACAGACTCAAGGACTTCGTGCTTCCTTTCTTGTAGATTCCCAGATGCTGCTACGTGTGCAGGATGACATGACCTCCAGCAATGTAATGAGGTTTGTGGTACATTTAGAGATCCAGGATACTGACACAATGGAGGCTTAATAGCTGATTTCTTTTTAATACACAAAATATCCAGATACATGCTACGCCAGGCACAAAACACTGTATGTTTCAAGATAACTTGTTATTGGGTTTTGAATTGTTTGGGCTGATTAAATACTGCTTCCTCAGTGGGCAGTCTGTAGGATGGAGAAAGGCAGTAGCCAGCCTTAGTCAGGGAGAGGGGCAATGGTTGAATTTGCTACAGTGGGCCTGTTTGGAACATGGGTAAGCAAATGTTTTCTATCAACTTCAGTATCACGAACCAGTTTCAAAAAATGAAGGTGTGAGATAGAGTTACATTTCTTTTGCACAAGAGAAACGAAAAATTATGAAGGTAAACAAGAATAACAAACATTGGAGGGTAATTTCAGATTAGTAAGGCTGATGAATAGGATTGGTTGTGCAAAAGGCCATTCAGGTTACTTTTAGATTCATTTATGATCATTAACTCCAGGAGTCTGACTTTAAAGCTAATGCTTAGGACAGGGGAAGCCAAAAGAAATAATTCACTGTAACAAATGAATCAGAACATCACTGGGCAATTTGGTTTTAGTGAATAAGGTCCGTATTTTGCTTAACCACTGGAAAATACAGTATCATTGCAGCATAAGACTGTGACACCTTATCTTAGTGTCAAAATAAAACTAGTCTGTAGCCTGTTGCTGGACAACCTCTTTGCAATTTCCAGCTACCGCTTTTTGGGGAAAATAATTTTTAGCAGGAGTGTATTTATATGTAGACTTAGAACCAAGTGCTACTTAATAGCTTCAAGAATATTTTTGATGGACCTATCAATGATGCATGCTAAGTTGTCTTATCTGTTTTCTTAAAAAAATACAGTATGTGTTGTGTACATTTTTACTTTTGTTGAGTGTAGCTAATATTGGCTGCCAAGGACTTAATTGTTATTAGTGATGCCTCTTAAATACACAAAATTGAGTTACTGGTATGAGTCAAATTCACAGTGAAGAGATTGTACTATTGCAAACAATAAGAAAAAAGAGATTTATTTGAGTGGATCTTATCTTTAAGAAGTTAAGAAAGATAAGCATAAAGCTGGGTGTCATAACTGGGTGATTTGACTCTGTTTCAGCTGACTTCTATAGCAAAACAAGTGTTGGTTCAATGGGCCTTTACTCAGGTTTTTGAATGCAACTTTTTTCATAAAGCATCCAAATGGCACCTTTATTTCTTACCCTGCTTTGTTTGTTGTTGACTTCTGCTGCCATTATTTATAATCACACACATGATATATGCCCAGTTCCCCCTGAAAGGATTCCCCCTGGCAGCTGTGGGAAAAATCATTCATGAAGCTTCGGAGCAGGGCCAGGAAGGGAGCTTTATTGGCAGGAAAGGCATAAATATGAACCTTTCAATGTACGTCTAAGCAATGAAAGAGTTGGGGAAAAAGTGCTTTAGCAAGCATTTTAAGAGGCAAAGCACTTTACCAGCATGCAGCAGTGAACTTCCCTGAAAGAGCCCTTGCTGTTGAGGTAATTATTCCTGGTTTAAACTGACTGTGAGGTAATTTAATTGTCTGGCTACTCCCTTACTTTTGGCAGAGACTTTTGAGGCTGCTCAGCATTAGTTATAGCTGTCTTCAGTGTCTGATCAAGCTGAAAACGCAAGGTATGTCCACTTTTGGAGAAACGATGTTGGGAACAACATAATTTGACCTGCTTTTAAATGTGTGTTATCTTCTGCTCATGTCCAGCACAAGATAAAAATGGCATTTAATTTTGTAGGTCTAGATAGACATCGTCAAAGATCTGGTTTGTTTCTTTATTTTTAATATTTGGATAAGGTAAAATACATATTGAGTTAATTCTTAATTTTGTATTTCTGCCTTGTATAATTACTCTGAAGGTGAACAGAGTATAACCGGAGTGGTGGTATGGCCTCACAGAAAGAAACACTTTAATAATGGTTGCAATAATATGCAATTTATTTGGGAAAACCTTACCCACAAAAGAGATCTAGATCTTGATTCTTAGATATCTCAGAGCCAAAAGAAAAATGAGAAAGAAAATATCCATCAGACTATATGCAATGGTGGTAAATATGGGCTTGAATTCCATGGTATGTAGAGCCTAGTTTTAAAATGTGACATGGGATCAAGACACTGTATGTCCAGTGAATAGGTCTCACTCCTGGGAAGGTTGTCCTGACATTGTCTGCATTTCCTCCTTCTTAATATTTTATATTTTAATTTAATTCTAATTATGTCTGATGTTGCTGAGCTAAACTGATCTGAGATAGCGTGAGCTAAAAGCCCAGCTTTTCTTATCTAAGATGATAAATATTGTTAGTTAATTGTTGATCATTTAATAAACCTGTAAAAATCTTGTTGCATTCCATTAGAATGTCTTCTTTCAGCTTGCTTTGGAAATTTTTCCAATGTAAATAACAAAAAGGATTGTTTCCCACTCTCATTTTCTTTTTTCTTCCTATCAGCCTTCTCTTTTCAAGGTCTGCTAACCTGGTTTCTGGAGGCTCCCATAAGCATTCACAGTCACTAGGTGGTGATATTTTGTCAAGAAAAGCTTAAAATGTGGGAAGTACAGATTCACGAACAAAGGATGAAAAAGACCACAGAACATAGAGATTACTCTTCTTTAATTATTGTGGCTTTTTCTTTGCATTGTCATAAGAAGCCACAAGTTTGGAAAACTCTTGCTGGTCGATTTAATTCAATCTGACAAATGATTTGTTACGGGTCTTAATTTAACTGGGGGTGAGGACAAAAATGTATGTGAATAATCACATCTTCCATCATCAGGCAGTTAGTACTATTGCTGTGAAGACCTTGGGAAGGTTGGTGATGTCTGATATTGCATTTTCAAAGCTAGCGTTTAAAAATCTGCTCAGAGCCAGTTTACAGAAGGGAGTAAAGAAAGTGCTGAGCTTGACATATGGCTATGCTAAGTTTCTGTTTTGATAAATGTATTTGCTCTGTCTTATGCTGCCCTGATCTGTAAAGAGGTAAAAAAATGTTCTTCAAAACCAGGATGGTTTTCTCCCTTAAATAACAGGATCGTTGCTGTTTATATCACAGGGAATAGTGTACAGGGGACTTGGACTTTCTATCTCTTCACAATGCTTATTAAGCTTAATTTTCAAACAGTGGTTAAAAAACCCTTCAATTTTATCACAGTTACTGCATTTCCATTGTCTCCCAAAACTTTGATCAGATGGGTAGAACTTCCACTTCCAAAGTACAACACAAGTCTTGTTCTTTGCTTATGTGTAAAAAGAAGCTGAAAAGACACGCTCATTTCTTTTTTCTCTGGCAGTTGCTGCTTGCAGCTTATGTTATGAAACTTGCAAGGCAATGCAGAGCACCTGTGTGCTAAAATAAGTAAATTCAGTCCTGTCTGCCCTTTGGCAGGTGCTTCTCTGTGGACTGCTTCTCCTTTTCCAACAAATACAATTTTCCTTAGACTGGTCACCATTCTTACATCTGCAGAGTTATTATTTGTCTTTGCAATCTCCTTAATATTGATTAAAAGGGAGCAGAAAAACACTGGAAGCAATGAAATAATACGAGAACTTCCAGATAGTCATCCTTGATCATGTGGATTATCAGAAATTTTAGCCTATAAGCACCAGATTTCGGACTAGATGGGGGCAGGTCAGGGGGTGGGGTCCACAGCAACCTATCTAGAAGTTCCTGCATGTCCTTTGGGAATTGTGTATGTCCGAAATGGTAGCACCAAAATTTTCCACTCAGAGTCTGTTCCTGAGAATTACACTCCAAAATTAATTTCTGGGGTTTCATTAAATAGAAATAAAAAATAGCACTCCTCCCTCACCTCTGCCCCTAAAAAAATGCTTCCTAAAAAAGCATTGTTAAGGGCAGTAAACAACAAATGCTTAAGGACTTATACAGAAGTATGGCTACCCACTAGCCTTATGAACAATAGAGTCAGTTTTTGAAATGCAGACCATAAAGAAGGGAGAGGGAAAGATCAGAGCAAAGTGATTTTTTGAGTCTAGTGATGTCTGTGAGGGTTGTGGGGTTAACAATAAAACAATCAGCATTTTTCTACCAGCAGAGCAAATACCTAGTGCAAATGCAACTCATTTTGACAAACAAGTCAATATAGGTTATTTCATTTGTGGCAGTAGTAATAAGCTGTGTCAGCACAAGCAGTCTTGCTGTGTAAGCTGTATCTGTCCTGTGAGGGTTCGTTAACCTTCTGTGCTGTAGACCAGGCCTTTTAGATGAGCTTCTTGCTGCTTACTGGCAGCAATGAAGAAATTAAGAGAGACATTAGTGACTTCAAATTTTCATCTGATGAACTTCTAAATTCTACAGTTGTCTCTTTTAAATGTCGTGGTTACTCCAGCATCACTGTGTCAGCATTGCTGTGGGTCCTGATGGAGGTGGCTTCTAGGTGAGAAACAAACCACAGCATGTTAGTTTGCTGTTTCACACCAGGAAACATGCACCCTGTGCAGCTCTGCAGCTCTTGCTGCCCCAGCTGACGGCTTTCGTCTCTTGCTTATGCCACGTCAAATTAGGCTGCAAAGGGCAGATTTTTTTCAGAGTGGAAAATACCAAGATGATACTGACCATATCTGGAAGACAAGAGGGCTGTAAGAGAGGCAAAAGCATCCCATCACTGTAATACTGAAATCTAAAGAAAGTGCCGGAGAACTGGCAGGACACTCTGGAATCAGACTATGGCACTCCTATAAAGATGCCTGAGTTTATTGCACTTATTTCTTAATTTCATGCTCTCATTTTACAGCTAAGTGTGGAGTTGTGTCAAACAGGAGAGGAGGAAGCTAGTCTCTTAGCTTGCTTGGGTTTATCATGTCCAGCGGATGAGGCCCTAGCATTGCTGCTGAAAGGATCATTTAGCAGGACTGTGGCTATCCAGCTCATTTTTTTTTTATTTAAGCAGAAACCGTATTTAATAAGAAAGTGAAACAGCACTTTCTAGCACATTTTCTTTGCAAGTAAACATTTTAAATCCACAGGCTGATGGCATTAAGTCCTTTTGAAAACTCTAATAACCTTTGAAATATCCTCATTCATAAGTAAAATCTGTTATATTTTCTGAAAAAAAATAGGCTTTCAACTGTTTTCTGTATTAAAAAGTAGGCTTTGGTTGAGAGAATATGATTCGTATTTATATATGAAAATTGTGCTGCCTCTGTAAGTGACTGAATTCTGTAATAAATTTTTAGTTTTACAGCTTTTTAATGCTGCCACTTAGTAACCCTGCAGATTCCACATCTGAAATGAAGGCAGATCAGCTGTAATTATGATAATATTTTAGGTTCATTTTGTTTACCCTTCATAGAAAGCTCATTTTTAATGTATTTAATTATGCCACACTTTTTCCTTTATTGTGAAGCATTAGGAAAAAAACACAGTTTAAGCTTTGAGGCTCCTGCCCGTACCCTCAGTAAAGCAGCTCTGCTTCTCTCATACCCTAGCAGGGTAGGTCTCAGTAATGCCAATATTGCTTGGGTTTTATTCATAGAATCATAGAATGGTTTAGACTGGAAAGGACCATGAAGATCATCGAGTTCCAACCCCACTGCTGTAGGCAGGGACACCACCCACTAGACCAGGTTGCCCAAGGCCACGTCCAGCCTGGGCTTGAACACCTCCAGGGATGGGGCCTCTACAACTTCTCTGGGCAACCTGTTCCAGTGCCTCACCAACCTCAAAGTGAAAAATTTCTTCCTAATGTTTAATCTAAACCTGCCCTCTTCCAGTTTAAAGCCATTCCACCTTGTCCTATCACTACATGCCCTAGTAAAAAGTCCTTCCCCAGCTCTCCTGTAGGTACTGGAAGGCGGCAATAAGATCTCCCCGGAGCCTTCTCTTCTCCAGGCTGAACAGCCCCAACTCTCTCAGCCTCTCCTCATAGGAGAGATGTTCTAGCCCTTGGATTATCCTTGTGGCCCTTCTCTGGATGCACTCCAACAGGTCCATGTCCTTCTTGTGTTGGGGACTCCAGAGCTGGACGCAGTACTCCAGGTGGGGTCTCACAAGAGTGGAGTAGAGGGGCAGAATCACCTCCTTTGACCTGCTGGCCACACTTTTGATGCAGCCCAGGATATGGTTGGCCTTCTGGGCTGCAGTCGCACATTGCTGGCTCATGTTGAGCTTCTCGTCAATCAGCAC
>NW_009661372.1:4632317-4664431 GCF_000708025.1 Charadrius vociferus | reverse complement strand
GTGTATTAACGGTGCCTCCCCATTGGCTCCTGTTGGTCCAGGAGCTCCTGGCTCGTCTACGTAAGACTCTGAGCATGCTGCAGCGTAGCCAGCACATTTTGGAGCAAACGGCTGCAGGCCCTCACCAGCATCCCATTCCTCTTTCGTTGGTACAACATCCCTTGGCTGGTCACAGGCAAAGTAATATTGGAAAGTAATAAAATGCTAAAGCCTGTCAGCTGTGTTTGTGATGTATTCAGAATGGCATCCAAGCTCTCAAAATTTAACTGATCCTATTTTAGAAGGAAAGGAGATTTTTGGTCATTTAACTTCAGAACTGGAAACGGCTGTTAGCAGCAAACCCTGTAATGCCAGGGTTGTGCACAGGTAACAGCTTTTGGTTTGGTCTCTTCAGGCTATTCCAGGTAAAACTTTTGCTGAAAAATTGGTCTTAAAGCTCCTTTTCTGCTGCAGTTGGAATAATGGGATTATCATAACTTATTTTATTTACTTTTTCAAATTTTGAGGTTTTTAATTCATAAACCCTCCCTGGGGATGCCTGTGCAGCTAAGCCGTTTTGGCGGTGCTGGTCCCAGCGGAGCAGTCATGGGAGCCTGTGGTCGGGTGTGGTCGCAGGATGCCTGGTGCAGGAGGCAGACCTGTGCCTACAGCAGATCTCGCCGCCTCCAGCAGGATGGCGGAACCAGCAGCCGGTCCTTTAACTTGGCGAAGATCACAAATACAGTGAGAGGGTAGCATGGGCTTGTTGCTCACTAGGAACAGAAACCTTGTGCTACACCTTACAGCTGCCAGATTTCAGATTCGGGAAGGACACCATCTTTGGGCCTGGGATGGAAACATCCATTGATTTCATGCCATTTTCGGTAATCGCTGTCAGATGGTGGTACTTCTCCATCCTTTGATATTGGCCAGCTTTGAACTGGTGATACAAGGGTAAAGAGTTCTGAGTATCAAAACCTGTCTGTTGCTGGGCCCATGAGCCACTCGCTCCTTCCTCGAACTTCTCAATCATGTATTATGTTTTGCACGTCTAATCAAGGTAATTAATAGAGGGCTTTTAAGGATTATGGCCATCTGTATATCCAGAAAATCTATGTGAAGAAGATTTAAGATTACTCAGCTGTAATGAGATTATGTTTTGTAAGTTTTCTTTTAATAAGCTAATAAAACATTTTACAAGAGGAGAGCGGTAATGGCAAGGCCATGGGCTGCATCTCAATATTTTTTTCCTCATTTTCTTGGGGAATGAGACTTCTAGTTTTGCTTTCCTCAGCTGTGAGTCTAATTCAGTCTAAGCCCTGTATTACGCAGCAGCCAGTGGGTGACAGTGAAGGTGGGTGACAGTGAAGGTCTTTAATCCAGGAGAGCTATGGCCTGTCTGCATGGTGACAGGTATTGCGGAGAAAAACATAAACAAAACCAGAGCAAAGAGTTGGGTATTTTTCCTAAAACTTCCAAAATCTCTTCTTACTCTAGAATAAGTTTAGTTGGAGATCTGGAATGGAGAGAAGTGCTAGCATATTTTGTGTCTATTGTTATAAAATTGAAACACGACGGTGTCATGCTGCCCTCCATAGGCATGTCGCGTAGGGAAGTCCTGTAGAGCTTTTGCCTACTGACAGCGGCAGGGCACTGACGCTGGCAAGGCTTCTTTCCACTCTGAGGTACTCCCATGAAGGTGGTATTTTGCAATTAGAAGTGGTGCCTGTGATACTGAAGTGATTAAACTCACACTGCCTGTACACCCTCTCTTTTCCATCCAGTGCTTTGCCTGCATGAGGAGCTGGCTGGCCAGCCTGCTGTAGACTAAGCAGTGGCGAAGCAGCTCTTGCAGGATGCTCTCTGGATGCGTTAACTGTCTTGTGAAGTGGATTAAATGTTCCAGAATAAATTTTATCAAATAGTAGCACTGGGTAATCACCCCCCTGCTCTTGTAGATGGGACCTAACAGATTTTCTGTGTCTTCTGCTCCAGTTTATTTGCAAAACATCCATTACCTGTGTGTGTTTTGGTGTTTACTTATAGCCAACAAAAATAAACAATTGGACTAATTTGCATCATATGGGTACCAAATGAAGTGATTCTCCTTTTGTAATTTTTAATAACTGTTACCAGTTTTTACCTTGGGAGTCTCAAAAACTCTGTCTCACTGACTTGTAAGCTGCCACCAGTGCATGTTCTGCTTTACTTGGTGTTTATCAGTTATTGCTCTTTGCAAAGCTGGGTCACATTTCCTTTCTGTCCAGTGTTTTAACCTTGTGACTTAATTGTAAAATTTGAAATCAAGCTGCAGCAAAAGTATGGAAGTGTAATTGAACGTGTCCAGGCAGTACTTGTCTGTTTAGTATTCAAAGTACGGAGTCAGCTTTTGACCTTTTCATTTTATTGGCATCAATTTTTTCCCTTACCTTCTTGCTAATTATTAGCGATCTGCAGGTTCCCTACCACGAGTTTCCCTGTAACTCCAGTCTAAATCACATTAGGGGTGAACGCAGAAAGCAGTGTGCCCATGACAGGCTGCAGCCGTTTTGCCATATGAGGTGACAATAAAGCAAAATCAAGGATTTGTTTCCTTCTGTGTGTACGTGCTGAGACGCAGGGAGGTTTTCCATCATCCTCTCAGGGGAACATAGAGGGAGAAAAAGACAACACGGTTTTCCTTCTCTTTGTGGCTGAGGAACTGGAGTGGCTACTGCAGCAGGATGGGAGGTGAAAGATGGCCCCTGGAATATGTTTGTCATCTCTTAGTCACTGCACGGATATTAGGTTACTGGTTCATCCCCTTTTGCTACCGAGGGAGGACTGACCCCAACGGCAATCTTTCTTGTAGAATAAATTGTGGAGTGGAAAGTGCAGGGAGAGGGAACTGAGCTGGAGGGGAAGACAAGGGGGAGATGTGGCTGCTGCAGGAATTCACAAGAGATTTTTATTGCAAGTTGTTTAAAATCTTTGGGTTTAGTAATTGGAGGCTTTTAATTTGTTTTCTCATCGTAGGTAGGCACCTCTGTGACATGTAAATGCTTTCCCGAAACATAAGTTTTCAGCTCTGTTTAGGCTTCCAGCCCCCTGTGATAACCCCAGGCAAAGCTGGCAGGCGAGAGCACAGCCCCCAGCACCTTCCTGTGCCCCTTACCTTGGAGAATTTAGAAACAAAGCAACCAACATGGAGAGAGGAAACTGGTGGTACATCAGTGTTGCTTTCCCTGATGCCTGGCTCTTCGAGGCAGTTTCCAATTCAAGTCATTATTTATATATGACTTTGCAGAGTGATTGGCATTTCTTCTTGGGAATCCTGAGGATGTGGAAGTCATACTATATGTGAGTGACACAACTAAGTTGTGAAAGAAGCCAGAAATATTTCACAGGGATGCCTGGAAACTTTTTTTTTTAATATAAGATACATTTTCTGTAGGAGACTGAAAATATTTTTTTTAGTATTTAGGCTAATAAATTTCTTTCATGCTTAGATGTGCTGCTTTACAATGAGCATTTGCACGCAGATAGCTCAAAAATTGTTATTAGGAATCAAAATAATCATATAGCATTCATACATTCAATGAATGAACCTCTTGTTGGGGTGATTCTCTCTGCCTGCTCCTCCCTCCCTTTCAACCTGCGACAGATGAGGCTGTTCAAGGTTTTATAGTGCAGTGAACAGTATCACCTAGAAACAGACAATTGATAAGAGGTTGCCTGGGAAACCCTGTGCCCATAGATTTTTCATTTTGCTGCATTATGCACTTGTAGGTGCAATTATTTATAATTAAAAAAAAAAATTCCTCCTGTGGAATCAGTGAAGTGATAGGAAAATTACATTAAATTCCCCGGAGAATCTAATCCTAGTTTCTCATTTGATTTTTGAACATCTATAACAGCAGGGGGGTAGGGGGATGGTGGAGTGGTGGTTTGGTCTTTTTGGTTTTTTTTTTTTTTGAAAATACTTGCAGCAATAGAAATTCTGCTTGAGAAAGCAATATGGAAATATGCTGGTGACTGCTTCAAATGCAGCTCACGTATGATGTAGTCTGCCTGCCAGTGGAAAAACCCCACCAGCTCTCGAGAGAGCCCTGCTCTGATCAGTCTGAGTAGATTATTCCTTCAGCTTTAATAATTCAAACTCCCTGTCTGCCTTACAGGGAGTTTTCCTCTCGCCTGGAAGACACATGATGCTGACTGGGGAGATCCCCAGTCTGCTGCTCGTATTTTTAATGATAGGTTTGTTCTTGACACTATCTTCTCAAGGAAAAAAAAAAAAAAAAGTATTTTTATCCTTTTCTTTTTAATAGGAAAGTCCATATGGGATCTAAAAGATTTATATGGATTTCCATTCTCCAGTTACTTGGGATTTTTTTCCCCAAGTAAGAGAAAAAAATTAGGTTTAACTACTTACCTTGCGCTAACAGTAAAAGATTAATCAAAATCATGATTAGCCTGTTTCATCTGACTTGTTACCCTGAGCTTCTTTACACCCATTGTGTGTCCACAGTATTTTCTTGGTATAAGATTTGATGCTGGAGTGTTTAAAAATAAATAAATGAAAATGCGACTCCATGTTCTGCATAACCTCTGTGTGATTTTCTGAGTTTTCTGTGTGTGTCTATGTGGTGGTGGTGGGAACATTTTGCTGAGTTTCAAGCTACAGGGTTTCAGCTCTTACAACCCAAGTATGAATGCTGACACCCCAGCAAGCCCTGCAGTCTATCAGTAGCCTCTGTCCTTCTTGCGTCAGGGTGAGGCTCCCCTGTAGGTGCCTGATGTGAAACCAGCCTGGCTGAGATGGGGAAGGTCAGTCGACATGTCCGTGAGAAGGCAGCCTTTAGTGATGGCTGCAGCATCCTTCCTTCAGGATGAGAATTAAGTCAGTGACACAAATAGGATGAATGTAGGAAAAAAGGTGGTGGTGGTGGTGGTGGTGGTGGAGATGCCCCCCATTCAGTCTAACTGATTTTAGTAGGTCAGTGCACTGCTGGGGCAGCCGCAGGGAGAAGAAGGTTTCCCTGGGCTTGAGCATGGTTTTTCGTGTGCTGCCTCCTGTTGCGGTCTGTGGAGGCTTTGCGGGGGCTGTTGCCACCTGGCCACAGGAGAGGGGTGTGGATGTTGAGGGGCTGAATCCGAGCACAGCCCTGTGTGTTAACAGTGGGGTTTGAATATGTGAGGCGGGAGGAAAGGATGCACTCTGTGCTAAATATGCCTATTTTCTTTGCCACCCTCACTCGTGGAGCAGCAGCAGAGCAGCCCAGCCTGCAAAGCAGCCTTGGGTAGTGGGGCAGGGGAATGGGGGAAGCCGATGTTTGAGCAGCAGCTTGTTTCTGCAGGTTCCCACGCTTGTACGCTCTGCCCTGCAACTGCAATGCGCTCCCGTGCCAGTCGGGGCTGTGATACAGCATCCTCCTCAATGCACACCCTTGAAAATTTTCCATCTGAGGTGAGGACAGCAGTCAAGTGAATTCAGAGCAAAGAATTGCTTCTCTTAGTTGCTTTTCACGTACACAACAGGAGTGGTACTCAGACCTCCAAGTGACCATGAGCCAGTGTGGTGGTTGAAAGCTGCTGCAACACAGCGTAACAGGGGGGCCGCTCCAGAAACGAGGACAGCTATCTTCGTCCTCTTTGCAGAGACAACTTACCAATGAGGTCAAATGGTACACCAGTAAGTGCAGCAAGTCAAAAGGAGACCACGCCGTGTTTTTTTCTCCTCCACTTCTGTAAAACCTATTTTCTGCTCCTGAGACTGTTTTTGTGCTCAAACACTCTCTTTCCTTACTGTCCAAGGGCAACGAAGAGCAACCCCTAAATTTTCTTCTATAAAAGTAGCTTTTGTACCAGAGGAGTGGTAGAAGAAAGAGATTTATGTTTTAAAAAGCTAATAGCACAGAATGTAAATACTTTCAGCTGACTGTCAGATTCACTTCTGTTGCTATGCACAAATTTAGATTCAAGGTTATGCAGCTCCAAATGCTTCACTGAAAGAAGTGATAATTCCAGTTGTTTAAAGTCCTTGTTTGCACAAAGCTATTATTTTAATTTATTCTTTTTTTTGTTTTGTTTTTACATAGTTTTTCTGCAATAAATGTATATTAGGTTTCCTCTTGGCAATGATGTAATGCAAAGATTTGGTTTCCATATAAATACATTACATAATCGGGGGAAATTGCAAATTGCTAGCAACATTGCTTAAGCACAGAAATTCATTTAGTAAGACAGATTTATTGGAGAACTACTGAATTAGTTCACATAATATATACACAGCAGTTTGATATTGCCTTATGCCCTCTCAGCTTTACAAATATTAAGCAGATTAGCTTGACCATGCAGCGAGCTGTGCCTGCAATTTCCTCTTTTATGGAGAGGTTAAATGAAACACAACAGAATGGTTGTGCTGACTGTGGTCATAGAGCAAATCCGTGACCGGACAAGAAAGAAACCTCTTAATTCCCATGCCTGTACTCTACTCCAGTGATGACATCCTCTTGTTAAGTGTCACACCTGTCATTTTATATGCTGTTTTTCTTGAAAGAGACAAGTTGTAGGATACTTTTTAATAAAGAGTGTTTCCTAATTGTCTTCTGCCAAAGGTATTTATGGGTTTAGCCTGAATCCAGCTCTTCCAGTCCCTACAGGAGACTGAAAATGTGCATTATAATCATTGAAAATCTCTTACATGACCATTTCACTTCTGCCTGGGATCCTATTGTCCCTGGCCAGCCATTGCAACTGGTGATTGCAATGCAGAGGAAAGTTCAACTATTCGGTGCTGGGCAGCAAAAAAGGTCACCCTTAAAATCTGTTCCATGGCTTAGGCAACATCACTTGAAGAACCAGAGAGAAAAAGGGCATTGCAGCCCCTCACAACAGCAAAAGTCCCTTTTCCTGCATAGGGGGGAGAGTCAAACCATCCTGACAGGGAGCAGAAATGGCCATGTGCCTTGGGATGCTTACAGCCAGTGCTCTGGGGGTACAAAAGCAGCCTTTTCTGCTTATCTTGGGAACTTTGTCTTTCCCCTCCTGTCTTTCCTGTCTGCCTCTTCTAAACTTTCACTGGTGCTGGCTTGCTTAAATGTTGCTGTTATGCTTGCTTGACCTTCACAATTCTTAAAACCCAGCAACAACAGATGTATGCCTGCTGCTTCTCCAGTTGTTTTATTTGAGCAGTTCTTCCTTTTGTTTGCTTTTCCTCCCACCATTCACTTGCATTCTGTGTTTTCAGGATCCTTACTACAGAGGTTGGGCCATTCTGTATGACTAAAAGGACACTGGTTACTGGAAGAAAAACAGTCATATCTTCTTTTCAGTGTTCTGTATGTGATGTATAGGGAATACCGTGTAAATCTGATGTGGTGCTATCTAAGCCAATGAGATCTTAAGGGCAACTATGAGTAATACCTCGCAGCACATAATAAATTTGTCTCTGCCTTGTGGTTATGAATTAATTAATGGTAGACTGAGACAAAAGCCCAGCAACAACATTACGTGTTACAAACAAAAGGGTTACGCATGAAACTAAGACTTTACTGAAGAATCAGGCTTAGCTCTGAGTTTTAAATTCCTGTGCATTTGTTTTATTTATTTATTTTTCCAAAAATAATAACAAAAATTGGTATCTGTGAGCTATAAGTCACCTCTGGAGTCAGCATTGATACAACAGCATACAGCTGAAAGTGTGAAATCAGCATGAAGACTGAAGTACTACTTCTTAAAGTACTTTTGGAAGTTGGAAAAAATGGAACTTTCTCAAAGCTGTTAGAAGTCCTCAAAGCTGTTGAAAACTCTGTAATCTTCAGAGAGGTACTGTGCCTGGCATGTAGTGTTATCAATGGAGATGCTGCTCATTTTCTGTGGATTAGGGAAGAGTGCTTTTTAGCATATATTTTAAATTTGTAGTAAGTTCCTTTTCAAGCTATGCACTACATACACCTATATAAGTACGGATGCAAAATACACATATATACGTGCATATATACACATATGTAAGCGTCGTGGGTGGAGTGGTGCACCTCACTCATAAGAGAGAAGCAGCAATAGAAATTTATTGATATAAACCAACGCTTTAACAAAGTTTGATAGTAAATGTGACAATTTTAACAAGATTCAATGGCAAGGTACACTTGGTTGTTTACTGTATAGATGACAGGATCAGACAAAACTGCCAGGGAGACCCTCCCGTTGAGTTATGATGTTCAGAAAGGACCCCCTTGCTTTCTAAACACCTTCTCAGAGAGGAGTCTAGGTGCGGTTGGATCCCATCCTAGTCCCAGACTTGGTAAATGGTTTATCTCTGAAGCATTATATGTGCACAATCAATCATTTATATCACTTAGCTAAGAATTTCAAAGTTTAGCGAGGGTCTGTTGCGGCAAGGAATCTCTTAACCTTGAGGAGTAATCTTGAGAGGTGTTCCTACTCAAGAGGAGATCCTCGCATGCAGCCTCCTGCCATTCAGGAGAGCTCCAAAGGCTTTTGGGCTGTTAACTCTTTGTGGGCATAAGATGATTAACTTATAGTCATATTTGCACATTGACCATAGTACCAGTATTGTGGTCAGGTGGGTGCATTGCTTAAGTTAGCCCTCGGCTTATTGTGTTGTTATCTGTCTCCCTGAAACCACCTTTGAGCCCTGGATCCCGCCATCACAACTAGGTACACCCATTAAGTCCACCACAGGTGGTTATTGCTTGGTCAGGGTTACAGGAGATACAGGTCAGGTTGGTGCCTGGTGGGGAGCACACCATCACAAGAAGTTTTCAAATCAAATTTCCCGTTAAGTATATTACTGCCTAGTGTATTACTACTTAAAATGTTACTGGGTTATGGCAATCTGTTTTTATTTGAAGTTTGGAGTTTTCAGGTTTCTCTTACTAAAGTGTATGAGTGTGTTTAGGTTTTGTTTCATTTAGTACTCTTGTGGTCTTATTCCTCAAGAGTGGAATGTCACATTTACTTTCATATCTCTTATCAGAAGTGAGTGACAATACACTGCTATGGGTAAAAAATGTTAGTGAAGCACCCAAATGTTAGAGAAAAGTAAGAGGCTTTAAAATACTGAGCTTTAAAAGACACACAAAAGATGGTAGGAGATGACACATGTGGGAACACAAGATACAATCAGGATAAAAGCATAAGGGAAGTTATTTCTTCAGTCCTCAGTAGTTTTTCTTTGGTAAAATAAGAGCCGAACCACTTCCACTGTTCCTGAGATAGGTAGTGTCTTAGACACATCAGCAGGTCATCCGATTTTACCCTACGCTGGTAGTCTGTATTGGATTTAGGGCCCAGTAACCCTAAGTTTTCCTTGCGTATGGAAGAACCCAGTGCCAATATCTACATACTCTGAGCTGAGCTATCATAGTGTAACTTGAAGATACTTTTGTGAGTATGAAATAGAGATGAGGGTCTTGGCTGCTACTGCTGAAGTTAGACCAGAAATTCAAGTAAAGTGTTTAACGGCTCTGAAAACAAGTTGTTAGGATACCAGGAAACAAGCCCATCTGAAGAGCAGTTGTATCTGGTAACCATCTCTGCCTGCAAACTGTCTGCAAAGGTATTTTTTGTGAAGATTTGGGGCTTATTGACAAACAGTTAACATTTGTAAAAATTGACTACTGCCATTTTCTAACTCTTCTGTTCCTCACCCTTAAGCCCTCCATCACTCCGAAGCAGAGCATTAGTGAAAATGGGCAAACAGCTGTCCAAAGTCTAATGGAGATGTCTTTCTCTTAGCATAGGTCCCATTGTCCTGGGCAACCTCCCACTCTGACCAGGTGGTGTCAGAATGTCCTCAAGGTCCAACTTGCCAACGGATGGTCCTGCCAGTGTATGTCCATTATGCCTCTGCTTTTGCATGCCTCTATGTAGGTATTTCCATCAGGGCTTTCACAATGCTACTGAGAAGACCCCTGTCCTTCTTCAGTCCAGTTTTTCCCTGCTGAGATTAGTTTCCACCTCTTTGCCTGGCCCCCATCTTTACCTCTTTTTGCTCTTCGTGTTCTTGCAGTCCTCTCTTTCACCCACAGCCATCAATGGTGGGACC
This sequence comes from Charadrius vociferus, assembly GCF_000708025.1. NCBI lineage: Eukaryota > Metazoa > Chordata > Aves > Charadriiformes > Charadriidae > Charadrius > Charadrius vociferus. The sequence continues at coordinate 4,654,404 of NW_009661372.1, read as the reverse complement.
TGGGATTCGTCACTTCTCCCGGGAAGCTAAATGAATTTTCTCACCAGAGGGCTATTGGGCCTAAGGCCCTTAAACAACAAGCTAGCCTGCAGCAACAGACTTTGTGAAACCCAGAAGATTAATGATCCAGCAGCCTTTACTGTCAGCTGACTGTGAAGACAGTCAAGCCTCAGTACTTTTCAGCTACTCTCTATTTTTAAAAGAATTACAGCAGTGTGCCAGCTCAGCTACAGCTAAGATGGTGAATTGCCGTCTGTTTAAAAGGTCAACTACTCTAAGATTTTGAAAATCCACAGGGTAATTCACATTGTCTTGAAATTTGCTGTTTCTCTGGGGACATGGTGTAAGGCAATTATCGTGATTTGGGCACTGCGAAGCTTGTAGCCTGCCCAGAACATGGTTTCTGTAACCCCCCAGCTCCTCTCGTTTTGTGTGCACGGTGGAGCCTAAAACTGCTGTTTGGCTTCTCCTCAAGTGGATCTGAGTTACTGGAGATTTACCTAGTGTCTGGTGTCCTTTGGCAGAAGCAGCATAGTGTTAAATGTAATTAAGGATGAAATTTGTAACACCGAATCAGGATGAGAAAAACAGTGGACCGGGAGACTAGAATGGATGTGTGCAGCAAAATTAAGTCAACCTAAGGGTTTGTTGGCAGCATCTTGCTGCAGACCTGAGCATCTCTAGGTAACTTACTGTAATGCCAAAATCTCATCTGCATTTATGCTTTGTGAATTTAAAACTTAAATTGACAACTTTCTGTTAATTTGTGTAGTGAACTGCCCCAACCAAGACCAGTGCTTCTGGGTTGAGAGCAATACACCAACATGCTCTACAAACCACGGGCTCACCCTGATTATGTGTTAGAAGGCAACGGGCACTGTCAGTCACTCCACACCTGAGTGGTGCAGACATTTGTTGTGGTCCATTCCTTTCTTATTGCACATGACACAAACATCCCAGTAACAGAAGCCCAGTATTACTCAGTGCTTTGTGACAACAAAGAAATAAATCACTGCAAGCATGGCTATGTACAGCCCTTCTAACTATTCCATGCTACTTTCCATTCTTGCTCCTAGGAGCTTCTCTTTTAATGTGACAAATGAGTGGAAGGCAGGAGGTGTGGCTGGTTGAAATTCTGTTTCATGCCTTTCTCCAGTCTAAGTAGGCCAACTCACATCATGATTATTTCTTTCATCAGCTGAGGAACCTCCTGTCCCACAACAGTGACAAATAAAAAGAAAACATCTTTTCTCCATTGCTATCTTTCTCATAGGGGTAGATAAAAGAAATAGTATTCGTTTTAATGCATTCCTTAATCTAAGTGAGGACTTCAAAGAGACTGCATCTGTTACTGATATAAAAATCAGATAATAGTATTAATTGGATACGCCTCACCTTGCAACTGCTGCAACATCATACTAAAGTTGGGAGAGGGCTGTGAAATAGTAAATATTTGCCCCAAATGGAAAGCACCAGTCAGTCTTGTTATCACAGCTCTTTCTCTCCTCATCACGACTGTATTTTTTTTCTCTTTCCCCTCATGTGAACTGCAATAGTTGAACAAACAAAGGGACAGATAAATCATAGAAGGAAAGCCACTGATTCCAGTCATCCAGAGGAGGACACAACAGGATTGGTAATGTTCTTGTGCTGACGGAGGCACATTTGCAATGAAGAACAGAAACCCAAGTGAGAGGTGGTGCATCCCCCATGCTGTCTGAACAGCTTGCTGCAAGACAAATTGTATAGGAGCAACTGACCACATGAAGGGAAAATAATCTGGGGCTTGGTGACAGCTGTTACACTCAGTTTAGCTGGTAATACATGTCTTGGCTTATTAGCTCTATTTACACTTTAAAAAGGAAGAGACTTTCTTGGTGCCCTATAGAAACAAGACAGTTGCCCTCTGGAACCTCAATTAAGTTATGAGATTAATACAAAAAAATGCAACTACTTTTTCTTTCCTTTTGAGCAGTGCTGTACTTCAGTATTTGAGTTATGTTAGTGTCTGAGTAATGGTCAGCTTTCAAATAAATAATTCATATTGACGTGATCAGATGTTGCAATGCGTGGAAAAAAACACTGTGCTTTTTTTTTGCTTTGGTATTTGCCTGTTTTTACAGTTATGACAGTCTATGACCTTAGTAGCCTGCACCTTAATTATGCGCTGGGGGAAAAAGACTTCATTCTCTTTTTCTACAGCTATTACTTGTAAATTTCACAAATTGTGTGCTCATCAAAAGAGTTAATTACCTGTTCATCTCTTCTGTTGCCATTTATGTACCATTTTTCCCCTCAATTGTTTGTCTTCTAGGCTCAAGGAATCCTAATCTATTTATCTTTCCCTCCTCCAGGAGCTGTTTGGTAACACTGATCAGCCATGCCACCCTTCGCTACACCTCTTCAAGCTCCACAGTAGCACTCTGAAATGAAGATCTCCTTTCTGATATTTTTGAGATTACATTAGATTAGATTTTGTAATTAGATGAAGCTGCACAAAAGATCTATGTGGTGGCAGAATGATATTTTCTGCTCTGTTCTTGATTTCTCCCCTAATACTTCTCAATATTCTATTTACCTTTTTGACTGCTGTTAACTATTTATCTTATGGTTGCATAGAACTACCCCAAAAGTCTCTAAGCTTCTTCCTGAGAGATAATAGCTGTTAAAGCCTATAGTTGCATATGTATATCATTAAGAGCCTCCCCCTTCCCATTTTGCATTTGTTGATGCAGATTTTCACCCATCATTTTATTACTAGTAAATCCACTTGTGATAGTGATACCCATCATCAGCTGTTCTCAGTTACTTCCTGCTCTGATCCCCCTGAAGACGTTTTATTATCAGTAGACTTCACTATTCAATGTTGCTTTTGTATTTCCTCTTCCAGACCATAAGAATATATCAAATGGCAAAAACTTGGCACAAATCTTTGTTCAGTTCCTGGGATGGCCTCCCTTCCTTCTGAAAAAACACCTTATTTCCTACCTTTGGTTGCCTAGCTTCTGCGATGCTATCATGCATGAGAGGATCTTCCTGTCCATCTTTTTTTAGTGCTTTGTGGGTGACTCTGACAAGGTTTTTATAAAACTATTTTCTGAAATCAACCCCCCCTGCATTTACATATTTTTGGATTTCCTCTGGGAACTCTAGTAGAACTTCGAGACATGAGCTTCTTTCACAAAAGCCCTCTTAATTCTTATGGTTATTTAATATTTTCCTTAATGAAGGATAAAGTATTCTAATCCAAGAGGATTAACTTTGTAGATGACATCAAGCTGTGAAAGATGGCAGATTGGTAGAATGGAATTAGAATTTAAAGTAACCTCAAAAATTAAAATAGTCAGTGCAAATTAAGGCACAGATGAGGAACAAATTGAAAACACCAAACTTAGGCAAAACTAAACCACTCCAGTAAGCAATAGGGAAACTCTAGTCAATAGCTCTTTAAAGGAAAAAAACCTGTGAACTGCAGTGGGTCTCAGACTGAGCACAGCTCAACGATCCCATGTGTTGTGAAAATGGAAAGCACCACATGAGAAGTCACAGTAGCATTACAAATTCACCTGCTTGGTTCCAGACTGATGATGGACCACTTGAATACAGGAGGAGGAAAAGGAGGAGGAGGAGGAAAAAGAAGAGAAGGAAAAAGAAGAGGATTATCTTCTATCTCCTTGCTTATCTTTTGATAATCTTACTCCTCTTTCTTGTCCTCCTCTGCTTTCACATTCTCATGCTTTTGCACTTCCTCCTCCTCTTATTCCTTCTCCTGTTCCTGCTTTTCTGCTTCCTCCTCCTTGTCCTATTTATCCTACTTATTTTTCTTGTTCCTCCTGCTTTTCCTCTTTCTCTTCATGTTCCTTTTCCTCCTGTTCCTTGTTTCTGTTTTCTTGTAGTCCTCCTCCTGTTCTTCCTTATCCTCCTTCTGCTCTTTCTCCTTCTCCTCCTCCTTCATCTCCTTTTTCCCTCCTCATCCTTGTGTTGCTCCTGCTCTCACTTGGTCCTGTTCCTAACATCATTCCTCCTCTTCCTGTTCCTGTGTGTGTCCGAGCTCATCCTCTTCATCCTTTTCCTCCTCCTCCCCTTCCTGCTGTTTGTCCTCTTCCTTGCCCTCCTTCTCCTCCAATTCATTCTTCTGTTACTCTTACTCATTATTCTTTTTCCTTCTCTTGTTCCTAATGTTCTCCCTCTTCCTCTTTTCCTCCTCTTCCTTTTTTTTTTTTTTTTCTCTGTTCTTTTTCCCCAAATTATCCTCCATCTCTTCCTCCTCTTTCTGGTCCTCCTCCTCCTCTTTCACGTTCTCCTTCATTTCTCCTCTGCTTCTTGTTCCTCCTCCTGTTTGTCCTTTCCTGCTTCCTCCTCTTTGTCAAGTTCCTCCTCCTCTTGTTTGTTCTCCTCTTCTTCCCCCTGTTCCTTCTGCTTTTCCTGTTTCTGTTCCTTGTTCTCCTACTGCTTCTCTTCCCCAGTTCAGCCTCATATTTTGTCTTCCTCCTCCTTTTTCTTCTGGTCTTCTTCATCCTTTTGCTCCTCGTCCTCCTCCTCCTCCTCCTCCTGTTCCTCATTCTTCTTCTCCTCCTTTTCCTCTCCTTCTGTTCCTTCTGTTCCTATTGCTGCTTTTTCTGTTCCCTCATGGTGTTCCTCTTCCTCCTCTTCTTCCTCCTCCTTGTCTTTCTCCTTATCCTTATGTTTCTCCTCTTCTTCCTCTTCTTTCTCCTGTTCCTCCTGTCCCCCTCATACAGTTCCTGTGCCTTTTAAACCTCCTCCTCCTTCTTATCTCTCTGCCTCCTCCTCCCCTTTTTTCTTTTGTTTTCTCTTTCTCCTCCTTTTCCTCCCATTCTTCCTTCTCTTCTTATTTCACCTGTTTCTTAATTGACTCCTGTTTCTTCTTCATCTCTTCCTTTTCCTAACTTTCTGATTTTTCTCACTCTTCCTTCTTCTTTTCCTCCTCCTCCTCCTCCTCCTCCTCCTCCTCCTCCTCTTCCTCTTCCTCTTCCTCTTCCTCTTCCTCTTCCTCTTCCTCTTCCTCTTCCTCTTCCTCTTCCTCTTCCTCTTCCTCTTCCTCTTCCTCTTCCTCTTCCTCTTCCTCTTCCTCTTCCTCTTCCTCTTCCTCTTCCTTTTTCTCCTTCTCTGCTTCCTCCTGTTTTTCTTTCTCCTGTTCCCTTTTCCTCAAATTGTCCTCCATCTCCTCACTCTGCTCTTGATCATCTTCCGCCTCTTTCTCGTCATCATCCTCTGCTTTCACATTCTTGACCTTTAGCTCATCCTCCTCCTCTTATTCCTCCACCCATTCCTTCTTTTCTGCTTCATCCTCCTCTTCTTATTCCTCCATCCATTCCTACTTTTCTGCTTTTTCCTCCTCCTCTTCCAGTTTCTCCTCCTCATCCTCCTGTTTATCCTACTTCTCTTCTTCTTCCTTTTAGTCCTGCTTTTCCTGTTCCTGTTGTTCATTTTCCTCCTCCTCCTCCACTCCTCATCCCTCCCTCCTTACCATGATGTTTTTAGGTAAGAGTGGATACCAGCTGGCATTCTGTTACATTTAAATAGTAACCATGCTTGGGTGTGATTGTAAGACAGTGTGTAGTTACAGCCGCTTGTCTTCCCCAGCCAGGCTGAATTAGTGTCCAGCACCTCCCTTTAATTTTTCCATCCTTTAGCTTTCCAGTATGGGAGCCACAGAGTGGCCCCAACTCATACTGCACAAAATCAAAGCCACGTGTGGGCCACCATCGCAGTAGCCTCCTGTTGGCACACACCATCCCCAGACCCATAAAAAACACACCCTGCTGCTGGCCACCACTTGCCAAGTTTTTCAGTCCTGGGGCACGAAGGAGACTTGGAGGAGGCTGGGTGCAGGCAAGCATCAGGCAGGGACTGCCAGTCTTTGTGTGGTTTGCCACAAGACCTGGAGGGTACACCTAGTGGTGCAACAGGGGAGGAAGAGGAAATTCACCACAAACAAAGATGACATCACTCTGCACCCCCTTACTAAACATCCAAGAAAGGATGATGAGGAACCAGTAGGGATGGACCTGGCAGACGAGTGGGTGCAGCCCATCAAGGTATGCCCTGTGGAGGGAGAGATTCAGCCCCTGATGTGGACCCTCCAGAAGATGAGGGCCAACCCAGGCAGATAAAGCCACATCCAGCAAGGCTGGCAAGGCACAACTGCCATGCCGTGCCTGTGATCGGCTGAAAGAAGATCAGGCAACCTAGTTCCTCAGCCTGGGCCCAGATGCTGGCCAGGGGCCTGGCACCTACCCAGAAGGCAGCTTAGAGGGGGCTGAGAAGATGGGCAAACCACAGGCAGAAAGCAGTGGTTCCTCAGCACAGCCAGCCAGTAACTGTCTCCCAGCCACCAACAAAAGAGGTATGAACTTTCAAGGGTGGTTTGAGCACTGCTTCTATGTCCTGCACTCACCCCCGGCCCTGAAGCCTGCTGAGGGGGTGTCTTTTTTGCTCGCAGCACCTGAGGAGGGAGAAGGAGAGGGCCTGGCTGCCTTGGGGCTGTTGCAAGGGGGTGAGAGCATGAGTCCATTACAGGGCTGCCAAGGCCATGAGGAGCCTGGAGGTGGGAGTTCTGCAGTCAGAGGTCAAGAAGACTCATAGGGGATGGTTCTTTTCAGCTCCTCCTGTCTTCAGCCACAGGATGTGTGGCTGAAGATGGAAGCAGACCCCCACACCACCTTTGTGGTACACAACGGATAACGCCAGCGTCACATCCTAAAGTGGACCCAGCCCATGAGTATGTAGCGATTGCAAAAGGGGGTTCTCAGGACTCCCTAATGCACAAGGACGCAGAAGCTTTATTTCCTAAATTTCTTTATTACAGCTTACTATAAATCACCACTAGCAAGGCAAGTCTCCTTTTGATTAGTAAAGCAACTGTATCAGTGGTGCTTTTAACTGCTGCTGACCTTACTGTCACTGTCGCAAGTATCCACAGCAATTACAAGCTCCTTTTTTCCCTTTTAGCCCCACATCCTTCTTCACAAGCTCAACTTCACTCCTGACTTCTATCTCTTCCCAAACCAAGTGGTGCAAGGGGCCAAGGAACTGGGGTTGTGGTCAGTCCATAACAGTTTCTCTCTGCCACTCCTTCCTCTCACCCTTTTCCTCTGCTCCAGTGTGGAATCCCTCTCACAGTGTACAGTCCTTCACAAACTGCTCGATTTTGGGTCCTCTCCATGGGCTCCCACATGTGTCCTTTCCATGGGGTACTGTCCTCCAGGAACAGACTGCTTCGATGTGGGTCCCCCAGAGCCACAGGTCCTGCCAAGAGATGCTCCTGCTTGGGCTTTCCAAAGACTGCAGCTCTTTTCCAACAGATAATCTGAGAAGGTCTTACTAGAGAGTCTTCACTCTTAAGGTGTTTGAAAGCAGGTTGGAAAACCCCCTGTTAGTAGTATGAATATCATTGATCCTGTCTTGGGACAAAAAGGTGGACTAGACAATCTCTTGGGATCCCCTCTTGTTTTTCAGAATTACACCTTGAACCCTAGAGTGCAACGCTAGATGAAGAGATTCTATTCTACCAGTGTGTTTCCTCTAAAAGCTGTCATTTAGGATATCTAAAACTGTAGACCTTCTATTGTTGTTTGACATTATTTAGTCAGCTTGGCAGTAATTGAAGTCTCTACTTGTTATTGTGTTTCCTGCTACTATAGACTCTGTAATATTTTGAGGTCATTGCCTTAAGGTTGCACAAAGGGAAGGTAAGCTTGAATTCAACATTGAGCTGACTCATACAAGTAACTCACGAGTTGAAGGAGACTTGGGTCTGCTCAGGGCAGAAGAAACCCTCCTTCCCACCTCCCTAAAGTCCCCTGCATAACAGATGGTCTGGGGGTGGAGAATTAAGAGCACACGAGTAAAGGACAGGATTCGGGAGAAGCCCACCATGCAAAGTTCATCCAACCACTCACCTGCATTAGAACCAGTGCCACCAGACAAGCATGTAAGTTATCAGTAATTGGAGATGCCTTCCTGAGAGGCACTGATGCACCCATTTGCGGTCCAGACAGCTTCTCTAAAGAAGTTGGCTGCCAGCCAGGAGTTCACCTTCACAATGTCACTGAGGGTCTGCCAAGCCTGGTGAATCCTACAGATTACCATCCACTCCTACTTTTCCATGTAGACTCTAGTGAGTCAGTATTAGAGAATTACTGTGATCTTCCTTCCTTTACTTCAGGAAAAATGCCATTTAAAAAGTTATTTGCAAACATCTCCATTAGTTGGACATCTCACTGGTGAAAGGAGCAGGGGAAATGTGGGACACCTGACACTTAAACCCTCAGTCCTTTGTGGCACCCTTGCTTTTCTGCCCAGAAACAGCCAGCACAGGGAGGAAAGCAGCAAAGAGGTGACCCAAAGAATATGTTTTATATTGGTGAAGTGTTGGTCTGCCTAATAGAAAGTGCCAGAGACGCAATGTCACAAGGCACAAGAAGTTCTCTGAGCCAGCAACCCCCACGTCTTCCCTCAAGCTATCCTGTTTGCAGTGCTGGCTCATGTAAGCTAGTGTGACAGCGCCAAAATAAGATAGCATTGCTTGTGTTGATTTCATCTACAAGGCCAGGGAAAGCTAAGGATTTAAGGGTGGGAGAACACATTGCTGTGACTGTGTTCTTCTTCAGCTGGTGAGAGAGGCCGGACTTCCAAAAACACTTCACACACCACCTCATTTTTATTCTAGACCTGACACGTAACGAGAGGCCAAAGACTGTGTCCCCCAGGCACCTGCCCCTGCCAGTTCTCACTTCTCGTAGCCCGGCGTGGTACTTTTTGTGAGTTATGTGTGGGAGGGTGACCTCTGCTGAGCTCCCTGCTGCTCTGGCTGCGTGCGGTCCTTCTGTTTTCTGGTCAAATGGAAAACAGGCCAGGCTTCTACCACTAACACAGCTCTGTCTCTGCTCAGTGTATAAGCATAATAGACTGGAAACCACTTAAGTTTGCACCTGTGTCTTAGCCAGATGCTCTTCATTTCCCTGTTGCTGTTGCCTGCTGCTCTCCGTGCAACTGCTGCTCTGTGATCTCTCGCATCCTGCAGCTCAGAGGGAAAGGGGGCGTATATCTTGAAAACGAGCATTGTGTTTTGCTAGTTTTAAATACAACTGACAGACTGAAGCATATTAGTCCTATTAACATAATTAGAACGATGAACTGCCATGCTTGATGCATGTATCCTTAATCAATGCCTTCCCTTGCTCATCTCTTCTTCTCTCTGTGTTCACTTACCTTCAGAAATCAGAGTCCCTTGCCACTGCTTTTCAAACTATGCAGTCTGTCTGTAGGCCCTTATTCAATGCCTTTAATACTAACATTAAAGGAGAGCTAACTAATAAACAGACGTGTAGTTGAAAGGGAATTCCTCTCTTTTGAGTATTCACACACATCAGTGCTTTCTCCTATGGAAAATACTGAAATGTTTTCCTGCAAGGCAGATCGATTCATCATCACTGTGATGTTGTCAAGTGAAGTAAAACTTTTATCCAGAGAACTTCCCTCCTCTAACTTTTATGTCACTCTTCTACAGCATCTTCCATTTAAGAATCTCAGAGAAGTTCATAGATAGCAATAATTTCCCAGCACTCCTGAAAGATGAAAAAGATTGAGCCTTACACTATGGGTGATGAATGTAAGGTGCAGGAGAAATAATTTACCAGGTACTTGTCAATAAACAGCCATTATACGGCAGGACTTAGTACACACCCAGGAGGGGCAAGAATGTCCTACTGTCCTCCATCCATCCAAACATTTAGGGCCAACTTTCTGTATCTGCACAATCAGTTTGACAATACAGGAAAAAAATGAAAACCCATTGCTGTGCTGTGTATTTTTCAGATTCTGTGGGATAAAGAAGCTTCCAAGATGTATCATAGCTTGGAGTCTTGAAACATACTACTCTGCTAAGCTTTAAACAAAGCACAGGGATGAACTCTACAGCAAAAGAAAGGCTTAGGCATGAAAGGATATCAGCAGTACACACTGTTTAAGTAAAATTATTTGGCTACTGTTGAACAGCAGGATAAAGAATCCTCCTGGCCACTTTCTCTGTGGACAGTCGCAGGCTGAGAAGCATGAAAGTAAATGCTGGAAGTTTGAGAAAGGGCCCTGCAAAATAATATGTAATGAACCAACCACCACCTGTGATTAATTTCAGAGTCCACTTTGACTGCTATAGTTTGCTCTTGGTTATTAAAAGAATATTTCTCCTGCACTCCCCCAAATATTTGCAATAAGTGCTTGCTGTTCTGCATGTGTGATTTCATCCCTGTTGTGAAATCCAACATGCAGAGATATCTTTGCGGACAGTGGAGAAAAGGAGAGAGAGCTAAGTTCCTGCTGGACTGAGCAGAAGCTTGAGAAAACAAAAAAAAAATTCAGCTTTCTCTCTGGCTTCTTGCTGGTAGCCAGGACTGGAGCAAGGAAGAAACCCTGGGTCACCTTCTTCTTTGTGCTGATGCATGATGGTCACTAGTGCGAGCAGACTGATTACTCAGCCCTATTACATTGCAGCCAGATTTTGTCCAAAGTGTCCAGTTTTGATCACCACAGCCACCTCTGGCCCATCCAACTCACTGAAGTCTGAAAACCACCACTTTTGTGGTGAGGCTGAGCTGGGCTGCAGGAGACAAAGACAGTACTCACCCGGAATGAGAGCTGTGGGCTTCTGACCCTTCTGATTTTTTCTGTATAGTCTTTCTGCTGTTATGTCTCTTGCCTTGTTTTGCATTGTTAAAACCCTTGTTACTTTACATAGTGACTGCCATTTTAATTTTAATTTATAATCAGGTTAAAAAGCACTTCTTCAAGTCACTTACAGACTCAAAACATTTCCATAAAGTCTCACTGGGAAGATTTTAAATTCTAATAAACATCAAAACTGAATATGAACATCAACAGCAGCTTCTGGCTGAAAGATGTGAACAATAAACCTCTTAACGTGTTTTGTGCTGATGTGGGACTCTCTGAGAAATCGTGTCACTGAATGGGAAGACTTTAAAATCTGTTTACTCTAATGCTTGTTTACCTTCATATTTGTAGGGGTGGAAATTATTTCTGTGATTCACCAGGGAATTTCTCTTCAAAATCAATCAAAGAGGGAAATATTTACCAGAGACCGGAGTGAATTCTGCTCTGATGTTAATATTGTACAGAACTGAGAAAAAAATAATGCAAGCAAATCGACGATACCTGTTAAAGTGTGAACGTATTTGACAAGTAAATACAGAATTAAAATGTCCTGAAAATGTGAATTCTGGGGGGAAAAAGAAAGTTAAGTTTATATTGAGGCTTTGTTATAAGGTTAACAAATCAATTTTAAAATTTCTTGGGGGAAAAAGAAAGAGGCTGCCTCCACCATCAGTAGCAAGACTAAAAAGGAAAAGTACTATGTAAATATGGTGAAACACAGCACAAAACTATACTATAACGAATATATTATCTTTTTTTTTTCTTTTTCAAAATTTGCTGAAGTATGTTTGCTGCACTTTAGGAACTAAAACTTTTGGTGACATAAACCAGTCAGATCCAGGAACCCTTAATGGATGCTTCCAGATGATGGGAAGTTTTTATAGGTGTCAGTCACAGCTGAATGTTATTACCCCTTATTCTGAATATTCTTATTGAAAAATGCTTTGAGCAATGGGAACAAGATTGGAATTACAGGATGCTTCTGGCTTGTTGCTTTAGTAACTGTCTGGGCTGGATTTCTGTACTTATATGGCAAATCTCTGAGCTCAGTGTCCCAGAGGTCTGCTCTTCCTCTTATCAGGATAAGGCCTTTTTCAAACCATAGAATAGGTGGTATAAAAGCTGTATCAGAATAAACGTGAGATTCCTGCATGCCTCAGCGATGGTGATGTTCAACAAATAACTCCAAAATTACAGTTAATAAACTCTTGATAGTATATCATAGGAGTAACTGATAAAGAGAAGACAGAGAGAGAGCCAATCTTTTGTAGATACTATATAAATTCTAAATATTTAATGTGGTAATTGCTTGTTTGGAATATATTATTTCTTTGATCTAATGGAAACTGACTTTCTAATTTTTTTTTGCTACATACTATTATTGAAATCCCTTATAATTCCTTAGAAACTAAAATATCATTTTGATGAAAAAATAGACCAACAAATGCAAATATTTTGTCCGGTTTCTAGGGAGACTTGCTTTCCCTGATCAATACCAGTATTATTAGACTTTTGAACCTGATTTTTTTTTTTTTTAGGTAACCTCAAAAAATAAAAAGATAAAAAACTTATAGCAGCATTTGCCATTGTATTCTAGTGGTCTTTGTTTTCTGAGTTTATAAAGGCAGTCAGCTAGGTTTTACATATTGAAATATGCAATGTAAAGTGTGAGCATAGCTGTCAGAATGTGTAGTCTCACTAATATGAATGATTTTGTTCTTGCAGCTTATGGAGAGACTGGGATGGGTCAGTGAAATTTTTACTAACTTGGAGTGACTCAGCTGATGGAGTTCAGGCTATGCAGGGGACCTCTAAAAGGGCATGGATTTAGCTCACCTATGACCTCAGTAACCAAGGTGATTTTTTTCAATGGTAATGTAATCTTCATTTAGGTAACACTGGTTCACGTTTATCTTCTTTTAAGTCTTGAAAGTTATGGACTTTTTTACCTTTTCTAATTTCAGTGTAGATGGCATCCACTTGCAATGTCTTCATACCCACAACACTAAACTGATGGGTTTTTTTTCTGTCATTTTTCAGTTCTCTGACTACCTACATTTCCCTTTTTCATACAGTTTGTCCAAGATCCCGGGAAAGAATCTTAAAAAAAAAAAAAAATATTGTTTGAGAAACAATAGGTATGGCCACACATTATTAATATTGCTGTTGTCATTTTGGTTTGGCATTGCAGCGATACATGGTGCATGTATAATGAATGACCAATCCCCATCCCCTTTTCTCCACACACATATAGATGTTTTTTTCCGTGCCTGCTCCCTTCCCCTCCCTTCTTTTTTTTTTCTCTTTTTAAAGAAAGCAGAATTTTATTCTGCTTACTGTAGCCTATTGTACAACCTGGGACTATAAAAGCCAATTGCTGTAATTCAAGTCAATCAGAAACCACCTGTTGAATTAAGTGGGACCAGCATGAGGCTCTAATGGCATTTTCTGCAGAGGTGCAAATAGCACAACCCAGACAGCAGCCAAAGGAGCTCACTATTATGATGAGTGCTTCTAGAATAGAAACAGATGCAAGCTCTTAATGACTATGCAACAAATACACACCCCAAAGAGCTGCTTGCCTTTTCTGGTGGCAATGAGGTGTTGGCAATCTATTGCGCTAATGTGAGGAATGCATCAACTAGGTTAGGAAAATGGGTATGATCTCATCAGCTACCAGACTGCTACAAGCCTTTCCTCTATGTTTTTCTTCTCTAATGTTTTAGATTGTAAGAAATACTAGTGGGCTACAAAGTACACTTCTTTTTTTGCTGCTTGAAAGATAGGTGATCTGAGAAATGGTGATACCGCTGACCTAACTCAATTTGGCCTAGCGGAACTGAGCCTGCTGGTGCTTTTTGCAGCATGATGATAACATATGCATAAATAGGACTGTCTCTCCACTTTGGAAGAGAGGGGCAAGAGAATAATAACACTAATGACAAAAATGTAAAATCTCATGAAATAAAGCCTGGGGACAATCTCCTCTGGGGACACGCTTTTCTCCTCTTAGCTTACCGAAACTCTGTTGAATATAAAGTGCATGACTTAATCACTTTCTCTTCTACAATACAACTGAAGGAATTGTGAACAGCATTTGTAATCTTTACAAGAATGAAAATATGATAGCATGTTTTTTGCCAAAAATGATCCAATAGTTAATTTTATTACAATACATACTGAATTGTAGTTTGTTTCCACATCAAAAAATAGTTTGCAGAAGAGCATGCTCAGAGAGAGACAGTACTTCTGAGGTGAGGTTTTATGAGTACTGTGCTACTAAATCAATTTTTCAATGAATCATAGAATACCCTGACTTGGAAGTGACGCACAAGGATCGTTGAGTCCGACTCCTTACTCCACACAATGCAATCTAAAAGTTAAACCACGTACCAAAGAGCGCTGTCCAACCTCTTTGTGGACACTGGCAGGCTTGAGGCTACAACCATTTCCAGTGCTACCAACCTCTCAGTGAAGACCATTTTCCTAATATCCAATTTGAACTTCCCCTGACGCAGCTTTAAGCCATTCCCTCAAGTCCTGTCACCGGACACAAGAGAGAAGAAATTGGCATCTCCTTCTCTGCTTCCCCTCGTGACAAAGGTGTAGACAGCAATGGGGTAACCCCTCAGCCTACTCTTCTCTAAGCTGAACAAATCTAGCATCCTCAACTACTCCTCATAAGTCATGCCCTCTAGTCCTTTCACCGTCTTTGTTGCCCTACTTTTGACACATTCTCATATTTTTATATCCTTCTTATGCTGAGGAGCACAAAATGGCACACAGTGCTCAAGGTGAAGCTGCCTCAGTGCTGAGTATATTGGGACAATTGGTTCCTTTGACTGGTTAGCTATACTGTGCTTAAGGCACCACAGGATACAGTTGGCCATTTTGGCTGCCAGGACACATTGTTCACTGACATTGAGACAACCATCAGCCAAAACCCCCAGATGTCTTTCTGTAGGGCTGCACTCCAGCCTCGTCCCCCAGTCTATATGTACATTCAGGAATACACTGTCCCACGTGCAGAATCCAACATTTGTTCTTGTTAAATTTCATTTGGTTGGTGATTCCCCTCTAATCTATCAATATCTCTCTCTGTATGGCCTCTCTGCTCTGGAGGGAATCAATGTGTCCTCCTAATTTAGCATTGCCGGCAAACTTACTTAGTGTAAGTATCTCAACTTCTGTGTCCAGCTAACTGACAAAAACATAGAAGCCCTACAGTGAGCCCTGAGGAACACCACTAGTGACTGACCACCAGCTAAAGGTTACCCCATTTACTATAACTCTTTGAATCCAACCCTTCTGCCAGTTGTTCACCCATTGTACTGTGTATGTGTCCACCAGTATGCTGGACAATTTGTCCAGAAGGATACTGTGGGACATAGTATCACAAGCTTTGCTGAAATCCAAAAAAGTCACATCCTCTGCCTTTCCTTTGTCCACTAGGCGGTAACCTTGTCATCCAATGTTAGTTAGGTGTGACTTTCCCTTCATGAACCCATGTTTGCTTTGACTAATGACTGTATTGTCTTTCAAGTGTTTTCAATAATTCCCAGTTAATCTTCTCCATAATATGACCAGACACCAAAGTGAGACTGACTCCATTAGAGCTTTGGCTGTATGAATTTTCTTCCTACAGTGGCAAACAACACCTCTGTAGTCCTTCTGTGTAGCCTGACCTTGCTTCCAAAGCCCATACACTTTCTTTTTCCTCCTCAATTCCATAGGAATTCCTGGTCCATAGAAAATGTCCTTTTGGACTATGTAATCTGTTTATTTCAGCTGTTATTTAAAGTTCAGAGTTTGATTAGAAATTGCACTTCTAATCTGATAATATAGTTTCTAGTCGTGTGAAAGACTGGGAATGTGCTTGAGGTTGTCTAAGCCTCAGCTATGGAATATTTTGGTTCTGGTACCATAGTACAGCATAAATTTCTCTGGTACTGGTTGCCATTTTATGCTGTGGAAGGAACTCTTACGGACACAAGGAGTCCTTATAGACACATAATGTGAACCATTCCAGATGAAAGTAAGACTGTAATCAAATCCACTTAACATCATTATTCCTTCCCCTTTTTGCCTCTTTCCTACTTCAGCTTGAGTCCGATTACTGCTTTCGTAAGAGTTTTAAATGTAAGAATAATTACTGTGATACTACTGTCCTATCCGAGAATGTTTTTAATCAATGATTGCTTATAAGCAACAGTGGAAAACTGGGAGAAAACCTCAAAGTCAGTCTCCATAAACTGTGAACATATCACTGGGTGTTTGGTAGCAGACTGTGTATGGTTAGTGATTGGCAAGTATACCAAACTATATTTATCTAGTTGTATATACTGTCTTGCAAACAAAAGCAAGATGACAAGAAGGAAAGTAGTTTTTTTTTTTTTTTTCAAAACCAGGACATGAAATCGGGAGGTCATCACTGCTGGGTTGGAAACTTGGAAGCATAATTACACACAGAATTTAAACAAAAACCCACTTGTTTGCATTGCTGTGTTTTGATGGCCCTTTAAATAAAAAACGAGTCCTAACCTTCCACAAGTCTCTTATAGGTATGGTGTTGACTTTTGAGAGCAGAAATTGTTTTTACTTTTTAAAGAAGAACAAAGATTTCAATCCTGTATTAAGTGATCACCACAGAATTTAAGCCTAACTCTGAAAATTGTGGTCTAGTATATCAGTCTAGTTCAGAATCCTTAATGATATAACAGTATTCATTCTTGGTAATTTTAAAAGCGCTGAAGCCATGTAAGAACTCAAGAGCTCTACTAAATCAACAAAATGGAAAACTGAAAAACATTGCAATCCTAGCAAAGTAAAAATATCTCATTAAAATCTTTGTTGTCTCTTTCCAGCTTGGCATGCTTTTTAAAAAGAGGTTAATGAGATATTTCTTCAAATGTCTGCCTGTGCCTGGGGAGAAGGGTGTCAAATTAGCTTATTTGGTAAAATTTGTGTAATTGAAAATGCTGATAAAAGGAGATAGCATTTTCTGCATTAATGAGTATTTGAAACTTCAGTATGTTTATATGTTTAAAAGGTATGAAGACACTTCAAATTCTCTTCCTTCACACAGAAGATGTCTGTTTAAAATATGTTTTTGATGTGAAATCTCTGTCTAGCCTGAATACACTTTCCTTGCTAAAGCAAACTAACAGTACCAAAGCAGCCAAGAGTCTTACTAAGACTGGGCAGGTTCATTAGTGAAGAAGAAGATACAGAATAAATGCTAGTGTCCTGGTACAAATATTCAGGCCAGGTATGCCAACCTGACAGCTGGATACCTTGGCACAACTGGCCTGGAGACCCTAATTTTCACCTATCAGAGGACTGGTAGGACTTCCATTTCATATGACTGAGAAATAACACCAGGCAGGAGTAGTTCGTATTTGCATGTATTTACAAAGTGGTGAAGTCTACAGCTAGCATCCAGTTCCAGAAATTGGGATTGATAATCAGGAAATGCGTCAGGAGCTGAGGGAGGATTTGTTGTTTCCCTTTTAGCATGCCAGCAAATCCTATAAGTGTCCTCTTGCTTCAGGTGAGCTCAGCTGTACTGGGAGGTAAGATTAGTGAACACAGCTGCTGTGGACCAAACTAGCAGTTTCCCCAGCCTTACCTCCTCAGAAACACAAAAATTTGCTAGAGTAGAGGAATCACAGGATAATAAAATGGTTGCCCAGGACTATGTCTAGACGTTTTTATAGTGCCTCCAAGGATGGAGACTCCATCACCTTTCTGGGCAACCTGTGCCAGTGCTCAGTCACTGGGAAAAAGTGTTTCCTTGTGTTTGGGAGAAATGTCCTGTGTTTCAGTCTGTGCTCACTGCCTCTGGTCCTGTCACTGGACACCACTGAAAAAAGCCCGTCTCCTTCCTGTTTGCACCCTCCTTGCAGGTCTTTATATATAGTGATGAGATTCCCCTGAGCCTTCTTTTCTCCAGGCTGAACAGTCCCAACTCTCTCAGCCTTTCCTCATGTGAAAGATGCTCCAGTCCCTTCATCATCTTGGTGGCCCTTTGTGGGACTCTCTCCAGTATGTCCATGTGTCTCTTGTACTGGGGAGCCCAGCACTGGACCCAGCACTCCAAGTGTGGCCTCAACACTGCTGAGTCGAGGGGAGGGATCACCTCCCCCGATCCTACTGACAACACTCCCCTTAATGCAGCCCAGGACACCACTGGCCTTCTTTGCTGCAATAGCATGTTACTGGCTCATGTTCAACTTGGTGTTCACCAGGAGCCCCAGGGCCTTTTCTGCAAAGCTGCTTTCCAGTTGGGCAGTTCCCAGCATGGACTGGTGCCTGGGGTTGTTCCCCGCCAGGTGCAGGACTTTGTACTTCCCCTTCTTGAACTTCATGAGATTCCTGTCAGCCCATTTCTGCCACCTGTTCAGGTCCTTCTGGATGACAGCACAACCCTCTGGTGTATCAGCTCCTCCTCCCAGTTTGGTGTCATCAGCAAACTTGCTGAGGGTACACACTGCCCCATCATCCAGATCATTAATGAGGCTGTTAAACAGGACTGGATGCAGTATTGACCCCTGGGCTACACCACTAGTTACTGGCCTCCAACTAGACTTTGTTCCACTGGTAACCACTCCCTGGGTCTGGCTGTTCAGCCAGTTTTCAGTCCACTTCACTGCCTGCTCATTCAGCCCATGCTTTATCAGCTTCTCTGTGAGGACCTTATGGGAGATGCTGTTGAAAACTTTCCTGACGTCTAGGTAGACAACATTCCCTGCTCTCCCCTCACCTACCAAGCCAGTCACTACATCATAGAAGTTTCTTAAGTTGGTCAAGCATGATTTCTGCTTGGTGAATCCATGCTGACTAGTCCTGATGACTTTCTTGTCCTTCATGCCCCTGGAAGGAGTTTCCAGGATTAGCTGCTGCATCACCTTCCCAGTGTTTATGCAATCAAAGAGAAGCAATGACCAGTTCATCAAACCCCGCTCTAGCACTATGTCCCTGCCTGCCACAAGACCTTAATCTGCTATGTTTAAGCAGCTCTTCCGTCCTTCTTTTCTTCCAGCCTGTGAGGAAGAGCCTGGGGGACTGGACACACTTGACCAACACTCAGTGCCTGTGGACCAAGGGGTGGTATGAGACAGGGACGAAACATGCCCACTCTGAACTCTGTTCTTCCATACCTGTTCAAAACAGAATTGTAATTTTGAGCTGGGTGAATGAATAGCATAATGATAAAATAGAACCCCCCCACAAACCATAACCGATGCTTTCCAGAAAATGTTTTGAAAGGGGTAACATCAGGACTATGCTGAAGGAGGGCCACTCACAATCTCTGTACCTTGTACTAATGATGCTATAACGAGTACTATTTTCCTTGTGCTATGGCCTTATTTGTACTTAAGATATGAAATGCTGTATAATAAATCTTTTTTTTTTTTTTTTTCTATTCATATCCCCTCAGGGCTCCTGCAAAAATACTGGCTTGTATCATTGCCAGTTGCAGACCCCAGCCTGTTTAAAAACAGCAAGGCCAAAGCCAGGACACCTGGTCTTCTCAAGGGAAGATGGTCAAGGCATCAGTCCAAAGTCTTTGCTGGTTGTGAAGACAATTATAATGCTCTTCCCATTGCCACATCAGTCATGAGAAGCAGCTTTCCTTTCTTACACAAAGTTGTTATTATGTTGGCAATAATTTCCCCTCTTGTGTCTCTGTCTGGCCATTATTTTAAGCAAAGCAAGTCCTCCCTGTTATTTTCAGGCACTTATTCCTAAAGCCTTGTTAATTACAGAAGGCAATAGCATCTCCTTACTTAGTGACACTATTTTCTGTGTCAGGTGTTGGCTGAACAGTCTGGGATCTGCACCATGACTGATTAACCTGCATTGCAACTGAGGCAGAGATGGCATCCTACTTCTTCAACACAATGTTCCTCAAGTGACAAGAAACGATAGGGCCTTAAAAGCTTTGTTGCTGAAATAGAGTCCCTGGTGTGTTGCCTGCTTCTTATCTTTTGCAAGGAGCATCACAAAAACCTTCCAGATTTTCTGTTCATCTGTACAGTGATTACATTCATAATCACAAATAAATAAGTAAAATGTGTTCATCATCAAAGAACTTTCCTTTAATTCAGGCCATGATTTGTAAAGTGTATGAAACAGATTGTGTGACTGTCAATATTGGTAATATTTGAGTGAGACAAATTATATCTAATTACCCATACATATTATATTCTTTATTTTTCTTAAAAGCCCAAAGGTTACAGATTTCTTTGCATTTTTACTTACAGGAATAATAAGTGATGGTTTGTGAGCTGCTTTGAGACACTATTAATAATGCTTTTATCTCTGCACACAGCAGACCTATAGAACAAATGTATTAAAGATTAGAATGTTATGCGGTGTGATCTGAAGCCTGACTTATTCAGATAAGTGATCCAGCATAAGAATGCATGTTGTCTTCATTTCTACAGATGGCAGAACAGAGATTTATAAATGAAAAAGATGTTTGTATAATTTTACCTTTAAATGCATCTTTTTGAAGCTATTTTTTTGGAAGATTTTTCCATTAAGATTTGGTAGAATTCCAGTAGCTATTATGCAGAAGTTCTGCTCTGCTTGTTGTTTGATTTAAGCACATGAACGTATTGATAAGAACAGATTGCTTCCTAAAAATTAACTGCTTACCTTACTCAGACTGTATATTGCATTTCATGAAGCCTAATTTTTCATAGCCCATTCTGGGATTTCCCAGCTCATTCTGTATGTCGGTGATATTCCTTAAGAGGAAACAGAACATTTTTCTGTTTCCAAAAAACAAGCAGCGAGACTCTCTTGGAAAAAGCATAGAGGTTTAGAATGGTTATTGTGTCCACAAAGTCCTCTCTGCTGAATAATAAGTCCCACAGAATTTAATAGCATTTTATTGCAGAGTTACTTACCACAAAGCAGGATCTACTTTAGTAATTTTACAGGTTTTCTAAAACAAATTTATAAGGAATCCTTTTGGTTTCATTCTAATAATGGTTTCATAACAAGTAAAAAAGGTAAACCTTTCAGTATGAAAGGCTGAGTTGGTTTATGCAGCCAGGAAATACAATTTTCCAACCAGCAGCCTGTGTCATTTGTACATAATGTTGATACTCCACTGCCTCTGGTGGGCTGTGTGCTCCATTCTTCTGCTAGGAAGAGCCCCGCTGTTTGTAGTTGCATAGACTTTTGCTTTCTTCCTTGCTTTCCCATTCCCACTTTCCCCCTCCCCAGACCATTGAGGAGAGGTGGACCCTCTGTGGGACCCTTTCACAGCCACAGCAGCTGTGAGAGAAACAACTATGGTAGGAACAATTTCAGGTTTTGGGATTGGGGGTCAAGGATTGAAGATTTACTGAATGTTGAGGCTGAGTTGGCATAGTAAATGTAGCGAGTAAATACACTGATTTACTACAGGACTGGCATAACCCGCTGGGTTCAGAAGTGACAGAGAGATATCAGTGATTTTGCATCCACTGCCAATCCCCCAGCCTCCCCTCCATGCAAACACTCCCCATACTGCTCTATAGTCTATGCATTCTGGTTTGTTTGGGTTTTCATTGAGGATAAGAAATTAATGAAAGCCTCAGTGGGGTAATTGTTACTGTTGGAGGTGCCTGCATTAAGAATATCTTTGGCATAGCATGTGTTCTGCAGTGATGTCCTGGAAGCGACTGATCTCTACAGCAGTACTCATAATAATGGCCAGATTGTCATAGAGACCTGTGGTCTCATGCTGTTGTGAGGACCAAATGTTGTGGGCAGCAAATGCTGATTGACTGCATCAGTGGACAAGGAAGAGCTACAGATGTCATCTACCTGAACTTCTGTAAGACTTTATACGGTCCCCCATAACGTTATTATCTCTAGATTGGAGAGACGTGGGTTTGTGGAGAAGGAATTGGCTGATGACTGCACCCAAAGAGTTACGAGCAATGGTTCAATGTTCAAGTGGAATCCAGTAATGAATGGTAACACCCACGGGTCTATACTGGGACAAATACAATTTAATATCTTCATCAAGGACATAGACAGTGGGATTGAGTATACGCTTAGCAAGTCTACAGGTAACACGTGGCTGAGTGGTGTAGTTGATTTGCTAAAGGGAAGGGATGCCATCTGTGCTGGTTTTGGCTGGGATAGAGTTAATTTTCTTTGTAGTAGCTAGTATGAGGCTATGTTTTGGATTTGAGGTGAAAATAGTGTTGATAACACAGGGATGTTTTATTTACCGTTGAGCAGTGCTTATACAGAACCAAGGCCTTTTCTGCTTCTCACACCACCCCACCAGTGAGTAGGCTGAGGGTGCACAAGAAGTTGGGAGGGGACACAGCTGGGGCAGCTGACCCCAACTGACCAAAGGGATATTCCATGCCATATGATGCTATGC
>NW_009661372.1:4598263-4632263 GCF_000708025.1 Charadrius vociferus | reverse complement strand
TTCACAAGGTACCGTTGTGTGTGATGGAGTCCTGTTTTCCTGGAGATGGCTGAACACCTGCCTGTTGATGAGAAATGGTGAATGGATCCCGTGTTTTGCCTTCCTTGCATGTGCGGCTTTTGCTTTACCTGTTAAACTGTCATTATATCAATCCATGAGTTTTCTTACTTTCACTCCTCCAGTTCTCTCCCCCATCCCATTGGGAGTGAGTGAGTGAGTGGCTGTGTGGGGCTTGCTTGCTGGCCGGGCTTAAAACACAACACCATCCAGAGGGCCCTTGATAGGCTTGAGAAGTCGGACTGTGTGAACTTCTTAAAGTCCATCAAGGCCAAGTGCAGGGTCCTGCACCTGGGTCAGGGCAATGCCCGGTACTGATACAGGCTGGGGGATGAAGGGATTGAGAACAGCTCTGTGGAGAAGGAGTTGAGGGTCCTGGTGGATGAAAAGCTGGACATGAGCTGGCAGTGCGTGCTTGCACCCCAGAAACCCAGTCATATCCTGGGCTGCATCAAAAGAAGTGGGGCCAGTAGGTCAAGGGAGTAGATTCTGCCGCTCTGCTCTGTGATGGTGGGAGCCCACCTGCAGTATTGTGTCCAGCAAAAGAAGGATGTGAACATGTTGGAACAAGTCCAGAGGAGGGCCATGAAAATGGTCAGAGGGCTGGAGAATGTAGCCTATGAGGACAGGCTGAGAGTGTTGGGGTTGTTCAGCCTGGAGAAAAGGCTCTGGGGAGACCTTATTGTGGCATTTCAATACTTACAGGGGGCTTAAAAGAAAGATGAACTTTTTACAAGAGCCTGTAGTGACAGGACAAGGGGCAAAGGTTTTAATTTGAAAGAGGTTAGGTTTAGATTGGACATAAAGAAAAAATCTTTTATGGTGAGGGTGGTGAGACACTGGAACAGGTCACCCAGAGAAGTTGTGGATGCCCCATCCCTGGAAGTGTTCAAGATCAGGTTGGACGGGGCTTTTGAGCAACCCAATCTAGTGAAAGTTGCTCCTGCTTATTGCAGCAGAGTGTGACTAGGTGATCTTTATAGGTCCCTTCTAACCTAAACCATTCTATGATTTGATGATTCTATATTTAACATATATGCCATTTAGGAGTGGGGTTAGGGAGAAGAAGAACAGGACCCAGGGAGAACCTGTCTGTAAAACACCAGAATACTGGCATATGGAACATTCTTCATCTCTGTTACTAGCATGCCTATAACTGAAAACATGTTGCCTCCAAATGTAAATGTAGGGTAATTCCGTGCAAGCTAATGGTGCTACTCTGCATTTACACCACTGCATAAAGAGCAGGATTCAACTCCTTGTACTTAATCATCCCAATAGTAATGGTTTGTATTATAAATTCTATCACAGTTTGCACAGAGACAGATGATCAGCGATGGATGCCTTTGGATATTAGATGAGGAACGGATATTTATCATACCAAAATCTGGACATTTTTATATTAAATAGATGGCAGTAAAGCATTGCACAGTTTATAATCCTAATTAAATTGTTGTATTTTTAGTATGGAAACCTTGAAAACTACAAGCCTTGATGATCTATGATGAATGATGCAGTCATTTTTGTACTCTAGAGTTAATGTCTTTTCCTGCTGTGCAGTGCTAATTTAAGGAAGGTTCACCCCAGACAGTCTGAGATTCTACTTCCTTTCCTTTCTAGTGTAGAAATACAATACCAATAAGACAGTTTTGCTGAGTACTTTAAGCTTTTTCTTGTAAGTAATACAGTGACAGTATTTGTTGTGCATGATTGTGAGTGAAGTTTTTCTGTCTTTCAGGTGGACAAAAAAAAAAGTTTTCCAGATAAAGAATGTTTATGAAGTATTGAGTTCTCTCAACTATTTAACCCTGTTTGTATATATCAGTGAAAAAATTTTGCACTTGAAAATCGGCAAGGCAGTGAGTGGTTATTGTCAGACCGAAAGAAAGACTTGAGTCACCTCTATAGGATACAGGGGTGCACAAGACTTCTGATGAGTACCCAGCCACTACTGGAAAGGTTCAAGCATCTTACCGCATCTATCTGGGATATGAAAGCTCCACAGGCATCTGCTACTCTGTGATGCACTTTTTGCCAGCACATTTGTCTGAGCATGTTGGTGCCCAGCTCCTACATAAGCCCTACAGAGGTCCAGATACGAGATGGGGAAGTCCTTAGATTTTCTGACCCATACTATCTTGTGGTCGTGCTTAGAATATGACTCAGACACACTGACAATACTGAATTCAGAGTGGCCATACCTGCTTTCATTCAAAAATGCACAAGTGAAAAGCACCCCATTGCAGACGAAAGATAAAAGATGTTTTAAAGATACAGCTTTGTTGACTTCATGACAAGAAGGAAAATGTACAGGAACTGGAAACTAGGTCAGATGAGTAAGTGTGAGGAAGGAACTACAACATAAGCCTAAGAAAAAACAAAATATGAAACAACTATAAAACTACCAGGATACCATGGAGTCATTTTATCAGTGTATTAGCAGCAAGCAGAAGAACAAGAGAAGAGATGGTTGGTTGCCAAAAAGAGAATGAAAACTATTAGCACACGAAGTTCAGAGGGCCAAAGTTAGTATCATGCGATAGTGATCTTTACCAAAGAGATCAACCACCATCAGAAAGCTGGCATAATCTTCAAGGGATAACACCTCAGGGTGTAACAAGAAAAGAATGGATCAGTGCCTAGGTAAGTAAGGTATTCTCAAATCAGCTTGATGTGAAACTACAGAGCTTTGTCCTCCTTGAAGTGCCTACAAAAGCCTCAGAGCAAGCAGTAATTATCTTTGAGGACCAGTGAAAGTTTAGTCAGGCAATGGAAGAATAAGCAAGAACAAATGTGTTATTTATCTTTAAAAATGGAAATAAAGGAAGGAGTGATAATCATCTGCCATTACCTTCAGTTCCCAGTGAAAAAGTCTGTAGAAAAAGACAAAAGAAAATACTTAAATCTGGAAGAAACCAGGGAAAAAAGTCAACATGAGTTTGCTAAAAACAAATGCCAAACCTGTTTTAGTAGGGGAAAACCAGTGGGTGCCATATTCGTAACAATATATGGGTATTTTGATACTGTCATCTGATACCCTTAAAAAGTATGTAGGCACAGTCCAGATCAAACTCGTTGATCTCTATGCTCTCAAGTTTGCAAAGCTATCCTTTGATTATTACTGTAGCATTCACTGTCAAAGTGGAGAGAAATCAAGTGCAGGGATACAGTGCGAGGACTCAACTCTGAGTCCAGCACTATTCAATATCCTCAGGGAACTGGATGGTGGGCTAGAACAGAAGAGCTGTACTGGAACTCCTGCCCAGTATTGTGTCCTTCTACAACAGTAGCCACTGAACAGATGCCCAGGAAAAATAGCAATAGGGCAAATATGCTTTGTACGTTCCCCATGTACTCTCCCAATCCTCATACATTTTTTATCTGAGAGGAATTTCATGAAACTGATGTGATTTGTCTGTTTAGAAGTCTTTAAAGGATCTGTCTTTAAAGTGTTTGCTCTCTGAAGTGCTTGCTCACTCTTCCATTGAACCTCAATACACATTTTGCATGATATTGTTAGGATCTTCTGGAGTGCTACTACCTCTGGCAGCAAGAACGACCTCTTGTTGGTTTTGAATCCTGTTCCTCCTAGCTTCACTTGAAGGTCTTACATTCCACACCGGAACAATAGTGAATATGTACTTTTAAAGAGGCCGTTACCTACCTTTGGTGGTCCTTTTTTAGAAGCAGATGGAAGTAAAATATACGTTAAGCTTATTCTGAAGCCACTTTTACTTACGTGGATCTAAGAACGCATTTTACATAACAGTTTCCTTGCAGCATGCTAAGTTACTCCATGGGTTGTCTCCTGTAATTATGAGAGCATGAGCATTCATCCACCCCTTTCTAAGAGGGGGAATTGTTACAAGGGTTAAGAACATGTATTATATTGTTGGTCATGTTAACAGCAGATGTTATGCTAACTTGTGTGTCAGCTTGTGGATTGCTGACAGGGCAACCACCTTGAGGGAAAGAAGGATCATTATGTTTTAGTTCAGTGTCTTTGAGCACAAATGGCATTAAAGCAAAGAAGATCTTTAGCATCCCTGTGAAAAAAATTCTACACAGACAGGGAAATCCCTTTCAGGGATCTATCAGGTTCATTGTCTGACTTGTTTTAATTCCTGGAAAGTGGTAGATAACCATGCAATTTATTTTCAACAATGAGAAGCTTTAATTATCAGTAAGCTAAGAGCCTACATGTTAAAGAACGGGCTAATTGGGTAAAGCAGCCTGAGAAAGGCAACCATGCATTAAAGCAGTAAGTAAAATTTAAACACAATTTAACAAAATAACAAGCAATTGTACAGATCACAGCAATTAATACATGGCCTGTGACAATGCAAATACATGAAGTGGTGGTTTGTTTGGGTTTCTTTTAGGATTTTTTTTAGGAATGTAATTTAACTATTCATATAAGATATTTATGGAAATTCTTACAGCTGCTGACACTACCAGTGCACTGGTCTCAACAGTCATTAACTTAGATAATTTTAGGGATGAAAGAACCCAAGAGACTCATCCATACAATGAATCCACCTTATGAATCCTAGGTGGTATGAAGTCTTTAAGAGCAATTTTTCCTGCAGGTTTCTTAATACAAGAGACAAATAATTCTACAATATTAAGTCCTAAAGAGTTCAGAAGGAAGAACTGTTACCCATTGCAAGCAGCTTTTGGTAAACACTGTACACTGCTGAGAACTAGCTTTTTTTCTCCAAAAAATGTAAAGTTAGAGCACATTTGAAGTGGGAAACAGTATGGACTTTTGACTCCACATGAAGGTCAGCCATCCTGGGAATGCAAATGACTTGTATGGCAGTGTGGACTGTGTTTGGAATTTAGATTGTATCAAGCCAAAATTTTGTTTACTCAATGACAGCCTAGGCAAGTTGAGTGAGATTCTGTCTTGGTGTGTATCAGTAAAACCAACAGAACTATAAAAATATTCTTTCAGTTCTGCTTACTGTCATTTTTGTACTGGACCTTAGAAGTGTTACTTCATCAGTATGTCAGTCCCCATCATCTTCCTGTAGACAGGAAAATCCTTTCATTAGCAACAGGACTTCCCATGGCACTAAAGAGATGTTTAGAAGTAGACGAAAAGGTGCAGCTGGGGAACTTGCCCAACAAAGAGTCAGAGCTTATGCCTGCACCTTTCTCTTCAGCAGGTCAACAGGGCAAGAGCTGTTTAAGATGACTTAATGTCACAGTATAATAAAATAAGCCCCAAATTTAAACTTTTGGTATCTCATGTTTCTTCCTGGAACTATGACAAGGTGAAGAAATTCTTTTGTAATTGATATCTACCTGTTCTAAAGTCTTTTCAGAGCCCCACCAACATCAGTTTAAAGGTAAGCAGTACCTGCTCTACTGCCCTGCATTTCCCCTGATGGCCACTTTTGTGGTGATTTCGCTATAGAGAGCTAGTCAAATACAATATCTGCTGTCTTATTTTGTTACATTTATCTTGAAAGTGGCTAGGGTCACAATCTCTTCTAATTGCTCTTTTGCAATTCTCATTATCTTATTATCCCATAAATGGTTATATGATCAGTTATCTGTGATTTGCTTAATACAATTTGAGGGACATTGGTAATGAAGGACATCACCTGCTTGGAGGAAGAAAAGAGGACACTAAACACATCTTCATACATTCTGTAATGCCTAATTTTGCAAAAGCATCCACACACTCAGAATTTTTTTCACTGGGTGTCCCCTCAGATGTATCTATGTTATCAAGTCATCATAATCCCCTAACAGGTTTATAACCTGCCTGGCTCTTAGTGATGCAGATGGAAACAAGCTATACGTAACATGAGTCTATCATGTTTATCTTTTAGTATTGTCTCTAGAAGGAAGATCAAAGCAAGTAAGCACAGTTTCAGCTGTGACTTTGGACTGTTTTTTGACACCAGACTTTCTAACTGATTAAAATCAAATGACTGAATTTAACACAACTGTGAACTTGTTACTATAACAGCTGGACACCTTAGCACAAACCATAGAAGAGGACAGCTGCATAGTCCTTTGTTTACAGTTGTTCCTGCGGGTCCTGATTATTTAAGGAATGAAGATTAAACCATCTCAGAATAACATTAGGTCTTTAAAAAATGATTGGAGACAGCATTTTCAGGGCTTTCTACATAATAATCGCATAAAGCCTGTGTGTCTCTTGTAGTTTGCTTTAGCAGTTGAAGAGTTTAATTTATATCCTTATTGATGAAGTAAGACTTTCATGCCTATGAAGAATTTAGTGGCACCTAAGGGGATGCTGTAATCTGTATGGGGTCTTTCAACTGGAGGTCAAGAAGAGAGACCACACTGAGGAAACTCTCTCATACATATAACTTCTAACCAGTATTATAACTGATTAGAGCTAAATTTATCTTCTGAATCAAGAGTTAATCTGTTAATTAGTCTGCACTCTGTCTTTCCTGTCTGGAAATTATGTGTGAAATCCCCCTTCCTGGTCTTCTAATGGAAATTTATTAGAAGCGATAAAGGCATCAGCCAACCCAGTGTTTGTAGGGCAACAGGTGGTAGGTCTTAGATCAACTGATGTTGCTAGAAAAAAGATAATCTTTTAGGCACACAACCCCTACAGACATACACACATACATGTAGAAATGAAAGATACGGAGTATGTACATATGCACATACTTACATACATACAAAACCCCATATAGAAATAGCTATCTGTAAAGCTAGCTATAGGTTGAGAACATGCCTTAACTTTCGCTTGTATTAAAAAACTAGGCAATTTGAAGAGAAAGATGTCATGTATGGGAGGTGTTAGTGTAGGGACAGCCAAGGAGCTCATTCCGGCCAAGAGCTGGCCAGAACCAGGACATCTCCTAAGGCAGAGAGATGAATCAGTAACTTGCTTCTTCAACACAAGTAGTTAACCATACATGGTGTCTGGGAAGATTATGATGACCCATAAAACCAATGTTGAATTTGTGCTTTTTAGTGTGTAGTCAGTTTACTAATTTTAGAATAGAAATAGAGTACTTCCAGTTGGAAGGGACCTATGATGATCATCTAGTCCAACTGCCTGACCCTTTCAGGGCTGACCAAAAGTTAAATCAAGTGTGGACTAAGACATCAAACTGCCTCCCCACTGATGCCTGCCTATGTCTGTAATTTTTAGTCTGTGCAAAGTAATTTTAGTGCTTATTGTCTGCTCAGTTTCACCCACCTTGTTTCTGTCAGGCTGCAGTGAGGCCAACTACTTTGTAAGGGAAGGTGAGCTGGGAGCTGAGCACAGTAACAAGGCAAATGGCAGCAGGGATCTTGCTGAAAAGGATGTGGGGTGTGGAGCAGCAAGTCAAGGTCAGAATCAGTGCCAGAGGCTGTGGTCAGGGTCAGACACAGCCCATTGTACATTATATTCTGGAATTAGATTTATGGATTTTGATGTTTCTGTTTTGGCTAGGCATCTACTGTTGCTGAGTAGATGCACAGGTAAACTTTGGTACATGGCTTGCTCTTGGTCTTTGTTGCTTTTCATTCTATGGATAAAGGCTATCATTATGAGAACCTTTGACAAACTGTGGCATGGACTCTTAGATGGGGAGAATCAGTAAGAACTTTTTGAGGTGATGCTTTGAGAGAAAATACTGTTTCAAACAGTATTCCCCATCAGACCGGGAGTAGGTATCAGCTAACCAAGAAATCTCAACAGCTTAAACCACTCCCTCTCACCTATCAGAAATACTGTCAGATATGAGAGGTTTCTGATCTATCTTGGGATGAATTTGCCTTCAGGGAGTTGCTGTTTCTGTTGAGGCTTCCCTTATCAGCTTTCTCACTCATTCAAGGCAAGCAGCATTGCCTCGCAGCGGACATGCCCATCACACAGGGTTATGAGCCACCATGTGGCATAGGAAAAGCTTGCTTAGTAGAAGTGTTATTTCCCTGTTCACTAGTTACAAACTGCATGGTCTGCACAGTCTCTTTCTGAAAACAAGGGACAATTCCATGCTTACCTCATGACAAGGTTTTCCCTCTAAAGCTGGAGGGTACAACGAACTTTAAAACTAATTTCTTCCTCTAAGGGCTTTCTGCTTGGTTGTAAGGAAAAGCCCAATTAAAAATGATTCAGTAATCACACAGAGGATTCCATTTTATGGATGGTTGAACTGGAAAATAAAAAGTCATTACCTGTGAAATATCCTAATTGAATTCTTGATGGCAGGGTCAAAAGTACTTTTTTTAAGTAATGTTTAAAAGAGATTATAGTTTCAAAGGTGGTTTTTTTTTTTTCTTTTCATAATTTCCAAATATCCCTTTCAGCAGTACTAGCATGTTATGAAGGTTAATGTGCACTTTTCAAGTCCAACAGGTGATGAACATGTGTGTGGAGCATGTATTGCAACAGAACAATGACGATTTTACCTGTTTCAAAAGAAGAATCTTGAATCAGGCAGATCTGGAAATCACAGCTTCTGAAATGCAGGGTTCAAAAAGCAGACCTGTCCAGTGCTTGAAATGATGCTCCTACTCTGCTTTGAAAATTGCAGGTAAATCTGGCACTTCTGCTCAAAAAATTTATGTGCCTGAAGCTATTCGATCATTTTTTTTGTGTGATTTTAGAAATATTTTTTGTTGCTTCTTTATTCTTGTTAACAATGGAAATATAGAGAGCGCTGAGTGTTATATTTCTTCCCACGTATCACTAACAGAATTACCATCAGATTTTCAGTCAGTGGCAGCTCTACAAATAATTTCTGTAAATGGAGAAAAAGGGTGTTTTAATGGGTGTCACAATTACACTGGAAAACAAGTTTACAGGGCTCTGAAAGTACAAATTACCCTGAAAAAAAATCTTAATTACAATAAAAGGAAGGGCCCTCCTTTACTCTCAGCATCTAGATTGGGGTGATACAAGAGGGCAATCGAAAATAGGGGTTTGTTTGAAAACCACGCCGGACTGAAGAAGACGCTGTTGGCAAAAGTAGCCGTGTAACCACTGCATTGTTTTTACTGTCATTTACAGAGTGACGTTACTTTACTAATACTTTGGGATATTTGTAACTAAATTTCACTATCATTAATAATAATAATAGTAACAGTAATCATCATCATCATCATCATCATCATCACAGAATCACAGAATGGTAGGGGTTGAAAACGACCTCTGGAGATCATCTGGTCCAACCCCCTGCTAAAACAGGTTCACCTACAGCAGGTTGGACAAGAACACATCCAGGCGGGTTTTGAATACCCCCAGAGAAGGGGACTCCACAAACTCTCTGGGCAGCCTCTTCCAGTGCTCTGTCACCCTCAAAATAAAGAAGCTTTTTCCCCATGTTCAGATGGAATTTTCTGTGTTCCAGTTTGTGCCCATTGCCCCTTGTCCTGTCACTGGACACCCCTGAAAAGAGTCTGGCCCCATCATCTTGATACCCCCCCTTGAGATATTTATAAGCATTGATGAGATCCCCTCTCAGTCTTCTCTAATCCAAGCTAAACAGACCCAGGTCTCTCAGCCTTTACTCATAAGAAAGGTGCTTCAGTACCCTGATCACCTTCGTAGCCCTCAGCTGGACTCTCTCCAGTAGTTCCTTGTCTTTCTTGAACTGGGGAGCCCAGAACTGGACACAGTACTCCAAATGCGACCTCACTAGGGCAGAGTAGAGGGGGAGGATAACCTTCCTCGACCTGCTGGCCACACTCTTTTTAAGGCACTCCAGGAGACCATTGGTTTTCTTGGCCACAAGGGCACATTGCTGGCTCATGATTAACTTGTTCACCAGGACTCCCAGGTCCTTCTTCGCAGAGCTGCATTCCAGCAGGTGAACCCCTAACCTGTACTGGAGCACGGGGTTATTCCTCCCTTGGTGCAGGATCCTACACTTGCCTTTGTTGAACTTTATCAGCTTCATCTCCACTCAACTCTCTAGCCTGTCCAGGCCTCACTGTATGTCAGCACAGCCTTCTAGTGTATCAGCCGCTCCTCCCAGTTTTGTGCCATCAACAAACTTGCTGGGGGTACATACTCATCCAGGTCATTGATGAAGATGTTGAACAAGACTGGATCCAGTTCTGACTGCTGGAGAACACCTCTAGCTCCACGCCTCCAAATAGAGTCTGTGCTGCTAATCACAACCCTCTAAGCTCTGCCATTCAGCCACTTCTCAGTCCACCTCATCTAACCCACACTTCCTAAGCTTTCCTTTCAGGATGTTATGGGAAACTGTGTCAAAAGCCTTGCCAAAGGCAAGGTAGAAAACGTCCACTGCTCTCCCCTCATCCACCCAGCCAGTCATGCCATAGAAGGCTATCAGATTGGTCAAGCATGATTTTCCTTTTGTGAACCCATGTTGACCACCCCTGATAACCTTCTTTTCTTCCACATGCTTAGAGATCCAGGATGAGCTGTTCCATCACCTTCCAGGCATGAAGGTGAGGCTGACTGGCCTGTAGTTTCCTGGGTCCTTCTTGCGCTTTTTGAAGACTGGAATGACATTGGCTTTCCTCCAGTCCTCAGGCACCTCTTCTGCTCTCCAGAACCTTTCAAAGATGATGGAGAGTGGCTTCGCAATCACATCTGCCACTGGGGTGGCAGGACCTGGGGGTGCATCCCATCAGGGCCCATGGATTTGTCGGTGTAGAGTTTGCCTAAATGATCTTTGACCCGATCCTCCTCAACCAAGGGGAAGTCTTCCTTTCTCCAGACTTTTTCTCTTGCCTCCAGAGTCTGGGATTCCAGCGGGTTGGCCTTAGCAGTAAAGACTGAAGCAAAGAAGGCATTCAGTAACTCCGCCTTCTTTGCATCCTCTATCACGAGGGCACCCAACTCATTCAGTAGTCGGCCCGCACTGTCCCTAGTCTTCCTTTTGCTACTGAAGTGCTTTAAAATGCCCTTCTTATTGTCCTTGACATGCCTTGCCAGGTTTAATTCCAAGTGGGCCTTAGCCTTCCTTGTTGCATCCCTGCCTACTCTGACAACATACCTATATTCCTCCCAAGTGGCCCGGCCCTTTTTTCACATTCTGTAAACTTCCTTCTTCCATTTGAGTTTTTTCAGCAGCTCCTTGCTCATCCATGCAGGTCTTCTGCCTCCTTCGCCTGAATTCTTACTCCTAGGGATGCCCAAATCCTGAGCTTAGAGAAACTGGTGCTTTTAAGCGTTAACCAGCTCTCTTGGACTCCCCCACCTTCTAGAGCCCCAACCCATGAGATTCCTCCAAGCAAGTCTTTGGGGAGGCCAAAGTCAACTCTCCTGAAGTCCAGGGCTGTAATCCTACTTATTGCCCTGCTTCTTCCCTGCAGGATCCTGAGCTCCACCATCTCATGGTCACTGCAGCAAAGGCTGCCCCCAACCTTCACATGCTCAATCAGTCCTTCTTTCTTTGTTAGTACAAGGTCCAGCAGCACACCTTTCCTCATTGGCTCCTCCACCACCTGTGGCAAAAACTTATCAGCAGTACTCTGCAGAAACCTCCCGGATTGTGTGTGCCTGGCTGTGTTACCTTTCCAGCAAATATTAGTGTGGTTGAAATGCCTCATGAGAACCAGGCCCTGTGATAGTGAAGCTACTTTCAGCTGTCTATAAAAGGCCTCATTTACTTCCTCTTCCTGATCAGGTGGCCTGTAGTAAACACCCATAATAGTGTCATCGATATTAGCCTGTCCCTTAATGCTTACCTATAAGCTCTTGATTCATTCTTCATCCACCCCTAGGCAGAGCTCAATACATTCTAGTTGCTCTCTCACATAAAGAGCAACTCCACCACCTCACCTTGCTGGCTTGTCTTTCCTAAAAAGTACACAGCCATCCATGACAGCATTCCAGTCATTTGAGCTATCCCACTATGTGTCTGTAATTGCCACGAGACCATGGCCCTGCGACCACACACAAGTCTCTAGTTCTTCCTGCTTATTCACCATGCTGCCTACATTGGTGTATAGACATTTCAGAGAGGTAATCGAGCACGCAGGTTTCCCTGGAGTGGTTCAAGAGGATCCATACACATCATAGCCATACACACCCTTGAGGTGGTTGGCCTTCTGCTTCTTGTCTTGGGAGGCAGCTAAGGAACAATTTCTCACTGCTCTGGTTGGCCTGACTTATTCCCCAGTCAGATGTGATGGCATGAGCATTGCCATTCTGAACCATCATTCCTTTCCTCTTTGCATAGAATCATAAAATAGTTTGGGGTGTAAGGGACCATTAAAGGTCCTCTAGTCCAAACCCCCTGCCATAAGCAGGGACATCTTCAACTAGATCAGGTTCTTCAGAGCTCCATCCAACCTGACCTTGAATGTTTCCAGAGATGGGGCATCTACAACCTCTCTGGGCAACCTGTTCCAGTGCTTCACCACCTTCACTATAAAAAATGTCTTCCTTAAGTCTAGTCTGAATGTACCCTCTTTTAGTTTAAAACCATTACCCCTTGTCCTATCGCAACAGGCTCTACTAAAACACTTGTTCCTATCTTTCTTATAAGCCCCCTTTAAGTACCGAAAAGCTGCAGTAAGGTGTCCCCAGAGTTTTCTCTTCTCCAGGCTGAACAACCCCAGCTCTCTCAGGCTATACTCATAGGAGAGGTGTTCCATCCCTCTGATCATTTTTGTTGCCCTCCTCAGGACCTGCTTCAACAGGTCCACGTCTTTCTTGTGCTGAGGGCTCCAGAGCTGGGTACAGTACTGCAGGTGGGCTCTCACTAGAGCAGAGTAGAGGGGCAGAATCACCTCCCTTGGCCTGCTGGCTACCCTTCTTTTGATGCAGCCCAGGATATAGTCAGCTTTCTGGGCTGTGAGAGCACATTGTTGGCTCATGTCCAGCTTTTCGTCCACCAGTACCCCAAGCCCTTACAGGGCTGCTCTCAATCCCTTTATCGTCCAGCCTGTATTGAAACCAGGGGTTGCCCCGACCCAAGTTCAGGATCCTGCACTCAGCCTTGTTGAACCTCATGACGATCACATGGGTCCACCCCTCAAGCCTGTCCATGTCCCTCTGGATGGCATCCCATCCCTCAGGTGTGTCAACCGCGCCACTCAGCTTGGTGTTATCTGCGAATTTGCTGAGGGTGCACTCGATCCCACTGCCTATGTTGCTTATGAAATATGTCTCCCTATAGCTGCTCTGCAAAAGGGAATCCCTTCTGGCTATCTCATGCCACCTCAGACAACTAGATTGCTCTCCTCTATACCCCATGTTTTGGAATTTGATAGGAAATCTTTTAGTTAGAGTAGCTAGTCCATTCATTTTGATAAATTAATATTAATTTATTAGCAGCTAGATCTCTTCAATTTTGCTTTGAGTATTCCTTAAATTTAAGTCAGTAAATTTATATCAGTTCTGTTAAAATTTATTACATCTATACGTCTTCTTGTTAACAGATAACCTGTTTTATTCCCTCAATAATTTGATATTTAAGCTTAAGAAAGTTATTTTCCTTTTGCAACTTCTCCCACTCACTCTGTGGCAATTATTTGCAAAATGAGAAGTGACTCTGTGTGTGTGTGTTTCCTGGAATGCTTCTGCATTTATTCAATTCTACTTGTTCTGCCCATATCTGTATGAACAATTTGGTCTCTTTTACACACATACAGAATGTCATAAAGGCTGTTGTGAGCAGATGCCAAGAGCTCAGTTCTCTAGTCCTTTACTCTTGGAATTCCAATGAGGTCAGTGGAGATATTTGTGATTTATTCTGTCATAACTGAGAAAAGAAGCAAATCCTGAAGTCTGCAAGGGTGTCACCTCTGACATACTGTTTGAGGAAAATGGTGACTATGTACTAAAGTTCAAATCTGGTAAAATTAAGCCTACCTAAAAATAGTGCCTTGCTGGAGATTTTTGTCTAGTTTTTTTCTAAGTAGGTTTATTCCAGTTAAAATGGAAAGTTGTATGAACTCTAGGGGCAGACTTTTTAAAAAATCTAGTGCTTAAAGTTGTAGACAGATACTTAGTGGGCCTTTGAAAACTGCTTTGGAGTCCCTCTTCCACCAAAATCGAGGATGCTGGTATACAGCTCTGAGGTTTTTTGGAACTCTTACCTGGAAACTTTCTTTAAGAACCTCAGCACTTTTGAAATGATCCATTACGATACCTCTGCAATACTTTGATAGTATTCTAATATCATTGGATTAAATACATTACAATCTCAGATTTCATGTTCTGGGAAAGAGAGTTGAGAATTCTCATCTTTTAAATATTCTCATATCCAGACAAGACTGTTTCTCTAGAAGTTTAGGAATATACTTTTGGTAAGTTTAGTACCCATCTCTAGTTCCTAACTGTCCGATGTCAAAGGGATGAATAATTAATTTTATATGAGATGAAAGATGTCACCATATGTGATTTTTAGGGAGAACATTGTTAGTGAGTGTATGGTTAGTGAATTTGTGGTAGGAATGTGGAAAGACTGTATTGAAAATTGACCGCAATACTCAATTTTAAAAGAACCCAACAATTTTCACAAGAAACCCTTCTCTTTGCCATGTTAGCTCTTTGGTGCAGGGACAGTAATTTTTCCTTTGTCTTTGAATGCTATAGCTTGTGTGGCATTGCATGCAGTGGTATTGGAAAAATAAATAACAATAACAGTAGTCTTTAAAATTACAGACTGCATTTGCCAGTCTTCATGTGTGTTTGGACTAGAAAAGCTGCAATATCCACACTGGCTGGAGTGTGTATATTTGACTTAAGGAGGTATAGAGATTTTGTGCAAACGCACTATAAATATATTTTGTAAAGACTGATAAGCAAATAATCTAAATGCTGTATTGTATTTTTCTGGACTATAGCAAGGTCAAAACGTCCCATAAATCTAATAATTTGGAATTGTAATGCTTTCTTACTTATAATTTACAAATACGCATTTTGCTACTGACATCTTCCTTAATGTAATTGCAAGCTTTGCTACCACTCCATTGAATTTCAGGCTGTAACAGGGTCAAAGGGGTCAACACGAAGATCTAAGAAAAATAATTTGGCATATTACAAACTTCCCATGAAACGGAGAAGCCTCTCCTTCAGCGTCAAGTGTGCTGTGACCAACATGAATGCAAATGCAATGTAAAGATGACTAAAATACTGCTATTGAGGAGTTTTTTATTGGCTTGGCAGTGAGGTAAATCACTTGCAAGGTGCCGAGCGTCAGGAATCAGTATCAGGGCTGGTGCTCCTGTCAAGTTCTCTTTCTAAACACAGATGTCAGTACAAGGATCTTTTCCTGGCAACAGTGTTATAACTTTTGTAGCTTTGCTAATACTGTTATGCTAAGACGTATTTTATAGCCTAACCAAGGAAAGAAGAAAAATAAAATTGGTGGGCACACAGAGAGAGAGCGTTCTTTAAGATTCAAAGAAGGTTTTGAGCTCTTCTTTCACATCATCCTAATGAAGTCTGAATAAGACTGACCCAAATCAAGCACTGTATATACAGGTCCGGAGGAACTGTGGTGTAAGTTAGTGAAGCCTCCAAATTCATACGAGAAATGCACAGGGGCTTTTAGGCTTATGTACATATTCCTCAATACAAAATTCTTTGTCTCTGCAGGGACTATATCCCGGAGAAAAGCTCCAGGGGAGAAGAGGTCACAGCTGGCTGACTGTGAACATGAGCACTGTCACTTCCAAAAACAAGTGCAGAATAACTGCATTGGGAGAAATGTTCTATAAGAAAGCCATGGCCTGACAGCCTAAGTCTGTCAGTATGTGACAGCAGCAAAAATGAGGGGAGATACTGTTGCTGTGGTGAAGGACAGGGAGAAAAGCTATTTATGACATGTGAAGAATAGTGAAAATAAAAGCTACATACAGCGTGTAATAGAGATCGGCAAATATGGGGAGCTAAAGAGAAGCTGGAGTGCAAAATGACAAAAGCCTGATGGAACTGGTCATCTTGTATGCTTTTTGGCCACTTTGCTAGTTTGTTCTCTCCAGGAGTTTGATTTTTTTTTTTGGGTGGGTGTGGGGGGATGGGGTGGGGTTTGTTTTGTTTTATTTTTGATTTGTTTATCTTTTCTAACCTGTCTCATCTCTAGCTATGCTTCCCAGATCTGCTAAGACCCAGTCCTGGACAGTGAAATGCAAGCTGTCTTTGAGGTATTCAGACCAGGGATGAGGTCCTCCTCTGGATGGGTATTTATGATGTTTATGTTGGAGATACCGGTACTAGCTGGGCCTTTGGCAGTGCAAAAGGTCTGTTAATGTCTGCCAGGAAACATCTTTTTGAGGGAGTTATTTATATTACAGTGCTACCCTTACCGTGTTGAGGGAACAAACATATTCAGAGTTTAACCATTTGGTGTCCAAAGCTTTGCAGTGGCTGTGGTCATCTGTTTTGCATTACAAAGACTGGTTGCAAACCTGTGGACAGTACTGGGAAGAGTAGATGGCCCCTGAGCTTTCAGTGACTGCACATCAGTATAAGCATCATGAGTCCTCCCTCAGTACACAACTGAGCAAACACAGCTAGTTCCAGTTCCAGGTCTTGACTTGCCTTAGCCTCAGTGAGCTCCTGCAGAAGAATAGAAGCATGGCAATCACATAGACAAAAACTGGCATAAATTTAAGTCTTAAACCACTCTCCCACCTCTTGCTTCCTCCAAGGTCCTGTGACAACTTTTCCCAAATTTTTGATATCTTGCTTCCACAGAGGGGGCATCTCAGCCAGGAGCTGCTGACCTCAGCAGCTGTTGGAGGTGAAAGCTCCCACCAACTTCCACTCTGCTCAGTGCTGAGGAGATACTGCCCTCCACACAGTCTTTATACCCCTCAGTCCTTATTCTCTCTCACATATGCCCCAAGTCACATCTTAATATTCTTGTCAAAATGCGCTTTGCCTGTCATTGATTATTTTACCCATTAACCTCTCCTAACTTTTTTAACTTCCTAAAGACCTTCCTTATTTCTGCAGCCATTCACACACACAAAGGTTAGGGGTGCTTGGGGCAGCTCACTTGAGATGTCTGTGCAGGAAGACTTTCTAGAAACAGGGATGAGCGAATAAATAAAATTCTTCCACTCCTTACTATTGTGTCGTTGTGATGATAGGGTCTTTTCTGGATGTATGGAGACAGTAAAAAGTCAGAAAAACTCTAATCACATGTGGGAATGATTGTTCTGTCCTGGATCATTCCAACGTTTCCCTTCAAATGCTTTTCTCCTTCCTGTATTGAGAAATCCTTATTTAGTGTAATTTAATGTTTGTTACTTTTCCTCCTGTCTCCCCAGCTGCCCCTTGTTAGGCAAATTCCGAGATTTCTTATTTATGCAAAAATTATACTATTCCCTGAGGGAATGTTGAAAAGGGCTTAGGTTTAAAGTAAATAAAGGCTTCAAAAGTAAATAAGACCTTCAAGATTCAGCCTTACATTTACCATCATTTTTTTGACATATTTTTCTATCAATTTGGTCCGAGAAATTAGATGTGGCTCTTAGAAGGTTTCAGTAGTGATTTCCAGTCTACAGTCTAAAACTCAAACAGCTAACTCCTGCAAAATGTGGAATCTAGTACAAATCTTCTCAAACTTTATTCCACACTGAACTTATTTTCAAAGAAAATGGTGCGTAGCTAAAGCTCATTTGTGAAACATTTAAGGTAACTGCTTGCCAGCACATCAAAGTTTTGACTTGTACCATTTCTTCCCATTAATAGACACTCAAGATGAAAATATATACAGCATGTGAGTTTCAGCTTAGTGCACAGTGGTATTTGACAGAATATTTTCAAACTTCATATCTTCTACCTGTGGAAGGAAAATCCATATGCTGACTGTATGAGTTTAATTTGAAAACCAATTACTTCTAAAATCAGTTTGCTGCTGCCCTTTGCCATGAGTTGTGCTAGAGGTTTGCTCTATTTTTACTTATATTTGAAATAGAAAGATACAGCATATGCTGGGCACTCATTTCACAATCAGTGTTCTCACACACTTTTACTACTCTCTAATTCATCTGATCAGAAAGTGCAAATTATTTTACATGAAAAACGTCTCTTTTGAAAGATCCTCTATTGAGCATTTTTCCCCCAAATCCATAAGGAGTTTCTGAAAGAACCCGTCTAAATACCTGGCAGATTTTTCTTCTTTTCCCAGCCCTGTGAAAAATCCATCTTGTAGCTTTACTCTGGAGCTGAAGAGGCAGGCACCGTAGCTTTGGGACAGCCAGCCAAGACAAGTTTTTCTGGCTCTCTACATCAGTGAAGATCTGAGGCTTCAAGAGCTAAATTTCTGCCACCATTTGGCTGCTGGTGTTCCTGCTGGGAGACGGCAGCTGTGAGAGCTATGGACTTCCAGGCACCCTTCTGCAGAGCTGAAATTCTGGGCCTGAAATTCTCGATGCTGCATCCAGGGCATCTGAGTCAGGGAAACCCAGCACACCACCTTGAAGACCCAGATACACTTTCCGAGGAAATTCACATGACAATTTATCAGAGCAGCAGCAGGGTCAAGATGTCTCTGAAAAGAGACAGCTTCCTATATCAGTATTTCCCAATCAATTTTCATGTGAAATTCTGAGTTTGTGGAAGTGTTGAAAATCCCCTTTTGCCTGGAACTTCAGGGCTTTTTTGAAAGGTGTATTCTGCATCTACAGTTAAATATGCTCTTAAATGCTCCTATCTCTTCACAATCCTGAACTGACAGAGCTGAAAAGGGTGTTGAGAGGACATTCCTCTACAGTGATGTATTGTTCAAAGACAGAAAATGAATCTTGTCTCTATACATTTTTCTTTAAATGTCACCAACTTAGATAATCCTTCACAGCAACTTATTTACAATATCTAAGGAAATTTAAGAGGATTAAGTGCTTTACATCAATAGTCATTGAGTTTATTTGACAATAAATACACCTTCCACATAAATTGAGATTTCTAAAATTATTTAGATACATTTATTTACTATTTCTGCATTTTTACAGGCTGTTGCAGGTTTGCTTTTGCCTATGATCAGAAATGTTAATTGAAGGAAATTCAGGAAGTCAGAGAGTATATTCACTTGCTCTGAGACAAGGACAAGTAAACCAAGGTCATCTCACCCAAAGATATTTAGCAAAAAATTTCTCAGAACCAGGACAGTTTCTCTTACTGGTTTTAAATTGTTTTTTATAATTAGGAAGCTTAAGGTTTCAAATAAATATTTTTCTGAATCACATTATGCATTGGACATGGGGAACTTTTGATCATTATTCTCTTCTCTGCAATCTTCTATGTATTTGCATACTTCTTTGATGATCAGTCTCCATGTTATTTGTAGACTAATTAAGCCCATTTCTTTCAGCTTTTTTTCTTGGCTGCTGTTTTCCCTGCTTCTTGTAACTTCTGTTGCTCTCCTCTGAACTGTCTCTAAATAGTCTGTCTTTCTCTAAGTGTGTGTCAGAAATAAGACAAAGTACTCCAGCTCATACCTTACGAGCACTAAATTAAGCAGAATATCAGCTGCTGTGTCTTGTATACAATATTGCAAAATGAAATTTGCCTTTTTTATCATATTATCTTGTTCACTCACCCTCAGTTTGTGATACATTCCAGATTCCTCCCCTGATTTTGCATGAATATGCATGTGATTTTCCCTCCATATATATACTACATTCCACTTTAGTGTGCACTTTAATCTTACAGATTTCAGAAAAACTGTCCAATTTATCAAGATCATTTTGAATCCTACTCCTTTTCTGCACTGTCCTTGTAACCCCTCAAGATTCCAGTTGTTCACAGATTTGTCCATAGTATGCTTCTTTCTCAATAAGAGTGATGGTGGTATACAGTAATTGCACTCAGGACAACTTTTTGCAGGGCCATGTTTGGTGCATTGTCCCTTGACTTTAAGGCACTGGTCAATTACTCTGAGTTCACTTTTCACCTCTAATCACCTTCTTCCATAAGTTTATCTTGACCACATTTACCTTCTGACTTTGGTTCTTGGAATACCTAAAGTTAAGGTATGGCACCTCTAGCTCTACTTGCTGAGAAAAAACAATCACCGGATCACAGAATCACAGAATCTCCTAGATTGGAAAAGACCTGTAAGATCATCTAGTCCAATCATTAACCTAACACTGACAAGCCCACCGCTAAACCATGTCCCTAAGTACTATATCTACATGACCCTTAAATACCTCCAGGGATGGGGACTCCACCACTGCCCTGGGTAACATATTTCAATGCCTGATGACCCTTTCAGTAAAGAAATTCTTCCTAATGATAGAGTGTTAGTTTGACACAATTTGTTTTGTACAAAGTAAGGCTTGAATACTGTTCAGCAGTGTTCTTAATGAAGGAGTATCAGGTCCCTCTGTATTTGCCCAGGGTTGACAGCCTGCAGGGAGGAAGGGCATGCCTGAGCAGGCAGGATGTCTTTGCTCCAGTGGCCTGGATGGGACAGGGTCCACATGCACTTGAGGTGGCACTCCTGAGCCTGCAGTCTGCACCAGCAGCTTTGAGTATGCCCTTAGCAGACTGATTAGATCAAGGCTTTTCAATCCTTTCCGGGTTGCACTCAAGCGCTCAAGAGGTGTGCTGGTTTGTGCATAATGAATTTAAGCCTTGTAACGTGAGGTTTGCTTCTCGCAGTACAGCCAGTCTTTTGGAAGGAGGACCACTGCTTTAGAGAGCCCTATGAAATCTACCAAGGGTGAGATTAGTCCCCAATTTACTTGTAATCCCTCGTCTTTAAATATTCTCTTCAGCCAACTAGTAATTTTAATTGCTTTGATCTGGATTCTGAAATAATAGAGGATAATTACACTTTTCAAAAATTTGTAGTTTATTCTACATGTCAGAAAAGATTTTCTGACTGCTCATTAACCTTTAAAATGTAAAGGCTTTTGCTATTAGGGGAGAAAAGCACCTTTTAGAGACTTCTTGATTCAATTATAGCAAATGTGGCTCCCATTCATGTATGACAACTGTTCTTAGCCAGGATTGTCAGCAAAGGGAAGCACTGTGTTAGATATCTTAAAATGAAAAATAATAACTTGGTATGTTATCCACTTTCAAAATATGAATTACTGTTTCTCCCTGAAAGAAACTAGGTAACATTTACATTTGTATTATTTCATAATATTTATTATTTTATAATGTTACTTGTAAAGTTGAGAATGAACTTAGTTTCTCTCTGAGGAATTAGTGCTAAGTGCCTTAAAGCTGCCTTTGTAGGCTGTAACTGTTATGTGTTCATCTACCTACTATAAGGAACAAGATGAAAGTTAAATGCCTGGGGTTCCTATGGAGTAAAAGAAGTGAGTTGGGTAGCTAAGAATAGAATATATAAAACCCTGTAACCTCTGAGAAGAATCCTTCATTTTGTGTCCTACTTACAGAAGATCTGAAAAAGACTCCTTCCTTCTCTACTGAAATTCTCTGCGTAGCTGCAGATAACTTTCAGCTCTCTTTCCAGTCCTTTAGTAACCACAGCAAACCAATTCATTACATATTTTGATCT
This sequence comes from Charadrius vociferus, assembly GCF_000708025.1. NCBI lineage: Eukaryota > Metazoa > Chordata > Aves > Charadriiformes > Charadriidae > Charadrius > Charadrius vociferus. Next base: position 4,610,802 of record NW_009661372.1, on the reverse strand, counting down.
TGTCTTGTGCATTCAAATCTCTAATCCCCTTTTTTTGGACTTGTCTGGCCTCTTCTCAGAGGCTCAGAGTTGAGCCACACTCTTCTTGAAGTGTTGTGTCCCCACTTAACATGCAACTGGACACTGAGCAACAACCGTGTTGATGTGACCCATTGTGACTTTGTGGCTTTTCTGTCAAGCTTCTGCTGGTAGTAAACAGTGCAACACATGGCCATGTTTGCTCCAGCTGAGTGCTATGTTTGTTTTGTCCACTCAGATGCTATGGGGAGTGTTTGTATAACAGGCTTGACAAACATTTCTGGAAGCTCTAGAACATCAAATAGCTTCTTCTGCTAGTCCAACATTCAGTAATTTTAACTATCCAGTGAAATAAAAGAAGCATCTAACATGAAAGCTAGGACTAACACACTGCAAAAGTGTAACTGGATAATTAAAATGCTTATTAAAAAACATAGGAATAAAAATAAGGGAAAATTATGAGATCCATTTTGATTTCCACATATGAAGTAGATAGTATCTAGAAGTGAAAGTAGGTTTCAATTGCTTCTAGAGGTGAAAAAGTAGACTATGTCATACATTGCCTTTTAATTATATTCAGGTTTTGGCAAACAGAAAACAGTGCCCTCCACCTACAGCTCTGCAGCTGCAGACTGAGTATTTGTTCCAATTTTCCACTGTAAACTGTGAGGAGACAGGTTGAAGCCTAGGTGAATCTTCAGGCTCTGTGGTTTTTAGAATTTGGTCTCAATAGAGAACTGAAAAGGTTTCTTTTCCCCACCACCTGTACCAAAGAACTCACCAGGTGGGTGCTTAGGTGGCACTGTGCCCAGCAATGAAGCGATGTGAGGCTGAGCTGATGTCCCTTTACTGAGTGTAGTCCAAAGTCCCCAACATTCTGAATGGCCCAGGGCAGTACGTGTGATTATAGACAGAAAGTTGATGTTACCCCCCCAAACTTTGGAAATATAATTTGAAAAGAAATTCTAGGACTTTGTAAAAACATAGTAGAAACCACAGTGAGATCCTCGTGAACACAGTGGAAATGGACTTCCCTCCTCTGTTTATTTGTTTTAAATTATCTTGTATAGCTGTATAGTTCAAGGGTCATATGGTAAAAGCATTTAGTTCCGAAGTGAATCAGGGGGCACGTGCTTCAGGAGCATGTAGTTGCTATCAAAGAGTCCTCTGGTTCCAATGTAAAGATTTTCTCAGAATGAAATAAAACTTGCTATGGAAGCAGGCCATTGCACTAATAGTAATGTTGGGATCTTTCAGTTAATTTTGTAGGAAGCATCAATCTTTACGTGTGAAAAAAATATCCCTACCTTCTATTTTTTTTAGCAAACTTCTCTCTAGTTGACTAGTTCTGGCAGTTGATAAAGAAAGCCTCTTGCAGAAAGTTCCCATATACCTCAGCCTGGGCAGATGCCAAACGGCTCAGCCAGCATGCTGAGGCAACCAAAACCCATACTGTGTTGAACGCGAACAAATATGTCCTGCCCCTCAAGCAAGGCTCACCAGTCGGGCTCTTTGTGGTATCAACTGTAGTCACGTAGCTTTTGGATGGTTTGGGCAGAACAGCCCAAGGTGTGGGAGGCTTGAGTTTCACAGAATATACTATGTAAATATACTCTCAGTGGATCCAATTTGGGAAGAAAAAAACCCCTTCTCTTTAGCTTTGGTTTGCTTATGATTGAATAACAGTTGCTGTTCTATTTTGTGTTACACACCTAGCTGAATGCAAAATCGGTGTGTTGCTATAGAAATTAATATGGAGGCTTAAGTCTCAACATATCCATATGTGATAGTTGTAATTTTTCAATTAAAAATATGCAGGGAAGACAAAAACCTTCTACATCACAATACTTGTGCGTGACAGATGGGGAAGGCAGTCTTGCTTTGGAGGGAGAGACCTATCAAACCCACAAATACAGCCATTGACAAATGTGGCGTGAGCAATCACCAACTCTAAGCACCGGGTTCCAAAAATAGCCATGGCACATATGGCTTATGTGTGCACGTGGACCGTTACAGAATGCATCCCAACAGATGCTGTTGCAGCTCCAGAGGAGGGGCTTTTCCAGCCCCTTTGCATCTGGAAAGGCCCAGGGTGTGTTGGTCACTGCGGAGGCGCATGTGAGTGCCATTCTTCTCCCTCTTGCCTTTGTCCGGCTGTCTGGGGTGGCCACTGGCACCCACCAGTGAGGTGTACTTTCTCGATTGTCTTTTAACCCTCTATACCCCATCATCACTGTCACACACTGCTTGCAGAAAACCTGGATGCCCCCTGGCATGAATTCCTTTGTGGAAACTTCTGGTAGCACAATTAATTTACAAGTGCTCTGGTCGTGACAAAACCCTGGTATGAAAATTTTATCTCATAATTGCTCCTTGTTCATATGGCAAATATAATGATCTATGTATTTTTTATTAAAAAAAAAAAAAGAAAAAATCCTGCAGTGCTGCAAACTGCTTTTTACTTCCTTTCAAGGGCAAACTTCTTACTGCTTCAAATTCCACTGTGATTGTGACTTTTTGGAAATGCATGTTTATGGTTTTTGTTTTTCAAAGATTATATAGAATATAAGTTTTTATTTCAGGGTATGGTGTTTAAATCATACCTAGGTGAACTAATCAAAGAGGCAAATATTTTAATAAGATTTTGTCTGATATGCCAAAAGTATTGAACCTAGATCTAATAGAAAGCCTAATGCTAGCTTTGTCACTGGCCTTATATCATGTTTTAAAATCATCTATTCTGATCTATGTCTATTTCATCTTCCCTTAAATTAGAATAATAATATGGAACTGCTGTGAGGATGCATTAGTTGCATATTAACAAGGTAATATTTCAGTATCATGTCAACATTTTCCTCAAAACTGAAATAAACATTGAGGAATCAGTATCTTATTCTTCCACAGCCTACTCCAAGCTGGGCTGAGTGGCTGTGGTTGGAGCACGCACCTTCTCCACGTTCTGTTCCAGCCAGCAGCTGGCATTTAAATGACAGATAATGTGTCATTTTTAAACTTGCCGTCTTTGGGAAACATCCCTAAGCCCTCCTGCTCCTCCCCACCCTCCCGCCTCTAGGTGTTTTCACTTGCTATAATGACACTTTCTCCCTTTTCTTCAAAGTGAAGGTTGTTTATCCAGTAATGTTGTACTAGTACACATTTGTTTTGTTTTTAAGAAGGTATTTGCAATTTACAATCCTGCAGAGGAATTTGAAATATCTGTGTAAGACTGTAGGCTTTGACCTTTAACAGCTAAATGCCCTTTGTTTTTCATGCACTTTGTTTTTCATGCACTTGCTTTGTATTCTGTTGTGAAATAGCTCTACTTCGTTTCCAAGTGAAAGGGAAAATTTCTTCCAGCAAACAGGCTTCTTATTAAACATTTCACAGGACCATCTTTCTCCCCAGTGATCCCACAAGAGAAGAAGATAATTGAATTTGGTAAAGTCTAGTGGTAAAATATGAATGTCTCTAGGGCAGATTTTTTTGTTATAGCAGTGGCTGAAAGATGCTGCTGTTGAATGTGGTGTTTTGTACACTGTAACATATCTTGTGCTTTCTGGGAAGGATTCCACATAAGTGAGTGTTTTTGAGTTTTGAAACCACTTAAGGAGACTCAACCTTATTGACTGATGAACTTGAAAAGTGACATCAGTCAGGACCTCTACAAACATCTGCTTTGCCCACATGGCAAGGGACAGTAAAGATTTCCTAGATAAGGCACTCCAATTTCAGCACCATAGATCTGTTGTTTTTATTTTTCTTCATTCTGATTAATTCTTTATCAGTGCAATGAAAAACTATTTTTTCAACCTATTAGCTTTCTTCTTCTGACATTCTTTCTTTTTTTTTAACTTTTTATTATTATTTGGTTATTTACTGCTAATTGACGGTGATAGTTTTCAGTGATATATTCACCTTTTTTATGGTAGATCTGGCATGACAGAAAGAGTTCCAGGTAGCTTTTCTCTATGCCTTATTATGCTGAAAGTTGCCTTATGTCTGCAGAGCACAAGATCTGGAAGAGGCTGGTGGGTGGGTGTTGTATTTGTGTAAAGCAAGCTGTGGTGAATGGAAAGTGGGAATTTCAGGTCAGAGGAAATATGCGGTGTGAGAGCAGTAGTGGGCGGGGGAAGTGCCTTTTCGGGTTCCTCAGTACTGCGAGATCGGCATGTCAATGAAAAATCGCAATCCTTGCTCATCACACCCGCCCATGTGCATTGCAAGCTGATGAGAGGGCATTGCTGCAATGCAGCTTCTGGGAAACAGCCTGAAGGCTTATAGCCATGTTAGAACAAAAGCAGTGGCAGTTTGCACTTCCCTCAGTGAAAATTTTGGGAGCTGTATGACTCTAGGAGAGGAGACATCAAGCAGGCTCCCTTGGCAAAGGGATCCATGTTGTCAGTGCTGCGGGTTGAAACAGGAGATGCTGCAGCTGTGACGGCCACCATCTTGATTAACGCACTGGGGAGTGAGCTGGAAAATATTCAAAGCTAAAATGAGCCGCTCTTGCTTGAGCAAACATCATTTTGACAGGGCTGTAACAGATCTCTGTTCTCTGAGCTGCAGGCAAGGAAAAGATCTGTGAAACACATTCACCTGGGTTATAAAGGTTCTCTGCTCAAGGGAAACCCAACTTCAGTATTGTCAGCTTATCTCCATCCAAATCTTGATCAAACCTATATTTATAGATTGGTCTGATAATTCTTGGAGGACATCAGGAACAGCAGGTACAGGTTCAGAGAGACAGGTGGGCTTTTGTGCACTAGCACTGGCTTCCCACCACGTAACAGATTCTCTTTCCTAGCTCAAGAGGAATTTGCTGTCTTTCCCTGTGTTTCTTCCCATGCTGAAGGCTGTGCGCTGAACTCTGGAAATCCAAAAGAGCTTAGTTTCCTCAGACTCTTACTGTAGCCAATGAGGACAGAAGGGCCCATCCTAGGAATCCATTTACAGTGCATTATGTTTTCACATGAAATGTCCTGAAAATTAGCTTTTTCAAACTGTTCCTTATGAGGAGAAAGATTAAGGATATTCATCTTTCCTTTCTAGTCTAGGATGACAGTGAGTTTACTCTGTATTTAAGTGTTTGCATACTTGCAAATGTCTAGATATTGTGGTTGGACCCAAACTCTTCACAGAAGTTGACTTAAGAGTTCAAAGCAAAACCAAGATCTGCATTTTCTTGAAGTTTAGGGATGCATGAGGAGTTCTTCAGGCCTGAAGCTTCATCCCTGATTAGCTGATTTGGAACTTCACTTAAGATAAAGAATTAAGGGGTGTGTTTCACTACAGAATATTTCTGTCAGCAGGGTTTAAAAGCGAGCATTGATGGAAGATTCACTGGAGAATCCACTGGGAAGAAAGCCAAGAAGAAGCCGTGTGTTTTATTTTAAAATCTTACATTTGTTTGTCTTTTAGCTAATAGACTGCTTCCCCCAAAGAGAATGACAACATGTTAAGTCAGCACCAGAAGGCTTGCATTTGTTTCTGGGTGCGATGGAATAAGAGACTCAGGAAGAAGGAGGAAGGACTGAGTAAAGTATGAGGAAGGGACTCTAGGAGAGACAACTTGTTCCCTTGTTTGTTTTGTCAAGATTTTATAGCCATGGCCCCAAGTGTTTCTGGAATATTTGTTTTTAAATGGTCTTGCATTCTGAGTTCATACCATAGATGTCATGAGGCTGGGTTTAACTCTTACCCTAAATAGCTCTCAGAAAACTGGGGCCTATGTATAATAGAAGACAACCTAAATGAAATGAATTAATTATTTATACAAAATTTATTACTGTGAGAATAATGTAATATGTACTAAAAGCTGTTGTCATGAAACAGTCATGGTGTCTGCAAGATTGATGATCTCAGGATGACAGAGCAATTTTTAACAGGTCAGAAGAGGACAAAAAAAGTCTAGAAATTTTAACTTCTGGAAGCTGGAAGGTAAATTTAGGAATATGACATTTTAGTGCATATGGAGTTGTTCCTTCTGATAAAAAGTAAAATCTGTACAACATTCTGTCTTCTCTTCCACATGACACAGTTATGAAAATACAATGTGGACTTCTTATAGCTATAATAATAAAATGAAAGTTTTAGAAAGCTTAAAATTTGGATGCATTCCTATCCGAATATCACCATACAGACACATTTCTGGTAATTAGGGAAATTAGATCCAAACCTCTCCACCATAACAAAAAAATCTGTGTACAGTTCATTTCCATACAGAGTGAGAAGCTCAGACTTCTCTACAGGAAGTTTTCAAAACAGAGGCCAGAGTTTAGCTATAAGTAGAGTAGTACCTTAAAAATTATGAAGTGCCAACTGGTGTTAGCTGTAACAATTTTCTGTCCTTCAAGACTGGAACATCATTCAGACTAAATTTCTTATACCTAGAAGGCTTCATGTGTATATAATTTCCTGGATTTATATATATTTAACTTCTTCTTTCAGATACAGTAAAGTGCAACAGGAGGAGTTTGAATCCTTGATTTGGGGGTAAGCTTTATGTCAGAAGAATGACATTGTATATATATTTTCATCAAAGCAAGAACAGGCATTAATTTGTCTAGGCTTGGAAGCATGAAATGTTCTTCAAGGTTAATTGTTTAGCCCATTAAAACTAACTTGCTTCCTGGTTTATAAAGCAGCAATCCATTAATGTGCTAAACAGTCTCATATAGTCTGTTGTAAAGAGTATCTGCTGAGAAGCAAAACCCCCACAGAGTGATATATGAAGGTCACTTGAATCAGTTTTTTCCAAGTTTGTCTTCTAGTTTGGTTTTTATATGTGAAGGTCTCATGTATGGTTTTTTTTTCACACTTCTATTATATTTCCTTTTATTTTATTTGGAAGCAGTGAGAAAGCTACTAAATTTGGAGATTGTGCAGAACTGGTTTTAGCTACAGTTAAGATAGGCAGATGCCTGTGGCTGTAGATTGTCTGAACTAGGCATGGTCCTGATGTCTGTTTGATCTGTGCTGGAAGAGAAGAGGAAGAGCAGCCTGTGCTACCTCAATGGTTGATGTCTGCTGTCACTTGTGTACTCTGGATGTCAAGGAATATGTTCGTGAATACCTGTGTGAACCAAGTGAACAATTGCTCTTTCTGTCCCATTGCTGTCAGCAGAAGCTGCTAGTGTTTAATTCAGGGCCTGTTCCCAGGCTTTCTGACCTGGTCTTTTCTTTCCTGTTCATGGCAGGAGAACCCCAACTCTGACCCAAACTCTGCATCCTTGGTAATGTGCTATCAGGCTGAGGATGCAGAGATTGGGTAGTGTTACTCCAGGGAACGAGAATGTAGTCCATCTGGGAAGATGGAGCTTTTGAAGAAAGGCTGCAGAGGTGCTGAGTAGGTCCTTTTTCCTTATGCCCTTTGCTTATGCTTTTCTCTCCCCTGGAATACTGTTAGGTCTGGCTGTGCTGGTCCAAGAGTAAAAGCAGTATCAAGCTTAAACTTACTGCAACATCACAGAGACCCAAGACATCGAGAGGAAAGGAAATTGCATTAGTCTTCATGAAAATATCTTTTGTCTGAAAAAAATGGCTTGAAATGTTGGAAGATGACTCTTAAATTTGCCACTTTTGTTTTTTCAGTTAATGACTGAGAAAGCTCACAGTCATGGGATTTAATTCTTTGTATAACACCATGAACAGCATTTAATATAAATTAACTTACCTTATATTTCTGAAGTAGAAAAGATAGTCTTTTACTATTCCACTTAAAACAAGTAAATACATGATCTTTTAGTTTCTTCTATATTTAACAGGTAAGACAGTAACTCCTTCCCTTTTCTTTTACTTTGACTGTGGTGTTTCAGAAGATAGGAATATTCAGTGCAATATTTTGAATCCTTATTTCAAGCTATGTCAGTTTGCAGGCTGTTTGCTGGGTTTTAATATTTGAGTCTATCTTTAGATTTTTAAAATGTCTTCATGTTATCTGTCACATTTAAACTCTTGTTGTTATAGTATTTGAAACAGAGCTGCTTGATCATTAGAATTTAGTTCAATGACCTGAAATATATTCTGAAGTTGTTGCAATAAAAGTGGTATCATAGTGTTCGAGTTTAATTTGAAATTATCAGAGCATATAAGAGTCTATTGCATTTTAATATTAAACTCACATTCTACCAGTTGGCTTCTGAAGTAAGGGCAATTTTTTTTCTTGCAGTTATTTTTTTTTTTTATTCTGTGAAGTACTTCTGCTGCTGCAGTTTTATCCTGAGTGCCTCTGTCCACTCTGCACAGCTCCACTGGGTGTCCTTTTTAAAACGAGGTAGTTGCATCACTGAGATCAACAGGATGGTAGGAGTGGGAAGTGTCAGCTCAGTAATTAACTAAAAGCTACTAACAGTATTAAACTTGACATATCTCAAAGAAACAAAAAGGGTTTCCAGAATTGGTCAAAGAAAATTCTCCTAAGGAACTCCATACTAAGAATAGAAGACAGTATATTTTGCAAAGCACAGAAAAAAAACAGGGAAAACTGTTGCCTTCCAGGAATAAAAAAAAAAAAAAGAAAATCTCCTCAAAAGAAGAGATAACCTTCTGATGTTGGTGAGAAGGATTGCTTTAGCTACAGCTTGTGTAAGACCTCATCAAGTACTCCAGAGGTGCTGGAAGATTGCATGGGATGGGACTAAGCTGTAGAAAAAAACAGATGATCTTGAAAATTTGGCCTGGCCATCAGGAAAGACCAACAGACAAAGATGGGGAAAGATCTAGAAACCACCGGAGGCAAATAGTGTTTTAAGTCTTTTTGCAGCTAGAAACCTTGTTTTGTAGGAATATGAGGACCTCTGTGGCATATGAAGGATGGCTTGTGTGCTCTGATAACCCCCACCATAGTAGTTAGGAATTAAACCCCTGCATGATTAAAATGGGTTTTGAACCAACTCTGAAAGTCAATGGGGATAACTGGGCAGTTGTGGTACCATATAATATTTAAAATCATTTTGTGGATGTATTTATATAAGAAATGTAAGGAAAAAGATCCGTATAATGATTAAAGTTGTAAAGCTAGCGATGCTGCTTTTTAAGGAAATACATTATGGTTGATTCTGCTGAAACATGGTTGGTTGGCTCTTATAGACAGAACATTTAAAAGCATTCATTAAACTATGTTGCATTAGGATGAGTAAACAAAAATAGAGGGCATTACTACCTGTATCAAAGATACTATTACATGTGATTAAGAATGAAGTGTGCATGGATAGCTCTTATGTATAATCAAGTTCACTTGAGAACAATAAATTACTCCTTACACACCTATTTGTAGTATATTAAGAAGAACGACTGTCATTATGTTTGATTTCAACATAGGTGACATCTCAAATAGCCAGAAACATGTTCAGAGTTCCTGAAAATGGTAGGGTTGTTTTATTTCCTTAAAGATATTCCAGCCAAATTCCAGGTTAGATATAGGTCATTTTTAGAAGCAGACGGTAAAATTACAAAAGTTTTTTTTTTTTTTTTTTTAACTGGGGCAACCAGACTTGGTAGATATTTCTAATTTGTGTTTGGAATGAGAGAGGTGTATGTTTCCTTCCTAGCTGGTGATCTGGAATAAAATGGAACTTCTGCCATCTATAACAAAGGAAAAAAGAGAAGATGCATCTGCTAAAGACAAAAGTATAAAATCATAGGTTTAATTTAGGTTGGAAGAGACCTTGGAAGGTTATGTAGTCCAGCCTCATTCTTAAAGTGGGACTCATCTCAAAGCTGGATCAGGTTGCTCAGGATCTAGGTCAGTAGAGGTCTGGAAATCTCCAAGGGTGTGATGGCAAGTTTTCGTCAGGGTTGCTGAGAAAGGCTTAACAAGTCCCAAGACTGGAAATTGAGTTAGGAATCAGGTTCAGCCTTCAGATAAGATGTATTTAGAAAAAAGGCAGCTGAAGGAGTGTATGAGAGCTCATTGCAGCTTGTAGGCTTCTTAATCAGAGATGCTCTTAATCAGCCTCTTTAATCAGAGATGCTCTGATTTGTGCATAGGGAGCTGAGAAGGAAAGCAGCAGATTGAAGAATATCTTAATCCACCGGGGGTTTTGCATCCCACTCTTAAATCCATGAATTCTATAGTCATTCTCTTACTTAGAGGTTTATGAAGAAAGCAGGACGGCATCTGTTGCTCCTGATGCGGACAGCTTTTTATTATGTTTATAATAAAATCTCATGTGTAGGAGTCCTTTTTAACTTCTCCATGCACAACTAGTAAAATGTCATGTAGTGAAGGTGGTAATGGTTACAAGTAGGAAAGCAAACACTTCGAGGCTGGACACCATGTGAGGAGAATGAATGTTCTGCAGTCCTGAGGAAAACCCTCTTTCTGAGGTGCTGGAGTGATGTATCTTGCTACCAAGCCACCTCACTGAGGGACAGCAAGACTTGGTTGGAAAAAAGACATATCTTACTGGGGGGGGTGGATGATATCCCCCCAGGATATCCCCCTGGGGGGAAGGGGTGGATGATAAAGGCCTTCCTTTGCAACATTTGTGCAGGGAGCAGATACGCTATAGTGTGTGTTTTTGGTAATGTGCCTCTCTAGGGCATGGGGCCCTGAGTGCTGTGGCTGGGACCACATGTTGCTGGACCAGCCCTCATGCAGAGCTGTGCCTACAAGGCATAATTCAGTCTAATCTGTGTTGAAACTCTGCTTTTGCTGGGGACGATTATGTTGCTGAATATCTTCATCTCTTCCTTCTAGCTATAAGGAGATCTCTGCTGGTCCCAGAGCTCACTGAAGTGTGGGGCTGTGAATTGGCAGGGAAAGTTTGCTCTGAATTTATTCAGGATGTCAGGATGAGAAAGCACTGAAAAGCAAGTGATATGTAAACAGGAGGTCATTTACACCTCTTGTGTATTTCAAGATCCTTGTATTTTTTTTTTCTCACATTAGTTTTAGGGCGCTGCCTTCCTTGGAGTATGTTATCCATCGCCAAGAAGGGCCTACTGGAGATTGAAGTTACAGTTACTACTTAGAGGCAGGGAAAATAATTTGCTTAAGACTGGAAGTGCTTAATTCAAATTTATTGTATTATATTTTTTTATCGTATATTTTAAGGGCTCAAGAAGCTTGGATCAATTAACATTTTTAAAAGATGTTTGTTAATACCTCAGTATCTCTGAATCTCAAATGGGCTTAGTTAGGGACCTTTTGTCTTTGAAATGTGCAGTACCGATGGTTTGTTTGTCACGTTAGCCAATGCAATGAACTGTAGAGCATCTTTATGTAATGTTGAAACTTCTACTTTAACTTCTAAAGACAACTGCTGTCTTATTTTTTCGTTTTTCTCTGACACAGAGAATAAATGTTCCCCACAGCAGCAGGAACATTGATGAGAAGAAAACCTGTTTTTTAGACTGTCCAAATTTGGACACTTTGGTGAGGGTTCTTGTCTTTATTTCTGATTTTAAGGTAAGGTGAACTTAGCCTTTTGTGTAACAATTTTAAAGCACCTGTTAACTATCCAAAGAAAACAGAAGCTTCTCTGTCAGCTACTTCTGTTTGACCAACAGGCTCAGCGAGGTGGTTCAGCGATAGAGTGGTTCAGTCTTACACAGTGGTGTGTAATTGCCATGCTCAATCAATGAGGACCACACAGGTATAATTACATAATAGAATGCAGGGTGTTATCAGTATTCAGCACAAGGTAAGATCAAAGGGCCCAGAGAAAAACATGTTGACAGGAAATGAAATTTACTTTTTATCTTTCCTTATCTGTACCATAGTGTTGGCATTTGGCCCTATCTTTCCTCAAGGTGAGTGTAACCTGCATTTATTAGATTCATTGCAATCAAAAAAGTGGACTGGAAAGGCATTGCAAGATCTGATATGAACTTAGACGAAATAGTCTAACTTTGTGTCAAAAACGCTAATTTTCATCTACGAACCTTGAAGAGTGTGTTGGCATCTACTGTATGTGAGATGAATCTTGTTGAGAAACATGATCCTACTGACTAGGCTGCCATGGTCTAACCAGTTGTTCTTGCCAGGTGGTTCTAAATTTTTGTTTCTTACTGCACCAAAAGAACATTTTTGATGTTGCAAAGTCAGGTGCTCAAAACTTAGCTGGATCAAGGTTGCATTTACACATTTTATCACTTCTCTGTTTTTTCCTGTGATCTTCTGTTAAGAAGGAGTATCTAACTATAGGCTAATCTCCAGTCCTGTTTTCCTTTCTTTCCTCACCCCTTTATCAGGTGAACAGGATGGATGGTATGTGCTTCATGAACAGCTATTCAGTACTTTTCTCTCTCTCTCTTTTTTTTTTTTTTTTTTTTTTTCAGAGCCAGGTCACCATCAAACTTAGTCTAGGTTACTTGGAGCACTGTTCAGTTGAGTTTGGAAAATCTAGGATGAAGATGCCAAAACATCTCTGGATCACCTGGCACCCTCAGTGCCTAACCACTGTTACAGAGAAGAATTTTTCCTTATTTCCACCTGGAATATCCTGTCTTGCAACTTGTGGCCATTGCCCAGTTTTCTTTTAGTGTGACCGTGTGAGAACAGTCTGGCTCTCTTTCCC
>NW_009661372.1:4541198-4598228 GCF_000708025.1 Charadrius vociferus | reverse complement strand
GATCCTTTCTTAGCTTTCTCTCTTCTAGGTTACAGAAACCCATTTTTTTCAGCCTCTCCTCATGCATGATGTACTCCAACCCCTGACTTACAGTAATGGCCTTCTGCTGGACTCTCTCAAGCTTTTTCCTATCTCTTTTGCACTGAGGGCCCCTTAACTGGGCACATAAGTCCAAATCTGGCCTCATGAGTGCCACAGAGAAAGGAGTAACCTCTTTGCTGGCTACTTTCTTGTTAATGAAGTGCAGTATGCAGTAGACCTCCACTGCTGCAAGGGTATGCTGCTGATGCATGTTCAACTTCTTGTTTGCCAGTACCCGCAAGGTTTTTCTCTGCAAAACTTCTCCCTCGCTGTGCTCAGCCTGTAGTGAAGCATGGAGTTCTTCTGTCCCAGGTGAAAGGCTTTTTGTTTATCCTTGTTGAACTTTGTGGGATTCCTGTCAGCTTATTTCTCCAATTTGTTGAAGTCTCTGTTAATGGCAGCCCTGCCCTTCATCTTATTAACCATTGTGTCCCATGTGGAGTCATCCAGATGTTTAGGGTTCACCCCCTCCTGTTGCCCAGGTGACTGGTGAAGACGTTAAACGGAATTGGCCCCACTCTTAATTAATGAGAAAAACTTGTAGCTGTTGGACCTTACATTAGAGTAACACAAAATTAGAATAACTGGTAAAGAGGTGGGCTTTGAATACTTCAGCACTGCCCTTTGACCTCAACATTCAGCCAGTCTCTTATGTAGTTATGTTACAATTCACTTATCCTCATTATCTTTTCAGAAATGATGGGAGACCATGCCAAAACCTCAGGATGGCATTTATATCCACTGTTCTCCCTTTGTCAACAGAGCAGGTCTTCTCATCACAGAAGGTAGTCAGGATGGTCAAGCATGATTTGCTCTTGGTAAATATAGGCTGGCTATTCCCTGTCACTTTTGTGCCTTTCATCTACCTGGAAACAGATTCATAATCCTATCAGGGAAAGCAACGCTTTCTGTTCTTCTGAGGGACTGACTTTAGGTTGACTGGCCAGTAGGTCCCCAGATCTCACTTCTTCCCTTTTTCTGAAAATGGGTAGAATATTTGCTTTTTTTCCAGTCACTGGGAACCTCTCACAACTGCCATTACTTTTCAGGGATGATAGAGTGGCATTGCAGAGACATCTGTGACCTTTCATCTCTCCCACCTTTCTGTGCAATCTCCAGTGAGTGTGTGGGAGAAAATGCATTATAGACAGTGATCTCTTTACAGCACAACACTGATTCTTTCACACAAATATAGAATCATGGAATCATGGAATTTTCAGAGTTGGAAGGGACCTCTAGAGATCACCTAGTCCAACTCCCCGGCTAAAGCAGGATTGCCTACAGCACATTACTCAGGACTGCATCCAGGTGGGTCTTGAAAATCTCCAGAGAAGAGGACTCCACAACCTCCCTGTCCCAGTGCTTTGTCACCCTAACCATAAAATAGTTTTTCCTTGTATTTGAATGGAACTTCCTATGTTCCAACTTGTGCCCGTTGCCCCTCGTCCTGTCACTGGGAACTACTGAAAAGAGTCTGGCTCCATCCTCCTTCGACCCACTCTTTAGATACTTGTATGCCATAATAAGGTCTCCCCTCAGCCTTCTCTTCTCCAGGCTAAAGAGTCCCAGCTCTCTCAGCCTTTCTAGGCTGAATCAAGGAGAGATTTAGTGCAAAAGTAAAATACAGTCGGGCAACTATTGTATGGTCTCTTTCCAATTCACCAGAGGAGAGAAGGGTTGAGACAACCCAGATAAAGTGAAAACACAGATTATATAACACTTCCGTAAATCAAGCTGTAAGAGCATACGTAGCATGTTCGTAAGTTTAGAAAACTTGTAAACTGTAGCCTGGAGACAGCAGGGACATCTTGGAAGAGCAGAAGGCGAAGTGGGTGTGATCTGAGAACTATGTGCTCTACATATATCCCTGATGCTGACACTGTGCCACAGACTGGTCTGTGGGCACAAGGCAGAGTAACCTGCATGCATCAATGGGTCATTGAATAATTGATAGCTGTCTGATTGATAAAGCATCTCTGCCAAGTGGACCAGAAATCTGCACCTTATGGTTTTTGGTAGCTTGTGTGGAATTACACCTGAACATCTAAAGTACTATCCATGAAGAGCTGGCTATCTCTGACACATTACCAACTAAAAAAACTTCCTTAAAGCTAAGGTCTCTGATAGCCTTGCACGAGCGAGTCATCTACTGTGAATGCATACACAATTCGGCTGTTCCAGGTTTAAAAAGCAGTGAATGTGTGATGTCGTTCTTAAAATGCAAGGTTGCTCCGTCTTAAAAGTGTCAAACTTACGTCTGGATCCATGAAGGTTAAATGTATGTTTTTTTCTCCAAATGCTTGTTTTCCAAGTGCACAGCTTGCTTATTCCCTAATCTTTCTCCCTAATCTTTCAAATTGATAGTTTGCTCTTTTGTGTAGAGCTCTAACCATTGAATGTGCTCCAGATACATGCATTGAACATCTCCTCTCTATCCATATATTTTCAGCCCAAGCTGGTTGTGTAGCCAATTTGGTTCAATTTCAGAACTATGGCAAGCCTTCTGAATTAATCTCTGCTAGGCGGGTTTTTTCCTGTTTTATTTTGAGATTGCTCTAAGATTTATCAAAGCCTCATTTCTGAAACTGTTCTTGCCTCATTGGAGCATAGTACGGATAAAGTAGTAGGATCCAAAAGAGTGATGAGAGAAGCAAAAAGATAGCGAGTACCATTCAGAATTTGGCTCCAGTTTTAAACATCCAGAACCAACAAGTGTCTTTATGAATAATACATGGCATTTATTTGGGGCATTGCAGAAATCAGTCCTCACAGGGTTTTTAAAATGATAGCCATATGATAAGATTATTTTTACAGATGAAGAATCCTATAACATATACATATAGAATGAAAGGCAGAACTGCCCTAACCACAGTTGTGGAATCAGAATTAGACCGGTCATGTTAGCCTAAAGCCATGTCCAAGTTAATAAACCCTAAATCACAGCTAAGCAGAGCTCAATGACATATGGGTTTGCCTGGGTTTTCTCACACATGAAGTCTTTGTCTCTTCCTTTACTGTTTTTAATGCTCTGCTTTTCCTTAATGAAGGCTTAGCTTTATTCATAAACACTGGGTGTTCCATTGTCATTTGGGTCAAGAAAAGGTTGATTTCTCACTATATCTTAGAACTTGGGCTCAGCTATTACTGAGCCTGTATTTTTTAATTTATTGTTTTAACTGTGAAAATGTTACTTCCATAAGCAAACTTCCAAAAGAGGAGATTTCCAAAGCAATGAAAAGCAGGTAAGTGCCTAGCCAACTGAAAATGTGCTCCTTTTTAGGTCCATCTTGGACAATTTACCACTTCTCTTTTTCTGTATTTCTTCATTTGGAAACTAATAAATCATGTCTAAGGGTATGACTTTTGTTAGTTGGAACTAAAGCAAACACTGAAGCAAGAATGAGACTGTTGGCCTTGAGCTGGAAAATATGGCACAAGTATATTTTTGTATTACACTGTGATTGGCTCTAATATCACCTAATGTAAATAGGCAATAGCTCCAGTGACTTAGAAACATTAATGTGTTTAAAAGTTGTCAGAAGTGAGGAACAGGCTCTGCATCTTTATCCTACATGGAGTGCTTTTTGCATTAAAGTTAATGTATTTGAATCTTTAAAAGTTTTTGTGAATGTCACTTGACCACTCCACCATGATATGATGAGCCTCACTTTTGCAAGATGTGTTTCCGCACCCAAGGAAGGTCACTTGTTACTTCTGTGATTTAGTAAATTGCTTCTCCCTGTGTACACTGTTGCCTAGGACAAGGGTATAGAGCATTGGAGAACCATCTCAGCATTTATCTGTTCAGAAATTCCTCATATTCTGTGGCAAATGCACACTTCTATCTTATTAACTATTTACACTTGGGTTACTCAATTATTTAGGAAAATAAAGCTTTTAGTGTGCAAGTATGAAATATGTTCTTATGTAGTAGCCATTAATTGGGCGATGTAGAAATGTGTACAGTTGTGTCTTGTTTTCCACCTGTGTTGCTGAGTTGTATATTCCTTTTCGCATATGAGACATGGAACCTACCAGAGGTTCTGGGCCTGGTTGTGGCTAATAAGAGGCTTTGTTTTATTTCAGATGTGAAGAGTACACTGAACACCAACATGCAGTGAAGTCCCTGTACTGCAATCACTATGTTCACAAAACTCCTGCAAAGTTGAAGCAATTTTGAATTCAAGTGGTTGGTTTTAGGGCTGCTACTTAATCATTCCCTGACTTGTTTGAAGTCAAGAGCTTTAAGTACTTGTCTTGATTTGAGATTTACATTCTGTTGCAGGTGAACTGATGCTGCAAAATGTAGTTCTTTTTGAACAGCATAGCATTTAAAGGTGTGTGCAATTTAGATCACAACTTAGTCTGTAATTAAACCACACTTATTTTTGAAACCAACTGGAATCATAATCCTGGCTTTTTTAGGGTGTGTTAGTGGAAAGTTTTGACTCAGATATATAGCTGTGAAAGAGAAAAGCAGAAATCGAATGAAAAATTTAAGACAAGGCACTAAACAGAGCATTTTATTTTTGTGTACTGAACAGCACATAACAAAATAAGGAAGCTCGTACTAAAAGCTGTAACATGGAAGTGCTAAATGAAGAATGCATTGAGTGTTAAATTATATTACAGATTAAATGATTCATTCATAGCTACGACAATGGCAAGTCCTTTAATTTTTAAGGCCCACAGCTGGAGTTCTTGGCAGAGTACTACCGGGAGAGAAAACCTGAATAAAGTTGCAATACTTTTAACTACCAGCCTCAAAATAAAACGAAAACTAAAGGCACCTTACATGTAGGTTTCTCTCAGTAGATTTTCTTGATCCCAAAATCAAATAACAGCAAATGCTCAGGGCCTTATGTACACTAGAGTGAGGTACCATTGTTGATATTGTAGCAGGGGGCACCTAGCTGTTTTTTTTATCTACATAGCTGCCACTTGGCATGGCTTCTAATCATGAGGTAAAATCCTCACTATCAGGTGGGGAAGAAAAGATGTGATAATATTCTTAGTTGAGATAAGTTTAGCTTTTGTGAGAGATTTTAAGGTTATTTATACAGTAAGTTTTTAAGATGTGTCTTGCAAATGATGTATAAATGAGTTGTTTATCTTTTAAGACCTTTTAATTTAATTTATTTACAGTTATTTCAGTTGAGAGCCTTTTCCCTCCATTGGGCTGATCGAGTGTTAAATTTCCTTACGTTGCAGATTTTGTAAGATTGGTTGTTAGGGAGCTCTTCTAGTGCATTGGCATAATGCAACTACTTTCTCCTTCACCCTTCCCATAGTGTGCCTTGCATAAGACTACCTCACAGGCAGGTAGAACCAGTCTGCTTAAAATCAACTGTTTGAAGGATATTCCTAAGACCCCAAAGCTGAAGTCGTGTCTGCATCCGATGCAATTGCCTCCCTGCAAGGGCATTGTCAGCTAGGGCATGCACAGTGGGCTTTTCCTTGTGGACATTTTTTTGATAAATCCATGTTTGCCTCAAAGGTAAAACCTGGCCAGACAGGTCTATGCCCATGGCCATGCCACAGGTCTCTCCATAGGGTGTCAGTCTGCCTGACTTTTTTGGGCAGTCAGAGAGGTTACTCTGGCTTCATTAGTATTTTGACCTTAGCAAGCAACAGGAATGAGTCAGTAGATTGAAGCAAGTGGTGCTGGAGGCCTTATATCCATTCTGAATGTTGTTCGGGCATCTTACTTTGAAGCAGATTTAGTTTATTTCCCTGGATCATCTATCACCATTTCATGGTTTGAGGTTGTCCAAGTAAAATTTACCTCATGTATTTTTGTTTGATTGCCTGCTGTTCCCCTAAGTGTGTCGCTTTCAGCAATGCCACACTGTCCTGTCTCACACAGATGATGCTGCGTCATAGCCCTTGCCACCATTATCCATACAAAACCTTGCACACAGAAGCAGGGACAGTAACATTTGCAGTGTTCGTGTGCCTCCCTGCATTGTGGGTTATGCCATGCCTGCACTGATGACACTGCAAAGGAGCCTGTGTCTCATCATCTTTACCACAATGCTCCTGGAAGTGCCTGCGGCTGTCTGACTGTGAGAAGACAGGCACCTTGCTATGGACCAGATTCCCCAAATCCTCTGCCCCCAGAGTGCCTACTGTTCTCTGTGCAACCTCTGTGAGGATGCAGGCGAGCTCACCTTTCCATCGTACTGAAAAAGCAAGAACCAATGCCTTCAACAACTGCACGCTCAGCCCTCTGCCAAGGGTCTGTGTTCCTGAGCATAGAGGATGTCATCTGTGTCTTCACGGATGCAGTGGAGGAGCATGCAGAGCATCTAGGAAAAGTGGTTACCCGTGAATGCCATTTGCCAGCATAGTAAGTGTAATGGAAAGCGATGGATTCCCAGTTTTTATCGGACTCATCCTCCACCTTTTCTCCACCAACCATAGGGATCTTTGTAGCTGGTGAGACTTCCCTTCCTCACCTGTTACCTCCTTAGTTGCACTCGTCCACCATCAGCTTTGTGCAGACAAGGTTTTTTTGACCATGTCATCCCAGGTCTTTTATATCTTTGATCCTTCCTGGTGATTGGTGTGTACCTGTTTTCTCCACAGAAAACCTTGTAGGCCTGTATCTGAGCGATTTCCCAGGGGAAATGCAGCACTCAGTGACTGGCACTGCTTAGGAGAACAGTGAAGTGCCAGAAACCTTCAAAGACCTAGGCAGGGGTTGGAGCATATTTGGTGTGCACAGGGAGTGGAAATTCTGGTTTTGCTTCCTCATATGCACCCAGACTGCTTTGTGGTCTAGCCTGGCATTTGGAGAAAGTGGGGGATTTGATTGGAAACTGCATCCCTGCCCCAAGCTGAAACACACATGGAGACACAGCTGTAGTGCTTCAGGCTCTGTGACGCTGGGCCAGAGCTGGGTGAAGGCAAGGCGGTTTACCTGTCAAAATTACATTGTGAATGAGTTGCATCATGTCTTAATTGCCATTAGGAAAATTAATTATCAATAGTTTAGATTCAGATTCGATTGCAGGTTGGTCTGATAGCATTTCTTGTTGCGTGTTTGTGGTATAGTGATGTTTGTGGTCGGCAGCATTAAACCCCACGTGATTCTTCCCTCTGCACAGTATAGCAGAATGATTAGGAAGGGAGGCAGCGCTCCCCTTGCTGTTACTGAGAAGAAGAAATGAGGACAATTTTACAGGCTTATATGGTTAAGGTTAAAACACGTTTGGTTTGAGACCCATAGGAAACAAAACATTTTTTTGGATCATCATTGTATTCTATAATAGTATTTTTTTTTTCCAGTTTATGTGTTTTTAGGGTCCTGCGCCCCTGTGGGTGCAGGAGCAAAGTGGCTAACTAAACGTCTTGATGCGGGTCCAAGGATGAGTTTGCACTCATCTTTGGACTTGCACCTGTGGGTGCAGGAGCAAAGTGGCTAACTAAACGTCTTGATGCGGGTCCAAGGATGAGTTTGCACTCATCTTTGGACTTGCACCAAAAGCTGTCTTCGCTTAACCTAACTGTACATGGATACTGGGCTGCCCAGGCTGGATTCTTAAAGGAGCAAGCTACCCTGTAAACCACAGATCTTCCTCGTGAGCAGAGGAGTGCTAAGGAATAGAGGACTGGGGGCTGACGAGCTGTATGTTGGTTGGATGTGTTGTTAAAAGCTAGAGCACTTGCTTTTCATATGTCAAAAAATACGGTTCTAAGGTCATATTAAATTGTGTTTGTTATGCCCTGTGTGGAGAATTATAAGCAGGCATACCTGTAAAACCCTGTTGCTCAGGGCCTCTGAGATTCTATAAAACTTGACAAGGTAAAAAGTAGTATGAACTTTATAGTATAGTAATAAACCTGTGTTAAATTAACTGGAATCATATTGTTGTGTGGTGAAACTGAGCATCTTTCTCTGTTGATTTAATCAGAATTGACACAAGAACACATTAGAAATGCAATTTTTTTTGTATGGCTGTTATCTCTAATATGTGGCAACTCATGCATTTCTTGCCCAGGAGACCCTCTGATGCTGCCTGTGATTATAGGAAATTAAACACTATCACTGGGGTCAACAGGGAAAACAACCTATGTTATTATTTGTTCAGTGCAGTCAGCCTTGGATGAGCTCAGTTAGCTCTAAGATAGAGCCTCAATAGCTGAAGTACCAGTAGATGGCACTCAAGAACATGCAACCTAGCACTTGGATTTTGTTGAACCCCTTGAACTTGTTCATTGTGAAGATTTCCACCTGTGCGGCACTTTAGATGATCATAACAGTACTGATTCTGATAGTAGGCAACATAAGTAAAGCCTGCTATATGGAAAATATGTTGGACTAATTAACTCCCACTCTGTTATACAGAGAAATAGTAAGTAGGAACACTGATTAAATTTTAACCAAGTATGATCTCCTGGGGAAAGAGGGAATTAGATGACATCTTGAATCTCCTTTTACCTTTATTTTGGTAAATCAATTGTTGTAAAATATGTGTATAAAGTTGCAAGATTTTTCTAATACAAAGAGTTTATAGTTACCCAGGTTGCTGTTAGTATGGAGACAACTTTGGCATGTAGCTAGGAAGGTGATGCAAACTGTCCGTTATTTCTGGTTAGACTTCATATACCCACTGAGAAGAACAGTATTAGAAAAAACACAAATTTGCACACAGGGACGCTTTAAGAATAGCATTAGATGGCAGTTTTCAAATATATAAAGCTTTGTTGTAGAAAGGAGGGGAGTAATCTGTTCTCCATAACTATGACAGGACAAAAACTATTGAGCTTAGAAGGTGATGAGTAGGAAAAAAACTTAGAGCTCAGAAGTTATGCAAAAAAAAAAGGTTAAAGTTAACCATTAGGAAACACTTCCTGGCAGTATGGCTAATGGAGCACTACAGAAGATTGCTGTGGGAACTGATACTACTATCATCATCAGGAGTTTTTTTGAGAACTGCTTGAAGAAAATTTCTCTGAAATGAACACAGACAGCTGATCCTGCCTCAATGCGTGGTGAGGAGGAGACCCACAATGTCCTGTTCAGCCTTTCTTTTCTCAGTAGCTCTACACCGTGATTTTACTGTTGTGAGGCATAATGGGTGACAGTGTAAACCTGGGGAAGTTACCAGAGCATCATAAGTCTGAGAGTATTTCTTGTTGCTCCAACAAAAGGGAACTGTATGCATCTTCCCCATTGACTGTCAATAAACTTTAATCACAGTTTTAAAATGTTAATGAATCTAAGTGCAAGCCAACACATCAACTTTTTTTCTGCTTGCATTTACTTCCGTTTGGTGAGAAATGTGTTTCTGAATTGGATTTATAAATATCCACCTAGCTTAAGTAAGTTTGGGTACACGTTATTGCAGCAATCTGAGCATTTCTTTGTTTCTGTAAAACTAAGTCAACTGAAGAGTGATATACTCATGCATGTTGGTGAATGTTCTGTTATTTTCACCAATATGACAAATTTGATTGAGTTTTCTTTAAACAGAAAACTGTTTGAGATAGGATGATCCTGTGAGAATGCTAAATTGCTGCCTGAGGTTGTAATGCAGTATTTTACATCGTGCTTTCTCTGCCCCTTAGTAACTGAAGAACGATATGATCTCCAAGTTAATTAGTTTAAGAACTGCTTAACTTGAATTTTTGCAGACATACATCAATGTTGTATTCAGGTTTTGTGAGACTTTATGTTTGCAAAATCAGACATTAGCTAAAATAACTAGACTGATACTGGTAAGCAGAGCTTTCAGTGTATTTCAAGGGTTTGTTATGTAGGTATTCCAGGTAGGGTGAAATATGCATTTCCCTGCTGAAGCCAGTGAGGTGTACTCCTACTAAGCCATTACAAACTGTAAATGCTGTAGTGGATTTGGGAGGCCTAGAATGTGCAGAGAACATTAGGATATGTTTGGGAGGGATGTTGTCCTGCGTGACCATTGTGTAAGTCATGTGCTGCTTTGGTCTAAGGCATCAAGGTAGTTCTGACTGCAGTTCAGCAATTATGTGAAGGTGAAACAGGGGTCAGTTTCTCTGCCTTAGAAGATTTCACTTCCTTCTAGAAAAATGCATAGTCATCCTGTATACACACTTCTGTGTGAGAGTTCTTCATCTCCCATTTCAAACAAGCCCTGCCCATCCAGTAATGTACTAATTAAGTTTGTCAGGATCATATTTATGAACGATTCTGCTCAGGGCTATTTATTGGGGCATTACTTTTCTCTTTGGATACACTTCCAGAAAGTGGGGAGACATTCTTGCTTAAATAACAAAAATATTTGATTGTGTTGTTATTTTTTTTTTTTTTTTGTGGAAGCAAATGCACTGGGCTACAGTCACAGGTAGAAGGATGAGGTTTTGAGGAGTTCCTTGTGAAAGCACTGGCAGGAAATCACAGGGTTTGCTTACCTTAAGTGAATCAGGCCACTTTTGCTTTCATTGTACAATGTATGCAATGCAGAAATAACTGTCTGTCTTTTTGATCAATACTTCTTGCTCTGTGACCTGCACGGAACGTGTGCTGATCGGTCTTTGTGCTGCGTTCAATTCACAACAGGGAAAAAAAGAAATATTGATTAAAGAAAAGATAATTAGTTCTGGTCTACACTGTTACAGAGGTCAAAGCAAAAGTGCTTAATTTAGGATCGAAGGATTTAGACTGTGTGGAACACTGTAGGAAAGTCCCAAACACCAATCATTTCTCTGGGGAAAAAATTGTAAATATTGTTAACAATCTGTCAAGTGCCACATTACAGTGACTACATAGGTATAAAACGCTACAAATTGGAAAGATTTAGACTTAGGACTAGGTGAGCTCTAGAGGTCCCTTCCCACCAGCATTTCCATATTTCCTTTGTATAGTGACTATTCACAATGAGCAGTTTTTCAGTCAGTGTTAGGAGAAAGACCACTTTGAGCTGGAGAGAGGCTGCAAAGGGTCTGCCAAAGGAAGAAGCCCTCTGCAAAAGTAGTTGTCCTTGAGAACGTGCCCATGGCTGGAGACCTTGTGCAAAGGCTTGGCTTGCATCTAGGGATAGGGGCAGGATTCACAGTAGGACTAGATCAGTGTTAGGAGAGAGAAAAAGCCTAGAGCTCCAGCTGTGCTCAGGCTCTGAAGGGTCTGCCAAAAGGAAAAAATCTTAACTACAAAGGTGTTAAAACCAACTGGGTCTAGTGAAGGAAACTGTCGTTTAAGCTGTCACATCTGATCAGTGTTGAAAAATGTAGTGTACTGATGGCATTATAAGAATAAACATTTTTGCAGATACATTTTTTTGGATATGTTGGAAAAGCCACCAATTGGTGGCAAGGAGCAGGCTTTCTCTGTTTTATTTTTTGTTCCAGGCACCTGCTTGTCTTTCTAGGAACTTTTGAAATCACAGCAGGACATCAAGATCCTGATGGCTACCTGTAACAGCCTTGGACCACAAGTAAAGTCAACAGTTAATTTTGTTTCAGCTGATGTCTTAAGCTGAGTGGGTAACAAATATTTGGGATTTGGGGTTTCCTTTATTCACAGTTTTTGTTTAATTGCACTGTATTATTCTGTGATAATTTGAATATCTGCTATTGGACTTGCAACCATGGTAACTTAATGCGTGAAATCGTTGTAGGCTGTTTACACTGTTTAAATTAAATAAGAGAGACACAGTTCAGTCTTTCTTTTCCAACTAGTTCAGCTTAATCACTTGGTTGTTGAAAGTTAAGAAACTGAAGGAGCAATAAGAATGCAAGGGCTTAGCTGTCATCTGCAAAACTGCAGATTTCTACAGTGCAGAAGTTTCCATCTGACCTACTTGCCTTTATGTTCACTGGAGAGGAAAAAGTGTATTTCATGGGTCTGACTCATCTAATGGCAAGGCAAAGGTCTAACAGGCCGTGGAGAACCTGACCAGAAGACCGTTTTACATCAAGGAGGTGGTGATCCACATAAGAACTAACCTGAGTAGATGCACTGTGCTGCACGTACAGGGTGGCCTTCAGGGCTGTGCTGTGCTGCACAAATTCCCTGGCTGCAGGATGAACGCAGCCAGCTCACTGGAATGGAGGAGCCAGCAGGCAGCTCCCACTGGGTACCAGAGAGTGCACCTCCTGCCTGGCCTTACCTCCATCTAACAGCGCAGCAAGAAGTTCTTCTGTGAACATCCTCCCTGCTTGACAGTAGGATTGATGAATAGAATAGTTTCCATGTAATAAAATTCTATAATTCTTTGAATGACCCAAATGGGGGAACCTCTTTTATGGATAGTGTCTGCACAGTGTGCTCTGTGTGGGTTGGAGATGCCACACCACTCACGGTTCTCAGCATCTAAAGGAAAGTAAGATTATCATCTACACTATTTTGCCTTTTTTTTTTAATAGTTTTAGCTCTAATAAATGCCATTTTAAGTGAAGCTTTACAGAGGTTGAATGTCTTTCTTACTGGAATCATAATGGACCAGTACCTCCTGGTACAAAACACAAGGGTCAGTCAAGTCAAGTTCTGATAGCAGCTAGTCCTCTCTGCTGCACTGTGAAGAGGCTCCAGAACAGTACCTCAGAAGTAGAAACCTGTGCTACAGGCCTCAGAAATTAGGCTGGATTCCTACCTAGCAACTAGAAAGAGTCAAATCAATGTGTACAGGTACTCAGTATTTGACTTACACTTTTAAAAGTGTATTTTGGTAAACTATCTTCTTAGCACATCAAAAATTACTTAATGAAACATCTAAAATGCTGGTTTATGTATTCTTACTGAGTCTTGATTTTAATCAGAATAGGGCATGACAGAAATGTGCAAGAACAAGCTCTAGATAAGAAAAATTTTTTTTAAAAAGTGTATGTTTTGTTTTTAAAATAAAGTCGTTACAATAAATATAGGGAATTTGTGAACAATATTTCTCAGTGCAGATCAGATGTCCTAGTTAAAATAGCAGATCGCTTTACTCTTCCAAAGTATTGGTGAATTTGTAGTGTAGAATTGCCTGTGCTCAGATCTCAGTCTCCAAACTGCCAATTGCCTTTAATCATTGTATAAAGGACTCATAGAAACATAGGTTGGAAGGGACTTCTAAGAGGTCACAAATCCTAACTTCTGCTCCAGGCAGGGCTATTGCCAGCACTGCGTGAAATCAGCTATGGCTTTGCCTTTGCCTTGCTGAGTCTTGCGTTGGCTTGTTGTGTTGAGCTGCCTCATAGCTATGTTTGTTCATTGTTATTGATGAGTCGGTTATTTTTCGTTTCTTTCAACCTGGAAATTGTACTGTAGCAATGAGGAAAAGGAAGAAGACAAACCCCCATGGGACTGGCTGGCAAAGCAGTGACAATCACTCAGTGGCTAATTTATAGTCATATTTCTGCAGCTGCTGCTCGTGATGCAAGTGTATGTATACAGATTGGGTAATATCTTGTTAGAGTGGATCAGGCCTTTTTAGTAGACCGTACTTAAAGACAAACTGATGTCATGTAGTTGTGAAAAGAAAAATGCTGATTTGGGTAGTACTAACAAAAGTGGTGTTTAAAAGCCCAAGGGGAATTCTTGGGCTTGGTGTTGGTGAAACCTCACCTAAAGTTGTGTGACTTTTTCACACCACTCTTAAATAGGAGATAAAGAGATCAGAGAATGCCCAGGAGAACACTCAAGAACCAAAGATGATAATTTTATGAAACATGATGCAAGAGAGCTGTTTAAACTAGAGAACAGAAAACTAAGAGGGCAGAGAAAATGTTTCAAGTATGCATCAGGTTGCTACTAAAGATAAGAGCAATAAACTACTACAAGTATCAGTTAAGAGCTGGGTAGGAAGAAACTGGTTGATTTGCCCTGATGGAGTTTAAGGTTGGATATCTCTTCTAGATGTGATTACGCTATGACATTACGGAATTATCATCACTAGAGGCTTTTAAGAGTGGATTATCTAAAATCTACCTGCTTCATGAGATCATGCTTGAAACAAAGAGGTTGATTTCTCTCAATTTGAAAGAAGGAATGGTTTGAATACCAAGCCAACACATGAGCTATATGAGAGCTTCCTCTTCACAGGTATTTAAGCCTAGTATGAGACTTGGCACATCATCTGGGAGTACAGCAAATTAGTTAATCTAATATGACTAAACAGAACATCATGGTCCTTTCAACTTATCATAGCACTCTGAGGCTGGAACAGCTCAGTGAGCTGTACTTGGCTACGTTTTCTGCCAAAATGCTTGTTTGTGAAACTTCCACCTCTTAGTGCCAGCTGGGAACAGAACCAGCAGTACCAGCCTGGATTTGGGTGCCCTTCTCCCATCAGTTTTGCATAATTTAAGGGTCCATCTTTTGTAGTATCTCATCTGAACTGCTAGGTTTCTTCTGTTTTAATGCACTCATCACAAATCTGACTACATTGGGCTGAAGAGGCATTTAATTCTTTTTTACATGTATGTTAGTAAGACATTGGCTGATAAAGATCCTGACTATGAAACTAAGGGTTTCATGCAGAAACTTCGTACTTCCTCACTGGCATAGCAGGAACTTAATACAGAAGCAAAGATCTACTTGTGCAGTGTTCATTGCTGTATTTGGAACTCTGCCTACAGCAATTTAAAAATAAATTAATTACTAACAAAGCTGTAGTTTTGCTGCTGCATGGATGGTCAGTCTAAGAGATTTTACATTTGTTTACTTTCAATTATTTTTTTTTTTCCACTTTGCAGAATGAAAGGATGGGAACACCAAATAGACCCGGTGCTCATCAGATATTTATGTTCATAAATACTTCCTTGGGACTGTCTTTGGTGGCCCTTTGCTGGGATACACTTGCTTTATTAGTTTTTTTAAAAAAATTCTGCAGAGCAGAGAGCTTCTGCTTTGTTGCCGTTGATGTCAGTGTTCATGACAGAAGCACTCATGCTGTTGCTCTTGGAATGGCTATGCAGTTTCTCGTTCTCTCTGTTTTGTCACAAGCAATTTCTCATTAAGAATATATCGTTTATTGGTATTGATGAATTTGGAAGATGGAGAATGCAGAAAGAGAGTTTGACTTCTTAACAAATTGTCTGTCTGTCCTTGTTTACAGAGCAAACTTCAGATTTCTCATTCTCAGCAAAATATATGGGAGTAAATAAAACAAATTTTGACTTCATTATTTGGCTTTTTGCCCCTTCCATCCTTGAGATGTTTTCTCAAGCTGCTTTGCGAATATTAACTTAGAGCATGTAGAAGAAAGAAGGGCTGGTTTGGTGAGTGTGCTGTTGGTTATACATTTATCAGGCATTCATGCGTGCATGGCTGGATATTTACACTTACCATGTAAGTGGTTGTCAGTTAGTCATGTGCGGCTGAGGGGTAATTGAAACTTTTGGTTAATCAGTTTTTGTAAAGAATGACACAGACTTTTCTAGTAGTGCTGGATTTGTGGCATGACCCCAGAACTTGGATAATCTCAAAATGGCCTATTAGGATTTTGATAATAAGAAGTTGCTTATTAAAAGAAAACATGCGCCAGGAGATGAAGCTACTTATCACCATCAGGAAATTGTAAGTGAAATATATTATCCACCAGAGAAGACTATCACTTTGTCTGAGGGTCAACAGTTGGAAAACGTTTGGAATTAAAGTAATAATGATATTTGTATTCCTATATAAGGATCAAATATTATTCCCAGGGCTAAAGAAAGGTTTGCTCATAGGCAGCCAATTAGCAACAGTGCAGTTTCAGTACAGTACAGCTTCTGCACTTACACACCCAGCTCATTCCAGTTTGTCTTCTGAAGAGGTCTAAGAGGTTGATGTGATAATAGGCCAAAGCCATTCAAGAAAGACATGGTACCCTAAGAAATACAAATTTCTCTTCATCTAGTTAGCTCCCTGACGTGATAATAAGCTCCTCTTACGTTTTTTTTTTGTTTTGTTTTGTTTTGGATTTGTTTTTTGGTTTGGTTTTGGGTTGTTTTTTGTTTTTTTTCCCCAGTGTAAATGACAAAGAAAGGTCTCTTTTTCTGCATGGAGAGGTGGTTGGGGCAATTTTCCACATTGCAAATGCATAGTCTTCCTCATTCCTTTTCTCCAGATGTAACAGTTAGCACAATGTAGATATTGGAATAGCAGAAGGAGATGTAACACCATCTCATTTTTCTCAGTGCCTTTCTTTAAAATACTCATTTGACATGCAACATTTTAAAATCTCTGTTGAATTAGCGGTTGTATTTCAAGAAGTTTTTGGTAATTTATTTATGAACAAGAAATTTGGTGACTGCTAATGGCACAAAACTGTGGCTCGGGTGACATGGGTCTGATTCTTAGCTACTCTGCAAACTTCTTTTTTGACCTGGAAAATGATTGTCCTCCAGTTCCTGCCAATTCTTGTGGAGAATAAACTGCTTATTCCTGCATATCTCCGTGTGGACCTAGGAGATGGGCCACGGAAAAGAACAGGAAGGGAGGAAGAGCCTGTGTCCTGCTGTGCCTTAGATCACCATAGGCAAAATGGAGATAATACAATTGCCACATCATATTCTTACTATATCCTGTTTATAACTTGGAGCAATTACTTGGAGCAAGATAAAATCTCTGGAGCAGCAAATGTACTGTACTTTTTATTGTCTTGTACTTGCTTTTCAATACCAGATTGCAAAGCAGCAATACCACTTTAATACTGGGCAGAACTCCTGAAGGGTACAGTAATGTGAACAGCAACAACCACAGGGGAAGGAAGAAACTAATGCACTGCAAACTTGGGGTAAAATGACATGCTACAATTAAAAAAAACCTATGTAAAATAGAAAAAACCAAATTGCTGCTTTTTCTATAGACAATAATTTCTATATCTTTCTATAGCTTTTTTATAATTTCACCAATTAAATCCACGTGCAAATGAAATCAAGGCACTGCCTATTGCCAAATAGGAAATGAGAGCTGACATGAGAGCTCTCACGGGTCCCCCTGTTTTAATTTCCTTTGTACTTCATTGTGATCACCTATGAGCAAGTTGAACACTCATTTTGAAGTTCAAGGGAATAGTTAATTTTTGGGTAGCGTGTCAGCAGCAAATGATTCCTATAAATAGTTGCTTATGAGTCTCTT
The DNA here is from genome assembly GCF_000708025.1 of Charadrius vociferus. NCBI lineage: Eukaryota > Metazoa > Chordata > Aves > Charadriiformes > Charadriidae > Charadrius > Charadrius vociferus. The sequence continues at coordinate 4,581,118 of NW_009661372.1, read as the reverse complement.
TGATTTAATAGAGCTATATTTTATTCTGCCTGACTCTAAAGCCGACAAACAATCATTTGGCTGTCACAGTAATCTTTGTGCAAAGGTAATTTCGGTCTTGAAAGGAAAAAGAGCTGCCATAGTGTAGGCAGAATAACTAGGTCAATATTTCTGAGAGGAACCACTGGAGCATGTTATTTAATTTCTCGTCAAAAGACTTAGAATGCTGGATTCTCCTATCATTTGCCACTGAATGATAGCAATATTCAGTGTCAGTGATAGAGGTTTCCAGCAAAGTTTAAAAAGAAAAGAGTATGTTTCCCCTCTTCCTCCCAGTTTTTTTTCACTATGTAAAGGTGCACAAATAAAGCATTCTTATTTGTTCAGTTCATTCGAAGAGATGGATTTCTTTCCTGGTTAAGAACTAAACCAGGAATCAACTGGGATTTTTTTCTGTTTCATGGTAAGAGATAGTCAGAAAAGAGCAGGATCCTCTTGGGAAGAGACATTCCGTAAGAAAGGGTTCTAGGTAGGGGCTGTGGGGAACATGGTAGGACATGAAGGAGTTATGGGAGAAAGATTTGGGAGGTAGAGAAGCCATGGTGTGGTGTCTTGACAGCAAGATTTTGAGTCTAGCAGCTAAATCTAGCTTGAGGCTTGTGGACAGATATCAGCTGGTCATGCTGGTCTCTGTGCAGGGTAGCTCCATGAACTCACTTGTGATATACATTTTTTTGTTATGTGGAAAGGTCAGAATCTAGTCGTCTCTGTTTCCTCCCTGAGGAAAGAGCACATACTGTGATACTAGAATACACGTGTTTAACCTTGTGGATGTTGCTGAAATTTATCTGAGTGCTGTTAGCTTTGTGTTGAACAGTCACCATTAATTAGGAGAGCTGTAGTCTTGAACGCCGCGGCTAGATATGTTGTAGCTAAGAGACCTCTAGTTGGTGAAATATCTTTACACTGAGAATTTAGTGCTGCAGCATTCCTGAGGGACTGGAGATGAAAAATGTTTCCAAGAAGCACTGGAATTTTCTAACTTGTACGTTGCTTTGCAAATTTATCCAATGAGATGTATGAAAACACTGCATTGTTTTTAAAGTTAAGTCTTTTGGTTTTATTTTTCTGTTATTTCTTCTTTGCACTTTTTCTTTCCAGTCAGATGTACTAATGATGAGAAGCTGTAGTGTAGGGGAACAATTTATTAGAAGATAAATATCATCCTTTAAATTTCTTCAGTTAGAGCTTTTATTGGAGACTATCAAAGTCTATGCATGAAGTTAAGATGATGACGAAAAAATTCCTTAAATTGGTTTTAAGGAATCTATCGGAAAGCAGCACACTGGGCTGTGTGCTGCTTACCGGCAGATTTTGGGAGTCATAATGAAGAATTTGGTAATTGCAGCAGCCTTGCACTGGTCTAACATATTCTGAGGTGTGCTTGCTGACTGCGATTGCAGCCATCAGCAAGGTAGTTTAGACAAAGCAATTTTGTTTCCTGTTCCTTTACAGTCACTCTTTGCTGCAGCCATGAAACTATGCTTCCAGTTGTGGAGGCAGCCCTCTGTGTCTCAGTTTATTTGCTTCCTCGTGTGCAACAGTGGTTAAATTCCATTCCAGTATACTTCTCATGCCAACAAAGACTGATGCAGATAAGCTCATGAAAATGACTTTCCTTTTCTTTTTCTGGCTTGGGCTGAACGTTGTTGTCCCTTCAGGCCACAACACTCCACTCAAAGAAATTGATTTCTGAACAGGCGTAAGCATATATGTGAGGGTAAGTGTTGGACAGCTGTGCTTTTTAAGGTACAAAACTGAATAAACTAGATCTTTGTTATACTAAATAACTGGAAAATATGTCTACCTTTTGCAGAAAACTAGTAGTGTCAGAATCATCTTTCTTCAAAAGAGGGAATTTGAAGAATTTGCATTTGCTGTGATGGCAAAATTATTGGCTGATAAAAAGGGAATAAATGAAGGTTAAGGGGTTTTATTACAGTTAACAGCAATTTCAATTCATTCTTTTCATTTCTCTGGGCAGCCCTGAAACAGAAGTCTCCTGTGTCTTCCTGAGTTTTAGACTTCAATCAGCTTTACAGATTTAAAACCATAATAGAAAGCTACTGTGTTTCAGGCAGTTACTGAGCAGTGTTTTGACACAGCTAGTTTTCTGGTGACCACTACATGGTAGCTATCAAACTGGTCAGCTGGTAAATGTTCAGGACAGATTGTTAAAGTAGTTAAATATTTCTAATACAGCTGCATTGCTTTTCTGATAATGTAGCTGTTTGCTCACGTATTATATATGAGCACCCCCCTGATGTATGTTTGTGGTTAGGTATGTGTAAGTGAAGAGGGGTCAGTGAATTCCGGACAAGGGCAGCTTTATGCTTGGACAAACCCTGCCTGCCAGAGTGTTCCTACGGGGGCTGTAAGACCTTTCCTGCTCATGCTGAGGAAAATGGCCAGACCCTTGACCAACATGAGTAGACAACCTGTTGTGCCCAGAACAACCTCTGACTCTGTCCTGTTCCAGGCTAGTGCTCTTCTGCTGTATCATCCTTGTGATATGTGAACACTTGCCCTCTACATTTGAGATGGCAACTCGGGATCTTACACTTTTTTTGTGTGTGTGTGTGAGTTTCATTCCCTTCCAGCTTGAGTATCAGGCACTACAAACCCTCCATAGATCTTTAAAGTAGTACGGATACAGATCGTCTCCATCGTCTGTGAAAGTGATTGTAATGCAGCTCTGCTGCTTTTGCACGTAATGGAACCTGACTAAGATATTTTTTGCTCCGTCCACTTACGGCAGCCACGTTGCCTTTACAAGTGTCTGGATGCGGCAAGCTGCTCAGCATTGTAAACTTTACAGAGTGAAATTTTTGGTCTGCCGAAGCTGTTTGGTTATCAAATGTAACCAAAATGTGCAACTTGGCTACATTCCCTGCTGTCTTAAATAATCTGACAGAGCTGTGGCTGGGATGTTTTTTAATTTAATTCATAGGTAAAAAACTTGCACCTTATTTCTCTGTCGTGGGTGTTGGTATCAAGGTGTCTTTCGTACATCTCAGGCAGGCTTTTGCAGTGTCCATGGGGCTGGACATAGGGCTAATGTCATGAACTTGTTCCGATGGATTTGGATCAGTTAGGAAATACCCATGAGTGCAGAGATGAGTCGTCTTCCAGAGTACTTTTACACGAGTAGGTTGTGATAAAGAGTTAGCATCTTGGAAAACGATAAATGTGAAGACATGCAAAATAGCTCTCAGTCAGAAGAATGGACAAAGGCTACGTGGGTTTTCTGTGACTTCACTGTTCTGCAGCTTGCTATGAATGTGTGAGATTACCTTTTGAAGCCAAGTCTTTAGGCATTTTGCAAGTGAATTTTGCTTCATGTTGAGGAATTGCACACAAAGCAATATAAAATTATTTAATATGCTGTTCATCTGCAATAAGCAAGCTGCATCTCATGAGTGACTGGTCTTACTTGCTGTACATAATTACCAGGCAACATAAATATTCTTAAAGAAGTCATGTATTCTTAATGAGAACTGAGATATTGTTACTCTTTATATCTGTGTGACTTTGCAGAATCTGAATTATAGGTCATTCCTGACCAAAGGAGAAACTGGTGGCAAAATATTTATTTTATATGTATTTGCAGCCTTGTTTTTTTATGCAGCCTGTGTATTTTCAGAGAATACAGATGAAGCTTGTTGCCATGATTACTGCGAAGGTCTTTCCTTCCTTATAACAGCAGAGGTCCTTCAGCCTCTCAACAAATTAAAAACCCTTTTCTAGGCCCCTGTATTTTGAAACTCCTTTCTTTTCTCTCTCAGTTCTTCCCTGTTCCATTTTCACGTCTTCCATACAAAACCCATTTACTTTATATAATGCTACACTTTCTCCCCTTTCTCCCTCTGTCCTGTCTGCCACTTCAGATGGCTAAAATTCTTGAGTCAGTCCTAAAGAAATGTGTCTGCGACTGTAATACGGGTCAGTGGCCCTCTCTGAATCCCTGCCATTGTGCCTTTGAACCGTCATAGATTAAGGAATATTAATTATGCAAATGAGATCCCACAAGACTTAATGCACACTTTATGGAATAAAAAATTTATTTTAAATGTTCCACCTGAACATGGGACAGCACACAGGAAAACACCAATTCTGGATTAAGTGCACTCCCTGCTTTTGATGACAGCCGTGTCACACAATCTTGTTCACAAATTTATTGACTGCAGTCCAAGATTAGTTTAATCATTGTACTTATCATAAGTGGAAGTCTGGTCAAGATGTTTTTTGCTTAGATGGCTAATTTGCATCCATTTCTCCTGAGTGAATATTACCCATAAACATTTTTTTTACCTCCCTTGCTTGGATCTACGTTGGTATGTAAGAGTAGGAACTATGGTCTCATTCAGTTTTCATTTTGCTAGATTACACGACCTAGGTCTGTTTCTTTCTTCAGGTGAGAGAGTGTTTTTTGTTATTCTGGTGGGTCATAGACCTTCTCTGTGTGTGTTCCTGTTAAAAGCACATTTTGTGAAGTATGAGCAAACTGGACCTCAGTGGTCTATCTTAGTGCAATCTCACTGTAGTTATGTGCAGAGGTACTAATATTTCCTGATTTAAAAATTTCCTGAAGGAAATACATTTTAATATTTATGCATATAAATTTTTATACTTCCGGAAGGAAATCCATGAATGCTATGTCTTAGGATTGCATATATTTTTTCACTGCTGCATCACACTGTGGTTTATAATAATTTGGTGGTTATACGAACTCTTTTTTCTCCTTTTGCAGTTGCCCACTGATGAACCCACATCCTGCAACATAAGTTTCTTTTCTGGATTTACACGGGGGGATGATGGCACTAAATGTTCCACAGTCTGATACTTTTTGTATGATATTACAGTCCTCCTCTGTGTGGAGAATGCTTTGTGACTTCAGCAAATTTTATTAGCTTTCTTTTCTGTTTTCTTTACACAGTTCTTATATGTCATCTGTCTCCTTGCAACCTGATTTCTTTTGGACTCCTCTTACAATACCACACTGCACTACATCACAGTGTATTTTCTCCTTCGGTTAGTTCCTTACCTGCTCACAATTCTTTTGCTGAGCTGGTTTCTCCAGGTAAATACTTGGCTTTGTGGTGCTTCATAGAGGATTGTTTTATGAGATTCAGGTCTAGTTTGTTTTCTGTGGTTTGTTTTCCTTTCTTTGTTGTTAGCATCATGTTTGCTGTCTCTAGACAAGCAGTTTTACTGACAAATATGTAAAAAATCCTTGCAGCTCATTTTGCAGTTTCATGCAGGGATGGGAATTAATTGGTTCCCCTGTTTTCCTTCATCACAGGAAATTTCTCCAGTTTTGCTTTCAACTGACATGGGGTAACTCACCAGACCTGAAAACTAGACCGAAATGTTTAGTTATCTTAATTTCCTTCATCTGCATAGTTGCTCCACTTTTTTTGTTCCTCTACTTATATCACCGAAGTATCTTTTATTTTTTGCTGGAGTTCTCAGTCAGCCTGACTTCTGGCACTAATATTTCTTCTGATATTTAAGATGTATTTTTATGCATTTACTGGTCGCTTCTCCCCTATTTTGCAAACCCCCAGGCTTTTATTTTTCTGGTTTAAAAAGAAAATGCTGCTAAGAGAAAGACCTTGTCTGCACTTTGATGTATTACAGATTTATTCCTAATTGACCAGATATAAGGCCATGAAATAAACATATGTGATTCTGAGTGCCATCTTTGGTTTGTCTGTGAAAACGAGTACATTTACGTGTAGATATAATAGTATGAAATTAACGGTATAATTTGACATTTATGGAGTTTTGATTTGCTATTAACATTTCCATTTGGCAATTACTACTCAGTATAGCAATTAATTCACTTTATACTTTAATGACTAAGAATTCTGTGTATTTATATGAATTAAAAATTCAATAATGTTCCTACATCTTATCAGCATGATGAATCCATTCTATTACTACCAGATTAATAATGCCCCTATTCTCTTTCTACAACATGAAAACAAAATTGGTTAATTCTTTCATTAGAAGCCCATTGTCTAGTGGTGTGTGCTGAAGAACATGAAAAAATTATCCAATTTTTAGTTTAATAACTACAGGGAAAGAATCTTGAGAATTAGACTGTATATAGTACTACATAAAAAAAAAGTAGTTATATTATTTTCAATTTATGAAGAGGACTTGCATATGCAAAGACCTTGATCTTTCTTGATCAAATTTCCTGAGGATTAACACTGAGCTAGTGATAATGACCTACCTCTGATGAGTGTTGTAGTTAGATAACTCAATTCATATTGTTTATAAATTTGAGATATCTAGTTAAAATGCTATTGCAATAAGGTGATCAGTTTGCACTAATTAGCCTATATTAACATTAAGAGTATTTTTAATGGGTGTTATTGATACCTTTTTTCCTGTAGTTGATGACTTCTTTCCTGGGCCAACACAAAAGACACAGTGGTGGGATGGTAGAGAAAACTTTTGATTTTGAATGAAAATGCTGAATTAAATGCTGGCAAGTTGAAAGTTAAAGGCAGCAGCTGTGGTCAGGAAGAGCAAAGTAAAATTCCTTTATCTGCTGGAAATTAAATCCTGTAAATGAGTAAAATTTTACTGTGCCCTGAGGAAATTCCAGTTTGCATTTGGGTAATTTATTTTTGTACAGAACAATTTCATATATAGTATATATGTGAAAAAATGTCCTGGTCCACTTCATTATTACTGTGGGAGGATCACAGATTTTAGGGCCAGACAGGACAGTTAGCACAAGTAGCCTGAGATTTACAGCCAAATCTGAAATGCAGGTCTGGATTCGCAATTTGGTCCGCTACCAAAGGAAAGCATTGCTGAAATTCAGATACGATGAAGGTCTGGGTTTCGATACTGAGGAAATTCAAGTTTGTGTCTAATGATACCAGATCAAACTGACAAGGTGAGCATTCATGGAGAAGTGTGGTCAAGGAGACCTTTGAAACTAATACAGAGAGGGCAGGTTCTTTGTGCCCCACTATTTGCTGAATCCGTGCCATCTTAATCTATAATAATGGCCCAATTTAAATACAACAAGTAAGCACAAATGGAAATTAATGAGAAAAAAAATTTGGAACAGATGGGAGGAAACAGTTTTTCATGCAGAAAATGCTAAGCTTTTGTAATGACCACAGAGGTGGCTGTTGCGGAGGTAATTTAGAGGAAAGAATAATGGACTGTGTTATGACTTCAATGCGATAATAATCTGAAATGACATTGTATGGCCTTTCCTTAATATCTCAGGCTATGCTTTCTTTTAGGTCGCTGTCTTTGCATCTTCCAAAGATGTCCTTTACAATGCTGTCCCTGATATTGGTGGGGGACAGCAGACTGCGTGTTATTATAAAGCTGCCAGAGATCTGGCCTCCACTGCCAAACATTCCCCAGTTCTGTTTCCTTTTCTGAGAGGCAACAAAATGCAGGGAAAGCTGCTAAAAGAACAGTTTCACTGTTGGCCCTAGGAGTCTAGAAATGTATTTGAGTTGCTCTTGAGATTTACTGACTGTTCATTTTAAACACTGTGCTGCGCGTTACATTGCAGTTTTCTGAAATATCTTTAGCTCAGTTCTTCTCACTTCAGATAGACTGTATGGAAATATAGACTCACAGGAGCTCATTATGGAGTCATTTTCTTGTACATCCAAGCAAATTATGAAATCAATTAGGAGCCAGAAGGGAATCTGCAATACTGTAGATAAAGCAAATGGTAACACTAACATATGGATTCTTTGCATTTCTAATTTGCTCTTTCCACTAACATGTAATACATAAATTGGTGGAGAAGCAAAACCAATCCTGATAAATAATGTAATTATATACATAAGGGGTTTATAATGAAAAAGAAACACAGCTGCTATTTGCAGATTTCCACTCATGGAAAACTAATGTTTTCCAGTATTATTTTAGAAAATGCCTCTATGATTTGACACAGAGGTGTGCCTGTGAAAAAGACCCTATGCTTTACTGCACTTGTAAATCACTGTTGAATGAATGAAGTAGAGAAATGAAGAAACTTCTTTTGTCACTGAAATATACCCTCTAAGCAGGCAGCAAAGTTGAGAATTAGATGTTCTGATCAGCAGCTGGGGACAGACAAAGAAACAGCTTGGCTGTTCTGTGGCTAGGATTGTCCTGTTCACAAACTGGAATACAGCTGCTTGTTTGGACTCCGCGCCATTAGTCACAGGTGAAAATGCGATGACATTGTTTCAGTTAAGAACTGGAAAAAATTCAGTTTCTTGTGAACATTTTCAATTAATTTCCTAAATGTTACCATTGCTATGTGACTTTGTAACTCCATACAAACACACAGCTTTCAAATTATTCGAGGTTTTAGGAGGATTATGTTGCACTCACGTACCTATTTTTCAAATGCTTTCAGAATGTGATTTCTTAAGTATCCTTATGGTTATGAAATACAACCTCATTTGCTGGTCAGCAGCTTTCATAGGTACTTGGGTTAAAATGAGAAGTACTTTTCAAGATTCATGATAAAGCAGTTAGCATGGGGAGCAGAGCAGAGAAAACATATTCCCTGTTGAATTTAAGCCAGTTTTATTTATGAGAGTCCTGATGCTTAAGAAGTATAGCAGTCTATCTTCTTCTGCTTCAGCAGCAGGGGAAGTGGTGGGGTATTGCTATACCACCTCTGTTTGACAAAGCGGTGTGCTGGCTCCTTTCAGAGAGTCTGTTTTCCTCGGTGCTTGCTGGACGGGACACATGGCTTGGTAACAACTCTTGTTCCAGATCCCTCGTTTTTGGGAAAGCTTGTACAACAATGGTTACAAACTAGTTACAGAAACCCTTGAGGTTTTCAAAAATCCTTGATTTCTCGGCTGCATTTCAGTTCATGGTATTATACTGAGATTGCCTCGTATTTGTATCTATTTGGCGACACCATCATTTGTGCACTGGTGGTGATAATTTTAGGTACATCGTCTACCTTTGAGATTGCTGACCCTGCTGTAGGTCAGGATGGGAGTAGGTGTCATTGTCCTTGAGGGTTGTGGAGAAGATGTGCAGGGCAGTGTGTTGTGTGATGGCTGTAATGATCTGAGGGTTTGCTTATGGTGGAGAAGATAAAACAGGCAGCACAGAGACCTGATCTGCCCAACCTTCAGCTCACATCCTTCTGAAAGCTCTGGGACCATCTTTCCAAGAGGTAATGGGGTGGGCTGTGGTTTTTTTTTGTTTGTTTGTTTGTGGGTTTGGGTTTTTTTTTTTAGTAGTGATTGTATCTTACGGAAGATATCCAGCTCTGCAAGATTGTTTGATTTCACATAAGCTGCTGATTGATTGACTATGTGCCACTTAAGATTATTGTTTCAGTGGTAGCAAGCTGGCTGAAGTACAGCCCAGGTATGACAGGAGTAAATTTGTTTGCTTATAGGGACCAATTGGTAGTAATGAACTAAACAACAGCTCCCTCATTACATGGTTCTTTGTCCTTTTTAAGTCTGCTTCCCCCCAAAAGAAAGAATAGCTTTGTTCATCCAACTTAATCTGATGCGGAGAGCTTTGAGCAAGGATGAAAGATCAGCTAAAAACCCCTGTACTTTAAAATAGATGTGAATAATGTGCACAAATACATTAAAAATGGGCAGTATGAGGTGTTCATGATACTGCTTAGGTTTGTAGTGGTCTGAATGATGAAGCTTGGGGTCATTTTGCAGCAGAACAATGTGATGTGTCTGTCCTTGGATTTCTTTAATGACAAGGGTGCACAGACAGAAAGAAACCAGTAGCTGCCTTGCACTAGACGTGAGCAAGGTATCCTTCTGGAGTCTCTTTTGTGTGGTTGATGCTGCCATGAAATGACGTGGGAAGTGTCTTTGTGGCTACAGTAGTCAGTCTTCCTATTCCTGTGTGTGGTGGGTCACCTCAACCTTTAACAAATGCTTTCCTTCTGAGGTAGATTTTTGGCTATTACTATTTCTAGAGTATTTAGATACAACGTTAAATACAGACTCCAGCTGCACAGTTCAGCTCTGTTTCCAGCTCCCCCCAAATACTGAGTTGCCTAGCATAGATGCGATATATTGGAAAGAAAGAATATATAGCAGTTATAAAAAGCGTGTGAAATTTTTCTTTACAGTGGCAAAAAAAAATAGATTTGTGGATACGTATGTGTACAATTTTTTATGTAGGCAAAAAGTAAGGCAACTAGTCATTTACAGAAAGTAAGCATTTACTAATTGATTACTATATTTAAGTAAATTTACCATTTTAATTTATTTTTTTAACTCAAAAGTAGAGTTCTAAATGAACTGTTAACTTTAGGTATTAACAAAATTAAGGTAATTAAAAGAAGCAGTAAGATCCACCATAAAATTGGTAGTAATTAGATATTCTTTGTTTGCTGAAGCTCACTGTATGTGTGAAATTGTCTGCCAGTTTGAAATTAGGATTAATGGTGTCCTGTATTGTCAAGCACTTCTGGATGATAAAGACAAATTGTTGTAGATTGAGACCACACATTATAAACAAAATAGTGGTTGTTTACCATCTATACAAAATACATCTTCACTGAAGAGTATTTCCCCTGTAGAAATGTGAAAATTTACCAAACCATGAAACATAATTGATCTTTGAATGCTTGACAAATCAAGGACAGGTTTATGAACCATTTAGAATAGAAGTTAGAAAATGTTCGCTTTTGAAAATTGTTTCCATGTAGGAAGTTTGTGTTTTCGTGCCACTCTTAATTTCATGCTAGGGTTTGTTTTTGAACTCTGAAAAACTAATTGCCAATTTTAGATTGATACGATGACCTTGATTCCATAGTTTAATAAGAATCATTAAATATGGAGTTGATACTTGGTTAGTACTGCCTCTGCATATTAAAGTCAAATAATTAATATAAAATTGTCTGGCTGCATAATTCTTCCTGTCCTAGTCTTAAGATTTCAGCTCTGAAAATGCTTATGTGCAAAAATAATTTAGCATGGAGAAAAATCTGTCCTCATGAAAAAAAGTAGTTGTATAAAGTAAAGTTTTATATAAATTATCTAGAAAAATACTTTTTGGCTACTTGGAATTTAGTAAAGGCTTTCTTTGGGTATTTTTAGCCCCTTAAGTACTGGGACAATAGTGAGGTTTTTTTTAAGGAGCCAAGAGGAAATCTATCTCTACTCTCTCACCTGCCAGTGATTTCACCTTTGGTTTTAGCATCAGAAATATGCTGCTCCTGAATGCTTTTAAAATGTCTACACTAGAATCCTGCCTGTATCACTGAATATTTTGTTCTCTTTATTTTGATTTATTGTTTTAGTGCAGCCTGTGAACTTCTTGCCGTTGTAGAGTCTAACTGGGCAACCTGCATGAAAAATCATGCAAATGTGGTAAGAAAGCCCTGCGTTGTCTGCAGTTGGGGCTGACTGCTTGTCAGTAGAGCTGGTCTTTTAACAAGTACAGTAAATCAACTGTGTTTAAGCCCCTAGGTTTGCTGGATTCTTGTTACTTTCAAAGAGCCCCACCTAGCCTTCAGAAGCCGGCTCTGGATGAAGGGATTTTTACAGGTAAATTATATTGCTCTGCTTCCTGACTGCCAACTAGCAATGCTGAAACATCACTCATTCCCACTGTTTAGCAGGTGATATTGTCACTTTTTATTTGAAACATACCGCTGTTAAATGGCAGGAACTCAGTGAATGAAAAGATCTCTCTTCATGCCAGTATTTTCAGCTGGAAAGGAAGGTGCTGCTATGTGCGTTTCTGATGAAGTGGAAGTTATCTGTGTAACCACAAATTAAAGAAGGTTAATAGCAGATTGCTGCAAAAATATGCGGTTTCAAAGATGCAGTGAACTATTCTATCTGCACATAGTTTGATATGATTTTCTGAAACTTGTCACATGAATCAATTACCTTTAGTGTATTGCCAATTTGGTGCCCGTTTTGTTTCACTGTTGCCACATGTGCAGTTGAAATACACTGTGTAATGCTTCTTTGCTGTGAACGCATTCCTAGAACATCTTCCCATGAAGATATCAATTTTTAATTTTTAAAGCTAATGAGGTCCATTTTCGATCTCACAGCGGGGCTCCTAAGGTGTGAAGACTGGCCTAGCTTGTAGGAGTAACCTGTGTTCTGTATCTTGCACCTGCATGAAGGCGGCACTTCAGCCCCATTTCATACACCCAGGGCAGATGGGGGAGAGCAAGGAACAAAACTGGCAGGTGAATTTGCAACCGTGTTCTTGCTTTTCCTCCCTCTCCCTTCATGATGTGCATCAGGGATACAGAACATATGTGATCTTACTCTTTGTGTGCCATTGCCAGAGCTGTCTGAGAAGTCCGAAAAGGAGAGACAAGTCACTAAGGACAGACGGTATTTTATAGATTGTTATTTAAGGCCTTGGTCAGTGAGCTTTTCCTTACAAGCTGTTTAGCAACGGAAGGGCAGCACGAGCCGTATGTGATGCTCCAGAAATCGTTTTGTGGTACACAGCAGTCTCTAAGGCAATCTGCTTTAATGTAGATGAAGAAAAACTGACTTCCAAATCCTCTTAATCTCTTTTTATTGGGGTTAAATGTTTTTCTAGGCTTGTGGGACTTATAAAGGGAAGTTCTACATTTTCCCAAGAAAAGCTGTTAGGGTACATTAATGGCCTACCGGAAACAACACAGGCCTCCGGAAGAGGTTAATAGGCTACAGGATTATCCTGAAGCAGCTGAACATTTTTAATTTTACCAAAACAACTGCCTGAGATTCTTCTATAGTTAAAAATCAATGGGGGTAATTTTTCATGATTAATTGAACGTGCCACAAAGATGTAAAAATAAATGCAATGCAAATAAATGCAGAAACAATTTGAAGAATTTCAGTGGAAGTTTCATTTCTCTTTCAGAAAGTAAAGTCTAAATGTATGGTTTCTTCTGATCAGGTATGCAACCAAAGATATTGGTGAAACATCTCTTATTCGGCTTTGGGCTCTTTTTTTTACTGAACGGAAAAACATGTATAAAAAGTGGTAATGAGGAAGATAAAGTTGTAGAATGTGCTGACACTTCTGAACCTTATCTGTGGCATGCTTGTCTCTGACCATGGGGGACTCAACTCAAAGACCCTAGCAGTCCCTTCTGGGCCTATGTATAAGAGCAAATTTTATTTTTGCTAGTAAAATAGTCAGTTGGAACCACCAGACAGCATTGTGGGTATACGGGTTTTGGCACAGATGGAACAGAAAGGGGAACAGCTTTCCTTTCCTGCTTTTTTTTTTGTTCATTCTATACATGAATGACACCATCTACTGTGCGATTCAGTGATGCAAGTGCCAGTACAGGGGCAGGTTTACATTTGTCCCAGCAGCTCAGGGAAGGAGCCATTCCTTGGTCTTTTGGCCAGCACAGATAAAATGAGAGTCAGCCATTTGCCATTCTGGTTTTGGCTGTGTTGTCTGCTGCCTGTACATTGTTAAAAACTGCTTACAGAAATTCTCCTAACCCAGTTTCTTCAGAAATAAAAGCAGGGAGATCATCATTCTTATTGTTTAAAAGACCTGACCTTGGTATGGAGAGAACTGGTTTTGGTTAACTGTACTAAACCCAGAAGATTGGGAAAACAATGTTTTCACCATTTGGGAAATGCTGACATTTCATCTCCCTCTCAAATTGGAATGGAAAATCAGAGTACCAGAATGTTTCAGGGAATAAAAAAAAATGTTTTGTATAAAGAATGTCTAAATACACAATTCAGACTTTATTTAAAACAAAATAGGCTATTTCAGAACAATACATTTAGACACAGTTTTTTGAAAGGGGAAGTTTCATTTAAAAAAAAAATAAATTACCTTGGTTGTCTGGATCTGCAAGGAAAAATCAGTAATTTTGTTGACATTGTCAACAAAAATACTGTTTTAGACAATGTGATTTCCCAGAAAAGAAAGTCTTGAAGTGTTAAATTTCACCTGGCTTTTAGCATTGAAAATTCTGTTGTTCTGAGCCATTTTTTAACCGAGACACTGCCCTCAAGAGCCCTCTTAGTGACACAGAGGAATAATAATCTGGCAGTAAACGGATAATGGAGAACTCCTTGGGTGAAGGAGATCTCCTTTAGTAGAGTAACTACTTAAGGGTATGTGTTTCTCCAGTGTGGAGAATAGTCATGTTGTTGTTCTTCATATGCTGCAGCAAGAGCAGCATCAAGTCAGATACGGAAAGACTGTAAGATCACAATATTAAGAAGCAACACCATTTTGAGTAAGATTAATCAATCCATCTTTCTTTGTTGAAAGTGAGGGTCTGTACCAAATTCATCATGTGTAGAGAACTCCAGTTGACTCCAAACCACTTCATCTGGAGCCTGAAGCAATTTAGCTGCTCTAAGACAATGTTACATTTGAGGTGATTGATAAATCTTATTGAGAAATTATCCCAGGCAGAGTGCAGCAGTAGCACATCTTTCCTGCTTCTAGGATCTTTACATTGTGCTGCCCTATGTTGCATGGACATGCAGACTTATACCTAATCCAAATATCTTTGCACAATGCTGCACTGTACAATTTAGACATATTCTTAGATGTGAAAGAAAACTGACAGGATCATTTAGTGCAGCTTATTTAGATAAGATGAGGATTGTAAATCATTATATTTTTGCGTTCTTTTCTGTTCAGTCTAGACCAAAATGACAAAAAACCCTGATGCTTTCATCATCTGAGAAATTATCAAAAATAGTATGTATATTTTGATTTTTTTTTCAAAGAATACTTGAAGGAATGTTGATAATGTAGCGTGCTTTTAGTCAGTGACTAATTTGGTGGGTATAGTCTAATTTCTATTTCAATGTTCTTGGGGGAGACAGAAAGCATTTCAGAATTAACTTTTGCATGAGAATGAGCAATAAGATGCTGTGCTGGTGTTTGAACAGGTGGTGCTTTCTCATCAGTGGAGAGACGGTCAGTGTTGGGAGTCAAATTTTTGTGGGGTTCATCTCATCCTAAAGTGGACTCCCACATTGTAGCAGATGGAAATATTTGACACAGTTATGATTTACTAACAATTTAAAATTTTTTAATGATTCAAGGTAGATCAAGAGTTGTTTTAGCAGCATTTAATCATTAACTGATTTATGGATTTACAAGGTGATTTAACAAAATAATTGAATAGTGACTTAATTACAGATTAGAAGATGGCAAGAATCACAGTAACTTACTCTAAGGTATCCTAAATCAATACATATACATATAAGCATAAACATACAAACACACAACACTTAAGGGGTCGCACACACACCTACGTCTGAGTTTCCAACTATTAGGACTACAGGTCCCTTCACAATGGGTGACTCCAATGAGTTGATGGGTACGCCTTTTACACGTGCATGGATGAACATTTAGATCCAGTAAAATACAAGAACATCCACACTTGGAAGAGCTGATGTGTATATAGAGAGGTGGATGAAAGAGAGGTGAGCCTATAGTTAAAACTTTCCTCTGAAAGTTTAGAGCAAATACTCACAAGCCACCAGTGTTCCTCAGCAGGCAATAACTGAGACTCAATGGGGAGTTGACTTACCCTGGTCTTTCAGTCCTCAAGGTGTTTGCCTGAGCGTCATCCTGACTCAGGGAAGATGCTGGCCACAGCCCAGTGTGATCCAGGAGGGCTCAAAGGGTCTCACTAGAATCGCTACTTATAGGGTTTGAGATAATTGGCTTCTGTCAGGTATTTTTCCACTCCAGCCAAAATCAGACAATGGCATATTCCACTACTTTCCACCAGTTTTGCAAGTCCAGAACTAGCTAGATCTGCAAGTTTTGGTTTCATCTCCCTTTGGGCATGATCCAGGTACAGATATACTAGGTTGTCAGGGAGTGATAGTCCCAAGCGATAGGTGAAGCAGGAGCCAGGCGCGTTAAGGGAGTCCCTTAACGCTCTGGTCCTGTGTCTTTCGCAATTCACACCTGACACCTCCTAGGTTGGTATGCGGTCCAGGGGTGGGGAATCACTCCAAGCATCGAGTGACCAAAGGGCGGGGGTGGGTGGGTTGTACCACGACACGCATTGGCCAGGTGAACCATGGCCTAGGCTGCATTGGTGGGATTATTGCCATCTCTCCCTTGACTGCATAGGGAAGATAACTCTGGTGTGGACATGTGTAAACACCTGAAATTAAGTGAGATGAATTTTACTGTTGTAGGGCTCCTCTTTTCTATTTAACTCTTCTGTGCTCTCTATCCTTTTCCATTCCCATTTCCTATGTCTGTTTCCTTTTCATTTGATATTTCTTTTTCTTTCTTGCATGTTGCTTCCTTGAAAGTTCTTGAAATTTTTTCTCCAGTTTCTTTAGTCATCAGAAAATGCTGTACTTCTTACAAACTGACGTTGTATTCATCAGTGTTTCTGAGCCAGATACCACTGATAGGCAGAAATATTTGTGGCATCTGACCAATGTCTTACTCCAGTACAGGCAAATAGTCTCTTCTTTTATGATTCAGCAGACCTTGCTAAGTGAGTAGAGCAAGTTCCTCAACAATCATATTCATCCTCCTGTTCAAAAATGTAGTTCTGAGAAAATGAGTATTTCCTTAATTGCAAGTAGTTTTTATTCCTCTACAAGTCAGGAGCATTTTATAAGAGTATGTGGGTGAAGGTGAAGTCCCTCCACTAGCATAATATCACATGTAAACATCCAGCAGGGATTGCAAAGGTGGAACACAGACTGTTGGTGTTAGTCAATTTTTGCTTGCCGTGCCAAAGCTTTCCTTCCACCATGCCCCCATTTCCCTTGCCAGGTGTGAAAAGAAAGTTTCAGCTGGAAATCTGGTGTGCTTTTAGTGAGTCTTGTAAACTCAGTACAGAAGCCGTGTCCTTCTACTAGCAATGGCAGTGTCATGTTCCTGGGCTGCAGGACTCAATAGCTCAGGTGCGTGTGTACTCTACTGGAGCTACTGAGACCTCACAGGGAAGGGGGATGAGGACAGGAGATCTTGTGAGGCTCAGGCCCAGGGATGAGCAAAGGCACAAGCCCCTCTGCTTTGATTCCCCTGAAAAAGGTTGGGAACACCTCACACCAAACACTTCCTCAGGGGATGCTCTGATGTTAGTGAAGGTGTTGTTCACTGGACATCATGCCCCTGGTGTGATCCATGTATGTTACCAGTGCTTGAAGGAGGTCTGTAGGGATCCTTGGCACAGATGCACTTTGCAGTGCACGTCATTAGTCAGGGACGTGACAAGAGTTCCTGAATGCATGTCAGTCTGTAGAAATTTCAATGCCATCAGTCTATGCTGTCTTCTCATCTCCCTGAATCTTTTCAAGTGTGTGTGTGGGCTTTGCTTTTGGGAGAGATCTGCTGTTTGTTTCTCTTAGGCCTTTCAAAACCAGTGCGTGTAGCCAGAAATGACATGCTGGGGCTGGTGGGAGAGGGGCTTGTTCTGATCTGACAGTGGAAAAAACATACAGTTCATAAAAGCGATAGAGACTGAATTGTGCCATTGTTTGGTCTGTCACTTGTGCCACCCCCCAAACACCTGGTTTCTTCTCTGGCTGCCTTCCTGGCAGAGTGAGAACAAAGGGACACTGAGAGCAAAGGGACACCGACCTCCCCTCTTCAGTGCTATGAGCTGTTCCATTGTTTCTGGAAGCAGGTGTCAAAAATCCACCTGTAAATGAATAAATTGGTAAGAAATGCTGAGAAGTGATCTGTTCTTAAACCTAAGTGTATTCTGAAACCCAAGTCATTAAATGTGAAAGTATGTCAGGATGCAGCTGGGAATAATTCTTATACCCATACCCTATTTCCAGAAGTTACAAAGGTAATGAAGAATTTGCAATTCAATTTTGTATCATACATCACTTCCTTCTTTTATCTGTGTAATAAAAATGTATGCTCATGAAGTTAACAATGAAGCTCATAAATTATGTTGAAGCTATATATCAAAATTTTTAGAAGAGTAACAAGACACTGAGAATATAGCTGCTGTTAATAATGGGGGAAAAAAATACAGATAAAAGTCAGTCCCCAGAACATAACAAGGATGTGACCATACAGCACATTATATTTCTATACCATAACAGTCGTGTGAAGTTAAGTTTTGTTTCCTCCTTCTTCGTCCCCTCCCCCTACTGGTGGTTGCTTTGCTAAACCCAGACTTAAAATATATTCTGTGTTGTTATATTAAAGAGCTTTCTTTACAATAGGCACTGTCATTTCACTAAACACTTTCCATGGGAATGGACGCTGTAGCAGAGCATTACTGACGCATAGCCCACATTTTTAACTCATGCTAAGAAGTCATACGGTTAAGATCATCAGTTTCTTTTATCTTCTCCAGCTCAACGGACCAGGTACCTTTTGTATGTCTACTTTCCTCTTAAAGGCATCTGATGGCCCAAAATGAAGGTGAAACTCGTGCCTTTGTGATTACTTTCAGATACCTTACCAATGTACATCCACATATCTTCTAATATTATAACAAAGAGAATTATGAGATAGAATTAATGATCTCTTTTTACCTGTAGGGTTTTCTGAAAACTTCTCTGCCTATACAAATAGTAGTATTAGACTGGAGGAACCCTCCAAATAGGCTGTGATGCAGAACTTAGACCTTGGGCTTTAGCACTTGGAGGGAGAAGCATGACCTTCTGCTTCTCTCTCTGTCTTCAACTACTGCTGTCTTGTGGGGAGGGGAAGAGCCACGCCTTCTGAGTCCAGTGACAAAGCCAGCATCTCCTAATTAGCACAGAGGACACTACACAACTTAAAAATGCCTCTCCATGTCTCTTCAAATATCTTATGATGTGTGTTCCCCTGTGTGGGTAATCTGTAATTAGTAGCGTAGGAAAACTTCATGTGGAGAAGTTCAGACTTCTCTAAGTGACCTCACAGCCTCATTGTAAACGTACTGTTCATTAATTACGTATGAAGGCAATGTTGTTGGATCCCAGCAGACTAAAGGAGACCTAAAACAGACAATGTGTAGCCTCTTAAAATGCATCCACTTACCCTCTCCTTTCCTGAAAAATATTTTAAGACTACTTCCTTTTAAAGCACACAGACCCATCTGCTCTTATGAGTTAGGCATAATATTGCAGCTTTTACACAGGAAAAAAAAGTAATTATCTAAAAAGTTGTAATCACAGTAAGTGGGAAGAACATTATACTGATTTCTATAAGCTTGTTTCTTTAAACAAGGTTTGAAAGTAATGATCTGTTCTTTGCAAAGGGATGGTTATGGAATATCCATTAATTGAGCTTCACTGTATGTCATTAGTAGGTTAATTTTGCTAGGTATTTAAGTGTTTGTTGATCCTCTCACTCTATAGCAAATTTTGGCTCTATTAAGACAGGTACGAACAAATGTAAACTGCCTGCAGTCAACTTTCTGTGCACATAAAGAAAAATGAAGTGATTAACTATTCTAATGCTTGTGAGGAGTACTAGAAATATGAAAATAAATAGCACAGCCATTGGAAACATAAATGTCCTCCTGGCTGGGATGTGATTTGGATATGGATATGTAACATCTCCATGGCAGCCAAGAGGTGCAGGTTAGAAATCATTTCACGATAGCTTAACAAGAAGGCAGCCAACTTCCCTGAGTCTCCAAACCACGTGCCAGAATCTTTAAGGGTAGGATGTACACCTAATCTCACCCCAGGCTGCTGGGCTGTACTTGGTAGCCTTCTCTGACTTGCTTCCAGCTGTGCCCGGGAGTGGGGACCCTGCTGTCGCCCCCATCGCTGGTCACGCACTGTGATACCAATGCTGGGGTTGTACTGGAAGTGCTTAGTTGCTCATCAGTTGCTGCAAGCTGACTTTCCCCAAAACCTGGGAAGTCAAGCCACTGAACAACTGGGTCATTTGGTCTTTTGGGCATAGCTAATATGAAAAAGAATAGTTAGGATATAGGGAATAATCTGCTGCAAAGCTGTAGTTTCTTATAAGCCTTTCGTCCCTGACAAAGCAAAGTAGGGAATGTTGGAAAATGCCCTAAGTACCAAAGGGAATACATGAAGTCTTCCAAGCAAATGAATTTTAGTGAGGCATTGGTGATGTAATGGACAGGAGTAGAGCTAAACAGGGATTATTGATCATTGTATGCTTAAGCTACATTTTAAAAATGGTTTCCTGCAGCTGCATATTGAAAGCATTTTTCATCTTGCTTTTTCAAGGTGGTGGTGCCCATTTTGTCTGCGAAATGGTACTCTCAGTAAGATGTAAGTAATTATTCCTAAAAGTGATGTAGGAAAGAATGTAATACTTTTATAAAAGTTAGGAGACATTGTTATTAAGCCCCTGATTATATGGCTGAATACTGTTTTTCCACAGAATAATTATTTCTTTCTGTGCAGAAGAAAGGTTACTCTGAGGCTTAATTAGGATTCTTTTGCAAAAGAAGCTGTTGTCTATCAAACTGCTGTCTCATATATTGCTCAGTGTGCAAGATGCTTAGTGGACAAGGCAGAGAATAGCAGGAAGAGAAAGGGTGATCTAGTAGTTATGACAGTTCAGTGCTGCCCTGGAGGTCTTTATCTGTGTTGCAGTGAAAATGGTTAACACTTGGTAAGGTTTTAGAAAATTGAAGGAAGGGAAGTGCCAGAGATCTTTAGTAACAATTGTGTTAACAACCCCACCATTAGGGTAGTCAGAATTTTTCTGTTCTAGTTTTTCTGAACTGTATGTTCCTCCACAGAAATGGAGTAATGCTTCACTCGATATAAACCTTCTGCAATTTTCTGTTTCCTGTGAGGTAGATTTACCAGTGATTATGTAAATACATGAGGTAAATCAATTCTCCTGTACTTTTAATTTTTGTTATCTGAACTACCTCAGACTCTCAGAGCCTTCAGAAACAGTCTGCAGAGTTAGAAAGCTTTTTTACTTTTTTTTTTTTTTAAGGAACAGTAATTTTATAAGAATGTCTTCTCTAATGATTTTGGGGTTTCCAGGTTGTCTTACATGGGAATTGACACAGTTCAAAAATGGTTTACTTTCCACAATATTGAATGAATATTTGACCAAATTCTCAATTTTCTTGAACTCCCATATTAGCTAGAATAAAATACTAGAGTAAAGCGGTTATGTCAGAATAAAGAGTAAGAATAAAGACCGCACAGTGATGTGCATGCTTTGGATCACGGGAGGAGATAAGGGCTCCTGGGTGTTACCAAAATAGGATGAATGCTCTTTAGAGTTGACTTTTTGAGAATTTTTATAAGACAATGAGAGAAAGCTGCTGACATTACCATGACTTTACTTTTTTTGAAGGCTCTCAAGCTAGGGGACTTAGAAGGGTTATGCCAGTAGCCCTGGGTGAGGCTCTCTCTCCCAATCTCCTTTCCCTGAGGCAGTGCTCTCAAGGAAGAGAGCTTCTTCCCACAAGTATTTCTTGGTGCTTCTTGAAGAAGCAAGGAGTGGCTGCTCCTATGGAGCAACTCTTCTCCATGAAATTAATCCTTTTCCACTGTACATAGTGGAAGCACTTCAAAACCACTATAGAGTTTTTTAATGGTAGACTTATGTAGGCTCCTTTGAGTTGGCTGTTTACATTTTTTTTTTAAATATCAGCAGCACTGATTTTCCATTTTGTCCCCTACTGTGTCTGTTCATCAAAGAAATGCTGCCCATCCTTCATCATCTTGGCTTTAATTGATTTTTTACATAATAATTCTAGACCTCCATTGGTCCGTAATCACTCTGGCTATTCCAGAGGGACATTCAACAATTCTATAAAAGGTTTTGTTTATACATTAAGTAGTTTCCTTTCTGGCCATCCAGCTGTATAGAGCATAGGAATATGACAGATAATCTTTACTTATATTTTAATTTGCAGGCTGCTTTGCTGCAAGCTGAGCTCCTCTAAGTAATAGTCCTCCCACTACATGAATGTATGTGTTTTGTTCAAACACAGTTCTCTTAAAGCATTGCTCTGTTTGTGCACTGAAGACTGAGTTCTCCCTTAGGGCAGAAGGCTTCCTACTCCAATGCAGTTCTTTGCAGGAACTAGGACCCTCTTTTGCAAGCAGATCATAAAGATATTGCCACTTTCCAGCATGTACTTCCAAGGTCTTTTAGAGTCTCTGGGCCATACTGGAAAGGTGAGAGGTAGTGAGCCGGGGTATCTTGGGTCTGGGCTGTAGGAGTGTGCTTCAGCAGGGTATCCACATAGAGTATACATACCCCAGGATTTCTGATGATGGAGTAAATATAAAATTTTTCAAATTTTGGCTGGGTTAAGGAATATTCAGATAGCTTTTGTAAATGGACAGACCAGTACAAAAAAAAGTATTAGATAAGTCATCACCACCTCCCCCCCGCCCCCCCCCAAGTGATAAAAATGCTACAAACGGATTCTTTTTTGAAGAAAACAATCATAAAGTGTGGGAGGAACCCGCTATTGATCGTCTTAGAGAATCAACATTCTGGGAAATGAAATCCTCCGTAACAATGCACTGGTTACTATGATCTTCAAAACCATAGTTTCCCAGAGGCCTGCTGTACTTCTAAAAATTACTCTGAGAAGGATTTAATGGCTTGTAAAAGGTTTATGTAGAAAAATTGGAAGTCTCTTTGAGACTTTCTGACTGCAGTAACTGGAAAATTTTATTCAAATGAAAATAGTGGTAAAATGACTAAACACTTTTTAAAGTTAAGGTCAAGAAGCATGTGAATTCCACTCAGGTCATCAAAAATACAGTGCAGCAAATAAATAAGTAAAAATAATTCTTGCTGTCACCTCCAATGGTACTACTTGTCAGTTAAGATACTGAACCTTGTCAAAGTTTTTTGCTTAACTGATCCTCACACTTTCTATACGGAAGAGAGACCTTGCTGTTTGCTAAAGCTGCATAGACAAAACAGGGCTAATATCACACTTGTGAATTTCCTGTTGTGCTGCATTTAATTCTTATTTAAATGCCCCGTGGCAGCTGGAATAGCTTGGAAACCAAGGGCTGCGGTGGGAAGTCATGGAGGAGTGAGTGGTTAGTGGTGTGACTTCATGTTCCTCCACTCTAATTGTGGAAGTGTTGTTAGTCCAGATATATATCTGTGTGAAGTGGAATTAGGTGCAGATGACTTGGGTGCAAACAGTTGTTCTTTCTCTCTGTTGACTATACAGGGGGTCAAGAGTAAATAGCTCAGCTGTGGATGTCTGTTTCGTAGATACCTGAAGGAGATCCGTCCCATCCTAAAATCTGAGAGCGCTACATACATTTACATGTTACATGTATAAAATATGTGTACATATTCACGGTACATATATATTATATATGAAGTTGACTGGCTGACTGAAGGCGGCAAATTTTAATTGTCTTTCTCCAAATATTTTTTTGCTTTTTGTGTTTGGCTTTTTTTCTTTTTTCTTTTAGTGCCTATGCCACCATTATGTGTATCATGCACTAAATAACAGGGTTCCATTAGCTCCTAAATAAGCCTCTCTTTATTATTGGAATGTAATCAAATAGCATTTTATCAGAAGAGTACTCACAGGTACTCTGAGACCTTTCTATCCTTTATTTTCTGTTTCCCTTTGTTTTAGAATGTTCTCTGCCACTGAACTGCGCCTGGCAGGTGGGGGTCTGGTATGGGTAGGACAGCTTTCTATATATTATTGGTATTATTGTTACAGCTCTTCATGCACAAAATAACAATTCTGCAGAAAAAAAGGCAGGAAAGCAAACCCATTGGTCATTATCACCCAGGATGTGTCAAAAAAGTTTTCTTTTGTATTGATTAAATTTTCAATTTTGTCTACCTGGGCACAAAGTAAATTAATTCCACGGAAGGACTATTGATTTGACATACAGTTGGAAAGAACAAAAGTTAAAGTTCCTTTTTTTTTTTTTTTAATAGTTTTTGTTTGACAGTGCTATGTAAGCAAAGCTAACTTCCTGAAGTGGAGAAGAGTTTCCTCTTGGAAACTGGGTTTCTTTCACTGCATTTAAACTAATGTGCTTACATGTTAGGGTGTCAAAGTTGCAAATGTCATTTGGGCATACTCAGTTGAACCCCACAGGCTTGAGCTAAGGAACTGAGATACTGTCTTTGAACCTCAAAATACAGGGCTTGTTGAGAAAACACATGCTGATACTTTGTGCATTTTTTGGTGCGTGCTAATGGGATAACCAGAACATGCTGCAGCAAGCCAAACACCAGCCTCCCAGTACTTCTCTTTCTGGAAGAGTTTTTTTCTCCAACTGAGGAGCAGGGTTTTATTAGATGGGGCTAATACCACCACCACAGAGCACATTTATAGCCTAGTGGTTTGGGGTTGGAAGAAGTTGGGCTGCATCTCTCTAAAAAGGGTGGTGACTTATCGAATACTTTTTTTTTTACTGATCTCTCCATGCACAAAAGTGCGTGTATTATGACATAATCTGCTACACATACAAGAACAGAGTTTATCAATTGCACTCAGGAGGCCACCAAAGTCAATTACTTATAAATTATGAAGTTTGCTTAATTAAGCTATTATAAAGCTTGTAATGCCAGTCATTTTCTAATTTGCACTTGCAGTTGTAAGCAAGTGATTTTAACAACTATAAAAAAATATTCTTGCACGAGTGCAAGACATAAAAAAAAATAATTGGAAAATACTTTCCAAATATTACAGTGTTTTGTTTTATAGAGAGCTGCAGGGAGTTTACTTGGCCAAACTTAGATTCCAAAAACATAATATTTACTAAAAAGAGCTGTGAGACTGATGGTCTTTAATGTTTTCTTGGGGTAAAAAACCTCAAATTCAAATTAACAATTAAATTAAATTCAGAAACTATGTTGAGCAAAAAGAAGTGGTCTTTCAAATATTACAGAGTTTTGTTAAGTTATAAATACAAAGACATACCTTTGGTTTTCTGTAAACATATCTTGTTTTCCACCTGAAAAGTATTTCTCGGTGGCATTTGAGAATATCTGGTTTTCCTGGTGTCATGGTATCAGCTGGGATAGACTTACTAGCAGTTGTATAGTGCTATGTGGTATAGTGCTATTTCCTCAGTACCATTACATGGCACATGCAGGAGAACAGGGTGATCAGGCCCAGTCAGTTTGTGAAAGGCAGGTGATGCCTGACAAACATGATCTCCTTCTATGATAAGGTCACCCACTTAGTGGGTGAGGGAAAAGCTGTTGATGTTATCTCCCTGGATTTTAGCAAAGCTTTTGACACCGTTTCCCACAGCATTCTCCAGGGGAAACTGGCAGCTCATGGCCTGGAGAGGTGTACTCTTCGCTGGGTAAAAAACTGGCTGGATGGCCCGGCCAAGAGAGTGGTGGTGAATAGAGTCAAATCCAGTTGGTGTCCAGTCACAAGTGGTGTCCCCCAGGGCTTGGTGCTGGGGCCAGTTCTCTTTAATATCTTTATCAGTGATCTGGATGAGGGGATCGAATGCACCCTCAGTAAGTTCGCAGATGACTCTAAGCTAGGCGGGCGTGTTGATCTGCTGGAGGGTAGGATGGCTCTGCAGAGGGATCTGGACAGGCTGGACCGATGGGCCGAGGCCAATTGTATGAGGTTCAACAAGGCCAAGTGCCGGGTCCTGCACTTGGGTCACAACAACCCCATGCAGCGCTACAGGATTGGGGCGGAGTGGCTGGAAAGCTGCCTGGCAGAAAAGGACCTGGGGGTGTTGGTGGATGGTTGGCTGAATATAAGCCAGCAGTGTGCCCAGGTAGCCAAAAAGGCTAACAGCATCCTGGCTTGTATCAGCAATAATGTGGTGAGCAAGACTAGGGAAGTGATCATCCCCCGGTACTCGGCACTGGTCAGGACCCACCTCAAGTACTGTGTTCAGTTTTGGGCTCCTCACTACAAGAAGGACATTAGGTGTTGAAGAGTGTCCAGAGAAGGGCTACAAAGCTGGTGAGGGGTCTGGAGGACAAGTCTTATGAGGAACAACTGAGGGAACTGGGGTTGTTTAGCCTGGAGAAGAGGAGGCTGAGGGGAGACTTTATCACTCTCTACAACTACCTGAAAGGAGGTTGTAGAGAGGTGGGGGCTGACCTCTTTTCCCTGGTGACAAGTGATAGGACGAGAGGAAATGGGTTCAAGTTATGTCAGACGAGGTTTAGATTGGATATTAGGAAAAATTTTTTCACTGAAAGGGTTGTTAAACATTAGAATAGGCTGCCCAGGGAGGTGGTGGATTCGCCATTCCTGGAGGTGTTTAAAAGAAGGGTAGATGTGGTACTGGAGGACATGGTTTAGGAGTGGTTTTGTCAGGGTGGGTTGATGGTTAGACTTGATGATCTTAAAGGTCCCTTCCAGCCTCAGCAATTCTATGATTCTATGTTTTGGACTTAAGATGAGAATAATGTTGATAACACACTAATGTTTTCAGTTGTTGCTAAGCAGTGAAGGTCTTTTCTGCTCCTCACACTGCCCTGGCAGCTAGTAGGTTGTAGGTGCACAAAAAGTTGGGAGGGGACACAGGTGGAACAGCCGACCCCAGCTGACCAAGTGAATATTCCATGCCATATGACGTCATGGTCAGTATACAAAGCCAAGGGAAGAAGAAGGCGAGGGGGATGTTTGGAGTGATCTTCCCAAGTAAATGTTATGCCTGATGGAGCCTTGTTTTCCTGGAGATGGCTGAACACCTCTCTGCCAATGGGAAGCACTGAATGAATTCCTCGTTTTGCTTTGCTTTGCTTGCATGCACGGTTTTTGTTTTGCTTACTGAACTGTCTTGATCTCAACCCACAAATTTTCCTTATTTTTACCAATTCTGTTCCCCATCCCACTGGTCTGGGGGAGAAGTAAGTAAGCGACTGTGTTAAACCACAACATTGTTTTTTGGTGTGCAATATGGGACTTGAAGGGTCCAGTAGGTTGCAACAAGTGCCCAGACCCATCTCCTGGAGAAAAGGAAAGTACCTGAAAAAGCTGTGCACAGGTTGAGGATCTGTTGCATCAGGTGGCTGAGCTGCAGGAAACAGTTAAAAACTGTGCATTATTAGAAGGGCCAAGATGGAGATAGACAAGTGGTTTCAGAACCATGTTTCTGTGGTGGACACCACAGAGAGTGAGACACCTTGGACCCTGGTGACCCACAAAAGCAGGACTCTCCCTCAGTCCCCACCCCCCCAGCATTACAACCCACCCAAAACCAGATATGAAGCTTTAACAACTATAGACACCCATAAGCAAGGTCTGCAAGAAGAGACTGTACCAGTAGCACACAGCTGATATTGTAAAAAGAAATGATGAGTGCTCACAGTGGGTGGGCCTCTGTTAAGGAGCGTTGAGGTGCCCATCTGCCAGCCTGACAGGGAGTCATGAGAGGTATGCTGTCTCTGAAAGCTAAGGTCCAGGATATTGCTGAGGTGGTGCCACAGCTTGCCAAGAGCACAGACTACTATCTGTTGTTACTTTTTCATGTGGGTACGAATGACAATGTAAGCCAGAACCTGTGCAGAATCAAGGAAGACTACAAAGCCCTGGGGGTGCAAGTGAAAAGTACTGGTGCCAAAGTACAAAGTGCCACTTCTTCCTTTCTACCAGTTAGACGAAAGGGTGCAGGCAGAAATAGGTGTATAAAGGCTCTGGCTTTGTGGCTGGTGTCGTTATGAGCGTTTTGGCTTTTATGACAATGGGACGTTCTTTGATGACTATAACATGCAATGGAGGGATGGGATCCACCCGTCTAGAAGAGGAAAGAGAATCTTTGGCAGCAGGCTGGCCAGTTGGTGAGGTGGGCTTTAAACTGAAGGACTTGGAGGGCAGGGTCCAAAGTGGCAATGCTCATGTCCAATTGGACACACGAGGAAAATTTTTCACAATAAGAACAAACAGCCATTGGAATAATCTCCCCAGGGAAATGGTGGATTCCTCAACATTGGACACTTTTAAGATTCATCTGGACAGGGTGCTGGGCCATCTTGTCTGGACTGTGCTTTTGCCAAGAAAGGTTGGACTTTTGCGTCCTTGAGGTTCCTTCCAATCTGATATTCTATGATTCTATGAGCTAATGACAGATTTGATTGGAATGTGCTAGATAATTGAATTTACAGCTATTATTGCTGTTTAGCTATTGATTGGCAAGCTCCTGTGCTTGCCATGGGGCTTGCTTGCCTTACTGTGAACTAGAGTCTTGTGCTCCTTAGTGGCTACTTTTTGCTCTCACGGCTTGCTGTATTGCTGTACTGATTATCATTTTACTCTGCTGTGCCTGGATATATTTTGATAACAGCAATGGCGGTGTGCCTGGGCTGGCAGATGGCCATGTCATCGCTGCTTCTGTGCTGCCTTACTGGACAAGCTGGAACTTCAGTGTGAACTCACCCTGAAACAACTCTGCAGACACCAGTCAGTGAAGAAAGAGGGGGAGGAGGTACTTTAGGTGCTGGAGCAGAGATTCCCTTGCAGCCCATGGTGAAGACCATAGTGAGGTAGGCTGTTCCCTTGCAGCACATGGAAGTTGAAGGTGGAGCAGATACCCACCTGCACCCCGTGGAGGACCCCATGCCAGAGCAGTTTGTGAAGAACTGCTGCCCGTGGGAAGAATTCATATTGGAGAAGATCAGGGAGAACTGTCTCTTGTAGGAGGGACCCCATGCTGGAGCAGGGGAACAGTGTGAGGAGTCTTCCCCCTGAGGAGGAAGGAGAGGCAAAACCAACACATAACGAATTGACCATAATCCTCATTCTCTGTCCCCCTGCACCACTTGAGGGGAGACAAGGTAGAGAAATCAGGAGTAAAGTTAACCTGGGATTTGAGTTGCATGTTATAGGAATTGCTAGAGTAGGAATCACCTGAACTTATGGAGAGCAAGCCTTACAAGAAGCAGCACAAGTACAGCAGTGACCTGATCTGAGCTGGCTTTGGTGCCAATACCTCCATGAAACACACCACCTCTCCTGTCCTGAGTGACCACCATAACAAATGGAGCCCAAAGTCATGGACTATATGAACTCAATGGACATTTTGTGGACATTTGTGGACATTTATGGACATTTTACAGGCATTCTAAAGGGGTTGTCCATAGATTAAGGGAATGATATCTGTGTATTATATGAAAGGATGGGAAGGGGGTCGTGGTTAATGAGGATGTATTGGATAGTGTGGGAACTGAGCATGATGTAAATGATATGGAGTAAGGGGTGGAGAATGTGCTGGGTTTGGATGGGATGGAGCTAATTTTCTTCATAGTAGCTTCTATGGTGTCATAAACATGACATCTGGATATCCTTGATGGTGGGATATGTAGGAATTTTGATCATGTCTCGTTGGGTGTATGTAGTTCCACAGAGCACACCAGCAATCCAGCATTTCTTGAGAAAGTGTTAGTAAATATTGATCTGACATGCATCGGTGTTTCTTTTACAGCTTTGTTATTCCTCTAAAAATGGAATCAAGACAGCAAATGTGAGAATTTCTTCATGGGCTGTGAGAACAGGGACTGCATGTTTAGATGCTCTGTAGATAGCTCTGTTTAAGAGGACTTTGTAGGCTTCTTCTCACTTCCTCTCCTTATCTCTGTCCTTTATGGGATAATGTCCTCCAGTGTCTTGCCAGACAAAGATTTTCATTCGGAACTAGGACAGGCAGGGCCCAGAAAGTGAGAAGATGCTTGAACTCTGACATTTGTCAGAATATCTCACTATGTACCTCCAGATGTTTTGGGTGTGATTGATACAACTAAGTACTGAGTTTGCTCTGGTCTGACTGAGCTGTCTTCATACTCATGGAGACACTGTTAGCAGCCAGCAAGCAGCACTAGTTATTTATCAGGAAATCTCTATTTTCTGGTATTTTAGGCAGCTGCAAGACAATTGTGGGCAGGATTAAACAACAGAAAGGCTTTTATTATTCATACTTTAAGGAAGACTGGATCCAATCATTAGCTGGAATAAATAAGCAGAAATCCTTTGACTATGCCCAGAGGTACAAGCAAGATGTTGCTCAGGGAGCTAATGCTTCAACTAGGGTTTGTGTGGAGCAAGAAAACTATGTTGTTACCTGGATCCTGTGTGTTCTTCAGGAGACAATCATAAAAAGTATTGATTTCATATCACCTCTACTTTTCTAATCTGTATTTCCAATTGTACATGTCCTGTTTGTCTTCTGTTCTCCTGGATCTTCTCAACCACCTGAAAATAATTCCAGGCTTTAAAATACTCCGAGAAGTATTCTCTTCCTCTAAGTCTAAAAATGGTCTGTTCCTCTGTCTCTCCGAAAGCTGAAGGGCTGATAGCATGCTCCCCTTCTGTTGGCTGTTTTCTATCTTAAACACCTTAACATTAAGAAAAGTCTAAGAAAAGCCAGTGTCCTGAGACACTGGTAAACACCAGTTCAGCTCCAGCAGTGCTAAAAAACTTGGAAGCTGAAGATATATGTGGTTCAAAGCCAACAGATAGTGGCTTTATTTATGTTGTGCCTCTTCTGTACTATAGATTCCTCAGAACTACACTGGGGTAGAAAAGAACTTACGAAACTTTCAGTATAGACACACTCTGATTTCCCCAACTTAACCTCTCTAATACAAGTGGTGAAGGACCATGCCAAAGAAGCTTTTTTCCAGGATGCAGAGGTGGCCAATGCATTATATGGAAGTGATTTTCCAGGCTTAGCTTATAATTGCCTCTTATTGCTACTATTTAAAAGGCCAGAGATATGAGATGCTCTTAAATACAAAATTACACTTTTCTCCAGGTCACAGAAATAAAATGAGATGCGTTATCTGTGAAATTCTTTGAAAAATTACCCATTTTGCAAACAAAATTAACATGTAAACCACCACATGAACTTATTCATGTGTAAAATTGCTTTGTACTGATTTTATCTGACACAGCTTCGGATTGAGTGCTTTCTGAGCCTAGCAATTGGATTGTTTGAAATCTCTTAAGTAGAACTGTGCTGGGATTGAATTACTGATGGACTCAAACCAAGCACGGCTAATTTAAATTACCTTCTTTTAGTTCATATTCAAACTCCTTGGAAGTCTTCCAGAATTGTTAATCAGTTACCGTCCCAGTGAAGGGAAGCTGGGTTTAAGCTTTCCTAAGAACATCCAAACAGAGTCCTAGAGGACAGATGGTCCTCTGGTCAGTACAAGAGTAATTTCCCTTTTGCATTTGGATTCACAGTTGGACTCAAAATACTTTTGATTCCTGAAGCATGCAGTGATTACTAATTGAAGCACTTAGAGATGGGTGCCCCAGAGCACTCCATTCTCTTTCTGGTGTGTCAAAAAGCTTTTATACCTTCTGCTTTTTCTACCCATTGATGATTTTTATGCTTGCCTTTTTTTTTTTTTTTTTTTTTTTAACAGCATTGTGGGACATCCTTTTTTTTCTTCTATTATGCCTTTAATCTTTGTCCCTTGCTTCCAAAAGATGGTAAGAGGAAGAAATTGAAGGTAGTAGCTGGATGTAAGGCTGTTGCTTTCTGAAAAGTAGTGCTGGATGCCTGATTGCAAATAAAGAACGAGGGTGGGGAGGAAAGTTGTGAGTATTTGCTCAAATAAAGAAATGAGTCATGGCATTATTTATTCTACTTTTCTGTGAAAATCAACAATAAGCAGGAATTATTGAAGGGTTTTGATCTACTGACTCCAAATTGTTTTGAACCATATGTTAGTATTTTTGTAAAACTTTTTTTCTCTACTTGGATTAGTGGAATTGTTAACGGTAGCTTTCTGATAGGACACTTGTACTGTGTAAAATCAAGACCTGCATTCTACCTATAATAGGTAACATTTTCTTAAAATACATAGTTTCCAATACTGCTTATGAGAGTGGGCTCACCTCTAGAGATCACAGAATCACAGAATGGTTAGGGTTGGAGGGGACCTCTGGAGATCATCTAGTCCAAACCCGCTGCCAGAGCAGGGTCACCTACAGCAGGTTGCACAGGACAGCGTCCAGGAGGGTTTTGAATGTCTCCAGAGTGGGAGACTCCACCACCTCTCTGGGCAGCCTGTGCCAGTGCTCCACTACCCTCAAAGTAAAGAAGTTCCTTCTCATGTTAAGTTGGAACTTCCTATGTTCAAGTTTATGCCCATTACCCCTCGTCCTATCACTGGGCGCCACTGAAAAAAGACTGCTCCCATCCCCCTGGCATCCTCCCTTTAAGTATTTGTAAGCGTTAATAAGATCCCCCCTCAATCTTCTTTTCTCTAGACTAAAGAGACCCAAGTCCCTAAGCCTTTCTCCATATGAGAGATGTTCCAATCCCCTAATCATCTTCGTTGCCCTTTGCTGGACCCTCTCCAGCAGATCCCTGTCCTTCTTGAACTGGGGAGCCCAGAACTGGATGCAGTATTCCAGATGTGGCCTCACCAGGGCAGAGTAGAGGGGGAGGATGACCTCCCTCGACCTGCTGGCCACACTCTTCTTGATGCACCCCAGGATGCCATTTGCCTTCTTGGCCACCAGGGCACATTGCTGGCTCATGGTCATCCTGTTGTCCACCAGGATACTTTCATGAAAATAAAATTCAGCTCTCTGCTGATCCCTAGCATGGGATCTAGGTGACATTTAAGTTTTTCCACAGCTAATTTCTTCCTCATCATTGCATATCTGATCATAAAGCTGGCATATTTCAGTTCAGCATTGACATGTAGCCAGCGTACTGTTTTCTTGGTGCTCAGCAGTGACCGATAATTGTGAAAACCAACGTGTGCTACCATTTGGGGGTGGGGAGAGGGGAAGGTTAGTTTCTCAGGTCACTTTCTGTTTGTGCTGTACACTCCTAATCACCTTGTAAAGACATTTCCTTAGTGATAAACTTCCAAAATGCCTGCATGTGCCAGCAGTACAGACCAGTGGCTTGTCTGAATGGATTATATGGGAAGGTCACAAGTCACCTTTTTTTACATTGCTGTAAACCAAAATAAAAGTAGAGACCAACACTTGTTTCACAAACCAGCTTCAAACCTTCCATGCAGTGGAACAGATGAGTCAACTGGGTAAGTAGTATTTTTGTGCTCCTAAATTTTCCCCAAATCCTTCCAAGGTCACATGGTGAGTTTTTCTCATTCACATCACACCAGATACAATAACGTTTTCCCTTAGTATCAGTACCATTCATTCCCCATTCTTCTCTGTATATCATTAGAAATGATTGTGTTGCATTTTTATTTGTCCGACTTTCACTGAAGAAGTTGGAATGCTTATCAAAATTCTAAAAATCTTGTTAAAAATAATCTCTAAAATACCTCCTTAAGCACTACCTTTCTCTTATGTTTGGCTGTTTTTCCATGTAGTATTGGTCAGGTGAAAAGCAGGATAAGACATCTGTTTTGTTTTTTTTTTTTTTTTTAAATCTTCCATCTTTTTTTTTTTGTTTATCATCCCTGTTTAATGAACTTTCTTTTTTTACATTGTTCATCAGTCATTTGCTCTGAAATCTGTTGCAAGTTCCTGCTATCACTTGTTAGATATGTGCTTGAAATAATGCAATGTCATTCTGAACTGAGATATCTTATGTGCTGATGTAATGGAGTGTTAATTATTATAACAGTGGTTAAGCATAGAAAATCTCTTGACAAGTCAGAGAGTTTAGGAAAAATCATTAATTTCCAGTATTGGTCTTGTAACTGTCAAATAGGAGTATTTGAAGTGGATATCATAACTAGGTCTGTGTCTAGATTCAATGAATGTGTGTATTCTGTATATGTATGTGTCTGTGTGCATACACAGCACACTATACAGTAGCCAGTACCCCAAACTGTGGTTTTGTGGGGGTCCAGAAAGGTCATCTGAGAGTATTTTGAAGGAAGACCTTTTTACCATGTTTTGTTATGAAGAAAGTAAAGACAGTTAGCAAGCATCAGAGCTTCTTTGGGACCTTTCTTTTGGTAATGGTAGGAATAATGGCATCAATTCTTTGTTATTATATTTCCACTGTTGTTGGAAAGCACTACAATGAGCTTGAATGGTATGTATAGCAAGAATATTTAAGTCTTGCACTTTCTGTATCCAAGAACTGAGATTTTTTTCACATGGAAAACTTTCCTACATAGTCTTGTGTTAATTGCACCTCCATCAAAAGAGGTTCTGTTATGAAAAGGTTTCTGTGGGGTGAAGACTGACACTGCTGCCAGGGATACATTTTTGCTGCCTTAGAAAGCACAAAGTCGAGACTGTACTAACAGAAGATAGTGGCAGCGAAGAAAGTGCCAGCAACTAGAGCACTGTATGAAGCATAAAGCATCTGGTTGCACAACTTGTCTTTGTAAATGATTAGAGAAGGTATTCCCTTTGAAGGTTTATTCTGTTCATAACCTTGCAGAGCAAATAAGAATAGTACTGAGCTGCAGTACCAACAAGATAATCACAGTTCCCAGTGTTGCTGAAGACGAAAGCCATCAGTGACAGGATCTGTATTTTTTTTGGCCGTGAAACAACTGACTGGAACAAAAAGCTCCTGTGTGCTGTATCAGTCATCTCTGATTATTTATATTCTGCTTCTATTCATGTATTTTTTAAGGCTTACAGAACCAAATAAATAATTCTTCAGTTTTCATTGAAGTTGTAATTTGCATGTTTGACTTCTTGCCACTGTTGAATATTAATATACTCGAGTTTATTTCTCATTTCCACATGGAACGGTCTGGAACCAGAACACTGACATAATGTAACTTTGACCTTAGGTATCTGACAGGAAAAAGGTGCATCTACTGATTCGAACAAAGGCTCTGGAGGATTGAAATACCTTTGTGGTCCCATCTGACGAAAAAATTGCTACTTTTAATTTATTAACATGGATGCCTTCAATTGACAAACTTGGGATTAATCTTACAGAAAAGCACTTCATGCAAGCAGCCCCTGTCGATAGTTACCATTAGAGAGGACAGCAGAAGGTTGTTCACTAAATACTACACACAGTTTCTTTGCTCAGGACAGAAAGCAGAGCATGCAGCAGAGATGAGATCAGTGACTTTGTGTGCTTGCTTTGTTGCTTCCAGGGCTGTCCTAGGACAAGTTCAGCCCTCTTCAGGATTTGGAGCAGCATCAAGGGCTGCCTGTCTCAGTTCCTAACGTCCCCCATTCCATGTCACAGTCACAGAGGATGGCATACACAACTCTGCTGTCTCAGGCAGGTGAGAACTTCCGTGCTGTCGTGTTTCTCTGCCTGCAATTCACTTTCTTCAGAACCCAGTATGCTTCAAGGGTAGCGTGAGGCTGAACTGATAATGTTTGAGATTCCAGCCTGAAAGTGTCTGTTTAAACCGGGGCCGTCCTGAAGACATGGGAATGCCAAATAGATTCAGGTGGTTGGGATTTGTTAAGGTGCCTGGGAAATGTTTGCCAGACTGTGATCCCCAGGCAAAATGGTGCTCCTGGAAAAGGAAGATTGGGTCGAAAACACTCCAGTGTCCTTAAATACACAACACAACACATTAATGGGATTTTTTTGATGGGCTTGTGTGCTCTTGTATTGTTTGTGCAGTTTAATGATGCTTTCCAAGAGTGAATTTCCTCCAGGTTTAAGGTTTCATGCTTTACAATTTCCTCTGCATATAGTTTTCTAGATACATCTCTCTGCAACACAGCTTTGTGAAGCCCAGAGGCTTTGCTGTGTGAAAGTGAAAAATGAGGCTTCTCAAGTTATCTTTCAAGGCAAATAGTGGTGATCTCAGGGTGGGTTCTGATGGCTTTTTTCCAAAAACAGACTGAGCAGGATAGAGCAAACAATCTTTTTCTGGTCCTGCATGCCTTCAGAGTCTGTAGTTTGTGACTTTGGTGTCATTCATGTTCTCTGAGCAACAGATGTTATTTTGGATCTGTCCTCTCTGACCAGTCATGGGTATAATGAATTAAAAAATCTGAAACTAATGCGTTATTTTTCTTCAGTTGGAACTGCAGCTGTATTGTGATTTTTGAAATGTGCTGAACTCGAAATTGTAGCAACCTTAGTCCCTACTGAATCTGTCTAGGAACAAAAGCATGTATGGTTTTCATATAGACCTGCTGTTCTGCTTTACTGAAATTTAAAATTTTCATCAGCAAGATATTTTTAACAAATGTAATTTTTATTTAATTACATTCCTCTTCTGATTGTCACAGAAAACCAGAATATTTTCAGTTTAGCAATTGCAAGACCTTTTTGTGTTGTTCTACTTGGCATTGTTTGTCTATTCTGAGCTTTTGGTAGAATTTTTATGTTTTTAGGTAGTGAAGGCCATGATGGAGTGGTTTTAACAGTTAGTATTGGTCTCAACACCTATATGGGAATCTTTAGTGCAAGTATTTCTATAATACTGCAGTAAGGACGATCTGGAAAAAAACATGCCTCTGTTTCCTATGCCTGTAATGGTACCTTAAACACTTCAGAGGAGGCAGCTAGGTGTGCAGACTGACTTTTGGTTTGCTTGTATAAACACAGAACCAAGCAGGTTGTGTCCATGTCTTTCTGCAAGCACTATGGTTGAGAAAAGAGTGCTAGGGTTGGGTTGAATCTGCTCTGCCTTTCAGAGCTCAGTGGAAAGGATCTGGAAGCGTGAGTTTGAATCAAATTGACCTTTCTCCTCTTCCTCATTACTTCTAGAGTTAGGCTTAAAGTAAAGTATCAGAATTCTTTGAATGTAGTGCTTGTTCAAAAGGCAGTCCTCCATATAGCCATTCGGCAAACTCGCAGAGTTCAGGATATCAGTCTTTTAATCTGTTTCCATTAGCGGGTATGAACTGAAAGAACCAACATAGGATGTGTGAGAACAATTTGAAATTCTGTGGTATGTGTTTAGTCTCTGGAAAGCTTCTCACACTTAATCTTCTTTAAAGGTAGGTCACTGCTTTTGGGAGCTTTGAGTCACTTTTATTCCTTCTATCCTTTCCTTTATTTTGGATGATCTTTTGCTACAGTTAATTCCCTGCAAACCTTTAACAATGAACTGCCTAAGAAGCAGCTATTCTCAATGATGTGTTTTTGTGCTCTTTCTTTTGGGTCATGAAGAAAATCAAGTAACTCTGGAAGTCAAACAGGCATTGGATGTTTGGGAATAAAATAGTTCTCTGGATCCATAGTAAAAATCAGGATTAAATCCTGACTCCATTTAAGCCAGAATAATTTTACTGTTGACCTAACATTGAATTTCTAACAAAGTTTTATGCAGCATATTGTGCAAAATATGGAGGTTAAGTATAGTGCTTTTGTCAAGATCTTTGCTCATTTTGCCATATCCATTCAGTTTCAAAGGGCTGAAATACTTGGTTTTAATTTTGTACCGAGCAGATGTGCTATATTTCATTGATGTCATATTTCCAAAGGGAAAATATTTTTTTCTAAATCCTGTGTGAAGTGATTCCCATTAATCTCCACTTTAGGCGAAGTGCATACATTAATTAATTAAAGACAGTGATATGATTAGACATCCCTGCATAAGAAACCACTAGATACAATAATTGCAAGTACTGTCTGTCATTTGAAAACCACTGATATTTGTGCTAGTACTGAACAGGTTGGTAAGGAACCAGGGACCCAATCCAAACAATCCTCTTGATATGGAAAAGTTCAGACTGGAATTCTAGCTATGGTCTGTATAATTAAAATCTGCCAGAACACTTTTGCTGTATAGCACTGAAATTTGAGGAGAAGTAGAGAGGAAATAAGCTTAAAGATGAATGTACTCAGAGGTTGGCTGATTCCCCTGAGTCTTTTGATTCCAGTTTATTTGGTAGGTGCTTAGCTCAGTGTCAAAGAATAGCTGCAGAATTACACCCTCAAGAAAATATGACTTTAATTATTTCTTCTCCAGATAGGTTTGTGGTCACCAGACAATCTTCCAGCTTAATATACTTGTGTCTAAATTATTTGTGCTATACAGAGGAGAAGATTATTTAGGTTTTTTTTTTCAGTTCTCTACACAATGCAGATTGGAAGAGCAAACTAAATTCATGAATACATAAGCCATAAAGCCTGACTTTATAAGACTATTAGTGTTGCTCTACTATGTATAAATCAGGATGTGTGTGTTTTCTGTACCAAAGTTAATTTTCTTTGCACTCTTGCACCATCTCTTATTAAACCGTAAGTCTGAAAGCACTCCTTTGCTACAGTCCTGCTTTTTATGCTCTTTAAAATAAGGCTTCATTAGAAAAAGGGATGTTTATAGAATTTTTTCTTTGTGAGATGTATATTTTATTTACATCTGTTCTGAAGGGCTACCAAAAACGCCGTCAGTTTAAGGTTAAGGTTACTGTAGGCTATAGAAACTTAACAGTGCATCACTTAAGAAAGTGAGGAAAGAACATACCACAGATCTCTACCTCTCCTTCTTGGCACCCACATATTTTTGTTCTAACTTGAAAATTGATTTCCATAGTTAGGTATAGAATAAACCCACATCTGCAGATTTTTGCTATCATTCCAATTTTGGACAACTAAAAATAGATAGCATAAATATCAATTAACACTTCTGTAACATTTGAGACAATATATATCCTATTACTTTTGTTACCACATGTCTCCAAAAAAACCACCCCATGTGCATTGTGAGCCTCTTTGTGCTTGAGAATATTCTTCCCTTGTGGAAACATTGAGCAATTTCTTTAGCTATTGCAAACTAATTATCATAATTATGCTGATAAAAGGACAACTAATTGTCAGTTAACAACATGTTCTCAATCTATTTCTGTTCATCTGAACAGTCCCAGTTCATTTGCTCTTTCTCAGAGCATTTCTAAATTTTTATACTACAGTTGTTTTCTGGAGTTTCTCTGTTAACGCATAGCCTTCCGAACGAGGCTTTAACAACACTGAGTGGAGGAAAAGGATTGTTTCATGTGTCATTTGACTCTGTTTATACCTCCCAGAATGTTTTTTGACACATACTCAACTTTGGGATATTATTTTCTGCAGTGATGAACCTGTGTCTCATGTAATTACATAGCCATGTATTCATGCCTACATTAAAAGTTTTGCATTCTTCCCTTTGTATTATGTCATATTCTTGAAGATAATTTCTTCCAGTTGTCCAAGTTAATTTTGACTTTCAAGCTTTTTACTCATGTGTAAACTAGAAATCAGTTTGTTGAGTGTTAGAAGAACTGCACTGCTGTGTAAAATAGGGAGGGACAATGAGGGAAGGGATGTATTTACTTCTAAAGTTTTTCTGTTTTACAAAAAATTTTCATGCTAGAATAATGTGAAGTAGTACAAAAGAAATGCTGTTTGTCCTTTATTCTGTATCATTTGTGTACGTGCTGCTAATACCATATATTTAAATGTCTGTATAAGTAACGCTCTGTATAAATCAATAAAAGATCCTTGATGTGTTTTTCAGGGCTTATCAATCATCGTTCATTTTGCAACATAAATGATTGACACCATTGTATACTTCACAGGAACTAATTTCTTCTTTCTACTTTTATGGTGTGAAAAAAAGAAAAAATAATCTGTTGCTTTGGCTTTCTGTCTTGGTTCTATGCGTAAATACATTATAATTCAAATGTTATTAAAATACAGTCACAGAAAAAATTAGGTTAGATGTTGGTTGTGTCATCTGACCGTCTGTTCAGAAGAGAGCTAACTTTAAAGCCATCTCAGCTTGCCAAGGCCTGACCCAGCTGAGTTCTGAAAATCTTCAAGGGTGGACATGCCACTACATCTCTGGGCAAACTTTTGCGTTGCTTAACCCTGATTTCATTACTGTAGACAATGTTTCACATTTGTATTTGTTTCCTCAAGCTGTGTTAATTAATTCATAATAATTTTTACAAATTAAGTGGTGTGCTTCCAGTTCCTAGCTGCTATTAGTGATATGGAATGCCTTCAGTCTGAACGGATTTCTCAAAATCCAAAGCTTCCAGAAAAACAGTGTTCACAGAATCACAGAATCACAGAATCACAGAATGGTTAGGGTTGGAAGGGACCTCTGGAGATCATCTAGTCCAACCCCCCAGCCAGAGCAGGGTCACCTACAGCAGGTTGCACAGGACAGCGTCCAGGTGGGTTTTGAATGTCTCCAGAGTGGGAGACTCC
>NW_009661372.1:4445727-4540063 GCF_000708025.1 Charadrius vociferus | reverse complement strand
TTTCAAAGATGATGGAGAGCGGCCCAGCAATGACTTCCCCCAGCTCCTTCAGCACTCGAGGATGCATCCCATCAGGCCCCGTGGATTTGTGTATATCCTGTTTATCTAACATCTCTAATGTGCTCCTCATCAACCAAGGGATAGTCTTGCTTCCCCCGGACTTTCTCGGTTGCCTGCAAAGTCTGGGTCTCCTGAGGACTGGCCCAGTGGTCTCTGACCTGGTCCTCCTCAACTGAGGGGAAATCTTCCTCCCTCCAGACCTTCCCCCTTGCCTCCAGGGTATGGGATTCGTGAGGGACAGCTTTAGCAGTGAAGACCTAAGGAAAGAAGGAATTCAGTAACTCTGCCTTCTCTGTGTCTTCCACCACAAAAGCACCCATCTCATTCTTCAGTGGGCCTACACTTTCCCTAGTCTTCCTTTTCCTATTGATATACTGAAAGAACCTCTTATTGTCTTTAACTGCAGCGGCCACGCTGAGTTCTGATTGAGCTTTGGCCCTTCTAATTTTCCCCCTACATAGCTTTGTTATATCATGATAATCCTCATAAGATGCCAACCCTCTTTTCCAGAAAATGTAAGCTTTCCTTTTATTCTTGAGGTCCAGCCAAAATTCAATTTCTTGTCTAATACTTGTTCAATTTCTTGTCTAATACTGTGTGGACAGAATGCCTCTGCCCCCTCTTTTAGTACTTTCCTGTGGGTGGACAAAGAAGGAAACATTTAAATCAAGTAACAGTAGTGAGAGAATGCATCCAATTACTTTTTAAATGGATTTAGGAGTCAGAATACTTGCAATGGTGAAATTAAAAGAGTAGGAAAATGCAGAGCCATTATCCACTGAAGACATTTGCCCATTTCCTCACACTATTACACAGAGCACTGTAGGGCTGTAAATTGCTTTTATTCCTGGGTCAGTGCCAGCCTGAATGCTTTCACTAACCGTGCATGACAATTATTTGTCTTTAAATGTGGAAGTTGGTGGGGGAGGAGATAGGATATTTTCTTTGAATTTTCACTCTTTCTTTTTGGTGCTATGCATCCCTTTCAGCATGGAAACATAGTGTTTCATCTTGCTTTCCATTTTGTCTGCCTGTGCTCCTTCTCGCACTCCTCCTTCTGAGTCCCTCTGACAAAGCAAAGCAGTTTCCACCTTTGATAGCCCATGTTAGCAGTGTTTGCCCAGAAATGAAGAGCCCACCTTGAGCTTTTTAGGCTCAGACTTTCACTCTCCCCTTCACCTGCCTATGTGTTGTTA
Organism: Charadrius vociferus; assembly: GCF_000708025.1. Lineage (NCBI taxonomy): Eukaryota > Metazoa > Chordata > Aves > Charadriiformes > Charadriidae > Charadrius > Charadrius vociferus. The sequence goes on along the minus strand of NW_009661372.1, from coordinate 4,538,807 downwards.
GGAGGTAACAAAGCAAGCACCTTGGTTAGGAATGAACATCCACAGACTCAGGAGTTGTAGGTCTGGTGATGCTCACCTGGGGCTAAGGCTGACCCTTATGTGAACGGAGATACAAGCTCATGGTGTTGTCAGCAGGCTCTGAGTTATGTCCTGAGGGCTCTGGGTTATATCTTGCAGGCTTTGTCTGAGCAGGACATCAGATAATATGGCGATGGCAGCATGTTCTGCACTGCAGGCAGAGGGAGACCCATGAAATAGGTATTATGGGTAACCTGTGAGTTTGTTTTCAAAGCTGAGATAACATGACAGTACGATCAGAAAAGCTAAAGGCCCGGGGGCATAATGGAAATATATATATCAGTGTGAGAACATGGTCTCCCAAGTCTTTTGCTGTCACTCTAATCATTGTGCTGTGCTTCCTTTAATTTTCCAGCCTAGAATGATTGCTTGCCAAAGCAAAAAGCAAATTTCAGTATGGAGTGACAAGAAGGATAACACTGGTGAACATGCAAGGGGATATATTTTTACTGCTTGAAGTCCTAGTTAAAACCCCAAAATTAGCATGTCTGTCTTGGCTTTTTCTTTCAAATTCAGTTAGAACAAATACAGCACATGAAATTGAAAGCTGCTCTGCTGTTTATTGGATGCTTATGGACATAAAAGCCTCAGTGTATGAAAAATCATGAATTAAACATAACACAATGCTGGGATGTCATGACACCATCACCTACTGGTGTTTGTATTCTATATTGTGCATATTGTCAATATTTAGATGCTATTTGGAGTTGTTCTGACACACTCAGCCTATCACTCAATATACTCCTTTTCTGTGTTAACTATAATGGTATGGTATAAAATACAATGGGTAAATTTTCCATCGGATACCAATAATTAAAAGAATAGTTATATTTAATTTCCCTGTAAAAAGTTCATCGAAGACACTGGCTTACTTGATAATAATTCTTCAGATTAGACAATGGCACCACTTGTGGTTTCATTACTATTCCTTCCTTGGGATGTATAAGTTATTTCACAACTGAAACAGTTTTATGTCCTTCTGTTACAGAAAGCAAAAAAGTAGTAATGGTAACATAGATAATTCTTAGGTTTTATAAAATTCTCACTTTTTTATTTATTTCTCATTTCTAAATACAATTGTTGGTTTTGTCTTTGGAGTTTGTTGCTGTTGGTTTTGTTTTGGTTTTGGTAGTGAGGGCTTGATTCTACCTTTTAATGCTTGCTGAGGATAGTACCTTGCATTAAAAAAACAGATTGGATTTTGAGGAAGCAGCTTCTGCTCCCAGTGTAATCAGTGAAAGCACAGCTGAATTCTTGACCCAGTGGTCCAAATGCAGTATAAATTGGGCCAGACTTACAATTCAGTTCTCTCTGATAATTCAGATATGTGAGCACAGGTACATCATACAAAGGAGTCCCCCTGTGTTGCTTCCAGATAGAAGCAACCAGGGGCAGAGAAGTAATTTTGAATAATGTCTCTAATCATTATGGTGGACCAAACAGCTCACTTTGCAAGTGTTCCTTGCTTTTTTTTCTTCTTTTGCCATACATTACACAAGTAGAAAGACAGATGGAAGGGCTAGGTAATTTTCACTTGAACTTTGCCAGCAAACTTGGTGTTAGTAGGCAATGCACCGGGTGCTTATCAGCATGCAGTAAAAAAAAAACCCTACATGTTTTGCTGGCATGCAAACTAAAGCTTCTTTATGAATGTTTTTCTTTTAAGTAGAAACCTTTCATGCTTTGACACATATGGATTTTCAACATGGGAAATATCTTCCCTCCACGTATCTTCCCTCAATGATGCTCTATGTATCAGCATGAAGGGCTGAAAGTGGCCCTTCCTTAACAGGTAGTGGTGGTGTAAGCACAAAAGGTTTCCCTCTAATGCTTCCTCTGGTGCTCCATGGCAAGTTTATTTTCAACAAGGTAGCTCTGATAGCAGGTTGTGTGGCTCCTCTGGGCTGTGTCTGCTGCCACGTGTCTTCCAGAGCTCGTGCTCCCACCCTGCAAATGCTGCTGCTGCCTTCAGTGAGAGCAGGATACAGGTCTAATTCCCACAGCTGAAAAAAAGAAAAGTCAATGTGTATCCTAAAAGACATGAAGGAGAAATTCAAATTGTAACTGCTCAGCAGTGATGACTTGTGACCAAGAAATGTCCTGGCATGGAAGGCAAGGAGGCCCAACTGCAAGAAGGAGTCAAGCTGGCAGGAAGCAGGGATATCAGACAGAAGGAATTTCTGTAAGGGAGTCAAGATTCCCTTGGTCATGAGATAAGAAACAGCCCCAGCTTTGTCTTGTAGCCATCCTGGAATGGGATTGCTCAGGAGCCACCTCTGGGCAGCAGTGCAGATGGTCCCAAGACCAGGCTGAGGATTGGTGCTTGTGCAAGTATATATAAGAAACTAGCTCATGATGCATCTATGCAGAGTCCTTGTAGATCAGTTTATGGTGGTAGGACTCCGCCCAATGCATTGTTCTCTAATTATTGTGTACTTAAGCACAAATGTGTTTAATTCACCTCAAGGGGTACAATAAAAATTCCTCCAAAGATGTAAGACAATTTGTGGGGATCTTTGAAGGTGTGATTTTGCATTTTGTTTGCCACACAGACCAGCAATGGAGTCTTATGTCTGCTACGCCCACAAGCGCTGTTGCCCAGCAGCACTTTGTAGCCAGCTTCATTCACTGGTGTCTTCTGTGATGCACGGAAAGGTCTGTGGAGAAGCAGAAGCAGCAAAGAGAAAACAAATGTCACAAGAGCTGAGGAAAGTTGAAACCAGCCCTACCTGGGCATGTGTTCCACTGGTTGGTTGGTGGGCTACTTTGCAGTCCCAGATCCTTGTTATTGCAGGGACACTGTGGAGGTATTCTGCCCAATCTTTTCTATATCTGGTCTTTTCCCTGCTGTGCTGGGTTTTGTGCACCCTATTTATGGCAGCCTGAGCTTGGTTGCTCTGAGGGAGGTCACCCTTGGTCTCTAAGTGTCGAGTTCAGATCCCTCTGTGTTGCTGGAGTAGTCCATAGACGGGGAAAGAGAGAGGCAAATACCTGAACTTGTTCACTGGAGTAGCACAGTGTGCCTGGGATTTACTGCAGCAGCATCAAATGAGCAGCTGCATCCGAGAACCGCGCTTGCCATTTACAACACGAATGGGTCTACATATCTTTTTCTGTATGGTGATGTTATGCCAGGTGATGATATCATATCAAGTGAGTCATCTTTTTTCATGAATAAATTTAGTATCACATTCCTTAACTTGTGCTTTCAGTATTTCAGTGCTAGTTTTTTTTTTTTTCTGCAAGGCTGTACTAGTTAGCGTTACCAAAAAACTGTAGAAAAATCTTTCCACAGAAGCAAGCTCGTTTACCTCCTTTTCATTTCTCTTATGAAATTAATGAGGACATTCTTTTAACTTAGAAAATGGCAGTAGGATAAGATTTTACTTGTGAAATATAAAGGCACACAGAATATTAGAGGCAGCCTCAGTGCCATTCATAGAATTTATGAAAATGCTGTGTCCCCAGAGGCTAGCTGAGCATAAAATGCTGAACAGCAAATGGTGAGTTCCCCACTGCAGTTGAAAGCGAATCTATAAATAGAACGGCAACGGAATAACCCTCCAGCTAGTGAACAAGAGAACAAGAAATCCCCTCCTTCGACTTGCTTTGCATACTAATAAGGACAAAGAGTGGGGGAAGGAAGAAAGAAACAAAGAAAAATGGCTGTAGGTTGCTCCTTTACCAGATTACAGAGATGCCACGTGCTTGCTAGTTCATTCAGGTGCACTTTCTCCAGCACTGAACAACCAGAAAATAATAGAAACTATTTATTATAAGATGACTTATTTGTGGAGCTCTGTGACAAAGAGGATGACTTGTGGCATTTTTCTTCCAAAATATGCCTTTTATTGTGACTAATGTAAGCAGCCTGTGGGATGCATAAAGCAGAAAAGGGTCTGTGAAAGAGGAATTTCATTGTAAAAGAGCATGTTTGGTCTTTTGCGGTGAAATCAGATGCTTTCCGTTATTCCAGCACTGGAGGTTATGAATAACTCATTGTTCCTACAGTCTGCGATGTTGCAGTGATCCTTTGTTATCTTTTGCTCCCATTCTGTCTGCTAACAATTATTTACCCTGTTGTCAAAGTGAAAATCTTTTCATTTGGTATCTGGCATGAATTATATCGCAGCTACCAATACTTGTGGAGGATTGACAATAGATAGATGGGAGCATTCACAGTGTAGTTTATCATTTTGGTAGCTCCGTGTAAGAGGGGGAATCAGCATGCAAAAAGCAGACATGCAATCTTCATTACGAAGTGCACTTTTCCACACTTGTACATCTGTCTAGCTGTATTAAATGCTTCTTATGTTACATGTTAGATCATGTTCTTGGGTAAGCAGCAAAATTCCACTCTGTATCTAGAAACCAGCAGAAGGGAGGCAATAGTGTGTGTGTATGTGTGTGTGTGCAAAACAAAAGACCATCTTCTGATCTGTACTCTTAAACATGTCTGGCATTACTCACAATGTTCTGTGATCAAAGACTTGCTTTTGAGTTTTAACTGTTTATTTTTATTATTTTGGGGGTTTTATCCTGTAGATCCCATTCCTGTCTCTGCGTGCTTAGCTCATCTGCTCTCTAACAAATCCTGGTAAATTAAACTAGGTTGACCAGCGTTCCTGATTTACAAACTGTGTACCCAAAACTTCACCTGGCTTACAGCCTTAAAACGTTAAACAGATACCTGTTGAAGTAAGGGAAAACTCCAAGAATATTATATTAGGCTGGTGATAACAATATCTACTCAAAAGTCCCAGAGCTTCATGCTGAGTTGGTGTGAAGTGAGGCCTGCAGTTAGATTTTGGGGCATTTTGACTATACTGGCTTTATGGATTTGGGAACTCATATCACTACCAGCAGAGCCCTGTGCTCAGCAATCTGATATAATCCCAGGACTTTTATGAGCTATAGGTTTGTCACCAGTAAGCTGGATGCAAAATTTGGAGAGGGAGATCCTGTAGCAGTTAGAGAGGGATGGAGTTTACCTCCTCATTGCAGCCAAAATCGCAGCATCTGGTCTACAGTGGGCTCTCATCCATGTGCATGTAGGACTTTGGGGTTCCATCCGTGGATGCAGGGAGCAGCTCCACCTCACCCATCTCCCGATGGACAGTATTTGTTGTGGGGAGGGCATGTGGTCGTTTTTCACATGTGCTTATGCACCATGCTCTTCCCCACCCTGACTTCACAGCATTTGTCATGATTTGTGCTGCAATTGTAGTTCTGCACCACAGGTCAGGAATGGAGTTTATTCACAGGTATTACTGATATTGGGCAAGTAATATGGTGATGACAAAAGAAAAAATGAAACAGAATTATTTTGAGAGAATGCAGTTTCCAATCTCTTATGCTTGTGAGAAGCTCCAATGCAATAAATATAATTATTATTCTGGTTAATTTTGTGCGCCACTGTATTTTTGTTGCAAAATAATTATGTTGAAAAACAACAAAGTATGCGGACCAGTACTAAAGCTAAAGGTTTGGAGTGATATCCTTTATTTACTGCATACCTTGTAAACTCACACATTTGAAAAAGACAGTAGATTTCAGGAAATAGAACCGAATTTCAATACTTTAGCATTTACACGCACTAAACTCAAACTGACTCTCAAATGGTGAGGCACTCGTTTTTAAGGTGAGTTTCATATGTATGGGGAAAACAAATAGAAGAACAGGCTATTTCATGTGTCTTTAGTGTTTATACCTGTTAATGCATATGAACTGAAAAGGCCTAAGTAGAGGAAATCTTTTTACCTTACCAAAGGTTCTCACACAGCTTTGAACACAGTGAAAAATAATATGAGCAATAAGCAATTTTGTCACTTCAAAACAGGAGCTGGCAGAGGACCACCAGTTAGGCAGCTGCAATGCTAAAAACTGATCTTTGGCCATTTAGAGGCTGCATTATTTCCTTTGTGCTCCTGAAGCCGCAGCTCTGATTCTTATTGACAGCTGTGACATCTTCTGAGGGCGTCTGTGCTCGCCAGCTGCACATTGCTGTGCTCAGCAGGCAGAGAGATCGCTCCCCAGTGCAGCCCATTTTCTTGATATTTTCCCCCAGGTTTTAAATACAGTTCCAGTGTACACAATCAGCAGAACCTCTGGGTACAATGTTTATTTGAAGTGGCTGGCTACACATGATCAAAGCACTCTTTGGTTATTAATCTTGACTGAATTTTTACATTCTAAATTATTCAGTCATCAAAAAGAAATAGTATTGTAGTGACAGAGTGTCATGACAGAGGGTTTGCTACTGGGTTAATAAGTGAAAATAATATTACACCTATTAACAAGGAAAAGATGCAGTGATTGGGCTTTCCTGGTATTTATGTACATCTTATTTCAAAGGCTGTCTCAAAATCAAGGCAGAACTGATCTGCAGAATAGTGATGGTTCTGCTTTTCAGACGCCTACTCCCATCATTGCACATGTGCATGCATAAATCAGCACTCATACCTGAGTCTCTCTATCCCCAGAATTGGCCACAGAAGCAATAGTTGTGAAGTTGGCAAGTGGTCAGTCCTGAACTTCCATTTCTTTCAGTTGCCCGTATTGAAAAATATCTAAATCAGGGTGTTGTTTAGATCTATGTATTCTGCAGAGGTTTTTGAAAGAATTGAATGGTTTTGCTTGATCATCTCTGCTTCGTTGTTAAATTGTGGCTCACATTTTGTTTTCAAATTGTCACATATTAAGCTGCAATCTGATTTATTTGGGCTCCTAATAAACAGCTATAGTCAGCACTCATAAAATCAAGGTTTTTATTTGTAATTGAATTCTTTGTTTTATCTAGTTGGTCACGGCATGTGGCATGGAAATAGAAGCAAAATTTCATTATTTTAATATACTGAGAAATTAATAATTTTTTACACTTTGTTCACTGAAGGTTAAGATCAGTATCAAAGTTTAAGAAGTTTCATTATCAGAGAGAATAGTCAAGTCTATATAATGTTAAGAATAGAGAGATAGTGGTGTAATTCGTTACCATAATATATTATAAAATAATCCATTGCAAAACCAAAACTGCTAGTTGACTGGGAATTTCTCATCCAGATAGATATTGCATGAATAAGTGTTTTTAAATGAATGTATGTAAAGTCCACTCTAGTTTTATGCCCGTTACAGTTTGTTATTTTTGTCCTTAAGTCCCTAAAGTTTTCACAAAGCCAGACATATGCATAGCCACATCTGTGGCTCCAGTCTTTCCCTGTGCATTGCCAGTGCATGACTTATCATTCACCGCTCATGCGTACCTAGTCTGTGTGGGAGCAGAGTCTAAAGAGAGAGTAAAAAGAAAGTGAGCATAACAGAGCACTTAAAAGGTAGAAATAAGAAGTAGCTCAACTGTCTTTTCCTGTTCTTTTTAGATTGATTAATTGACATTTATTTCACTTGTCTTCTCTCTCTTTGCTGAGTACACAAGACCAGTGTTACTTCTTGGGAAATGAAGAAAAGACAACAATGGTTAATGTATTATGTGGGAAGGAAGGCGGGTGATTTCTATAGAAAATTTCCAGTGTGACTTAGGGATTTCCATGGGCTTTTTCTCCCCATGTAACTTAAGAGTTTTTTAAAACCTCAGTATGCTTTCACTCTGCTTTAGCGTCCACATCAGCAGAATACTTCACCTGGGGGGAGGGAGGATTTTGGAGATTTATAGGACTAGTGTTAGAGATCTTTGGTTGGGAACTGCTAGATAACTGGTAATTAACATTTGTTTGTGCTATAGTGAGTGAGGGAGAAGGAAAAGGGTTTAAGATTGCTGTTCTAGGTGTTGTACTGCTCTGTATCAGCCACTGTGAGCACTGCCTATCCCACGCACAGTCCTCAGTTGTGCCCAGGAATATGGTTTGCTGCTCTTGCAGGTAGAAGAATTGTGGTGCACAATTCTCTTCCCTGTTGAGGGAGGGAGCTAATATTTGGGTTGGTGGGGGAAGGAAGAGAGAGGTGCTTCATTAACTCCAGAAAGGCTTAGTGGCTTTGAACAAAAAAATAAGAGTTTAAACAAGCTCCTCCAGTGCTCACCCATCTGGAAAGTTTTTTTTAAGAGTGCAAAATGTTTTTGCCCTGTTGCTCCCCTGTGTAATACTGGGGAAGCAACGAACATGAGCATCAGCTTTCTCTGGGGCAGAGCGCTATGCTGGTCCCTTCATTCTCCATTGGATGAAAGAGGTATGGGTGACTGTGTTCCTATTTCCTAAAGTCCAAGGCCAAGATATAGAGGAGTGTACAATGTAGAAAAGAATGTATACGAGAGATGCTGGGGCAATTGTCTGCATAGATACCACCAAATAATGAGGCACTGTGCTGACAACAGGCATACTCCTCTTTTGGTAAAGGTACCTCTTTTTGTTGGGTCCCATTCAGTTTTAAAGGCAGCAGAGGGTACCTAGTCCGTCTCAGCTCTTGCTCTCAGAACCGTTAATAGAGGGGATACTAATGGAGATTTTAGTTTAATCCAAAGCATAGGAAGCAGTGTTTGGGAGCAGTGATCCCTGATTTTATTCCCAGTAATGATCCTAAAGCCAGAGCAGAACAGATGGTGGGTGTGAAGTCCTGCACAGTCACAGCATAATTAACTTTGTTTAAATATTTTCTTTCTATATACTCAATAGGGAGATGCCGCATCCTTGTGCATAGTTAAAGCTTTTCTTCTATGCAGTAAAAGCCCATTTGTGTCTAACTGAAAGTTACATGTTCGTGTAATAGGTCAGATTTTAAGTTGTATCCTAAGAACAGTTTATTCAGAGGGATGAGTTGGTAAAAGACCTGCTAGGTCAGCTGTAGAGCCTTGGAAGACAGTTATATCAGTCTTGTAATACCGAATGGGTTTAGCACTCTCTGGAAAGTGGCTTCCCATGTCCTGTGATCTTCACTTGCTGCTTCTATGTCCCTCACAAGTATGACTGAGAAGAAAAGATCTTATCTTTCCCCACTCCCAGCAGCAATCAGTGCTTTGTGCCTCTTTTTGCAGGACAGACAGTGCAGATAATGAAGAGAGAAAGGTCTGAGATTTGGACAGAAGCAGTGTGACCATCTTAAACTTGATTTGATTAACCGCTGAATTAATGTGGTTGATGGGCAGTTCAGACATATTGATCCAGTTCTGGGTTCCTCATACATTTTCAGATTGCATGGTAGAACTTGTTACAGATAAGTACTCCATTTAGTTCTTTCCTTTCTTTCTTCATATTGTTAATCCACAATACAGCTTCTTCACAAGTCTGTTTTCCCTCAGATGAATTGTCTGGTGTTCATTTGAAAGTAACAATGCTTCCAGAAGTCAGTGCAAATATAGAGTAAAGTCCAGGGAAAACATCAATAGAAAAACACGACCCAAAGACGGGACTTGTCAGATTTTTTTCAGTTCTGTCAGGTTAGTCTGAGATACATAATACCTCTTCCTGCAAACCTTGACTTGTTTATATCCTTAGACTGTCACAAATGCAACAGAATTACTACTACAGTGACAAATTTCTTTTAAGACCTGATTTTCCTTGACTTGCATATGACAAAGAAGAATTGAGTCATAGACTAGTAAAATGTTTGTTGTTGTTCAACCTCAATTGTATGAGGAAAACAATCTTCCTCTTCAGTAAGAATTCAGTTGAATATTTATAATAAATTTTAATAATGCCAAAGAGGCTATATTAGTCTTTGTGTAAAAGTAACAATCATTACAAAAATCGGGCAAACAAACAAATAAAAGAAGGTGTTTCAGCTAGGCACAGTATTGCAGCTAGAAATGTGTGTTGTAAAGAATACCCCAAACATATATTACATGTTGTTTAGTCTGCGTTTATAGAGACAGTGAATTAGGGAAACGGCTTTGTCTGAAACCTGTTTCTTACACTGATCATGCTACTGTTTCTTACACTGATCATGCTAAAGGAATATCTTTAGGTTAATTCCGAGCATCTTATTTAGCAAAAAATGGAGGAGATTTTGTGCCGCATATTCAATATCTGCAAATACCCATCAGCCAACAGCTGTTTCATTTATTGGATAAAGTATCTGTCAAATCTGAACAAGTGGCAAAAAGCTTGGTGCTTGTATATATATGATATTTCTTCCAATTCTATATAAATATTCATGAACTGGAAAATGTAATTTAGTTTTTCCATTTTCATTTAACTAACAGGATATGTTGTCTTCCGTGTTTTTCTGAATTAAAAACTCACTCCAGTTTCTTGACCTTTGCACTGTTTCATAGGGTATGAAAAACAAGCCATCTGGATATTACTCCTAATATTGCTTTACTGATCATAAATCTGTAATCTAGCCATGTTAAGGTGTTGATTTCCTGTATGTATATGGGGAAAATATTTTCCTGCATAGGACTCTGTGATGATAAAATCATACTTCACAACTTTTCAAGGCGATGGACTTTTTGACTACTAAATCTCCTGAAGATTTATTAGCTGTAAAATTTCAAGAAGCAGAAACGAGCTTGCAATCAATACCTAACTTTTGTAAGAAGATGTGGCTAGAGGGTGAGAAAATGTGAGAAAATGCATTTTTATTTAAACATCGCCTCTTGTTAAAGGAAAGACGTGGGAGCAGGTTCCTGCTCACCTGAAGGCAAGAGAGAATATCCCTATTTGGACGTATTTTGCTTTAGGTCAGTTACGCTGTGCCAAATGTACAGAGTGCAGGGAGGATCTTGGTTATCGTTCTGCGCCTGCTATAGGTGATGCTGGAAACTTCACAAGATTTTCAGAGGTGATGTTTTTCAACAGTGGTGACACACATGTAACATTTTTGGTGCCGAAAATGATGTGAACTGGCATTGGGAGCCCTGTCCCCAGAAGGAAAGGCTGTCTGAGAATGCTTGGAGAGCAGGAAGACCTTCCCCTGCTGTGCGGTCTGCTCACAGCCAGGGCTGCACAAAGGAGGCTTTCACCAGTTTCTCTCTTCCCCAGGGGAAGCAGCTGCCTGCAACACTGCAGGTATGAGTAGCAGCCAGCTGGAAAGGGTAGTGATAAGTGTGTTTGTGAGGGGGAATCACATCCTGAATGGTACTGAAAGCAGAAATTTCCTCTCGGTAAAAGAAAATCAGTGGGACTTCAGGAACTGATTTGCTCCGCATTTTGCTGGGCTGTAGTTTGTCATTCACACAGCAGTTAAATAATGATTTCTCCATCAATGAATCACTGGACTGATATTAGCAGCTTGAAGTAATCTACTTAGAAACAAGTTGTATGTATGACTGGTAATGGGATGTTCCTCCAGTTCTTTACTTACTTCTGAGAAAACAATCTCTTTTAATAGCCTTTGTCATGCATCTGGAAACATCAAAGTGGAATTGAATTTATTGCTGAAGGCCTATGGCCTGCCCTCTGTGGTGTACCTCTTCTTCAATATGTTTGCCTACCTCTTTGTTTTGAGATGTGTGTGCTGCTTTTTCTTTAGTAATTTCCAGTGATGGAATATTAAGTAGATGAGGTAGGAACAGGTGAAAACAATAAAAAACTCTCCCACTGAAGTTAGTTGAAAGGCTTGATGTTGTGAAAGTACTTGAAAGCAAGCTTAGACAACCACTGAGGGTGGGTGGGATAAGCGGACTTGTTGAGGATCTGTAGTGTTGTAGACCCTCTTAATATTCCTCCTCCTCTTACCACACTGTGGTAAGAAGCTAATGTAACTGTCAAATGCAGAGTGGCTCCACTTCTCAGATGGGTGCTGATTATGTACCCTGTATTTCTCTTCAGGACACCATGATTGTGCATTTGGATCTGGACCTAAAATGAAAACTTTTAAGGAAGTCACCAGGTAAGCCAACCATAGGCTTGCTACTATCCCACTGTAGCCAGGCAGGAGGGCAGATAAATGCCTTTGCTTGTTTCTTGACTTTTGTGTGTGGTTTGAGGGGAACTAGCAAAAGGCCTGTTAGATACTCTGCTGCTGCAGTCCAAGGTTGAAGCCAGGAAGACTGGAGGTGTGAGTAATCTCAGGAGGCATCTTTCTTACCCTAGGCTGCTCCTTTGTAGGCAAATAGGGTAAGTCTAGTGGGCTATGTCCCCCCCTCCTCCTGCAGCTTTAGGTGCATCCAGGATAGTAAACACTTGACTTAAACTGGAGTTTTGGTGGTTATTTACATATTAAGAAACCTGGGAATAGTTCTGACAAATTTGAAAGACAAAGCTCAATGACAGAATTCTTTGTGTTGAATAGCCACTACGGATTTGTGAGGAATAAATAACCCAAGTTAACATTCGCTGTGAATTCCACTGTCCTTGTGGAAGAATAAAGGAGTAGGGGAGGCTCTTGCCCTGTCAGAGTTGCAAAGTGCTGGGTGTCACGGACAGTTTGAACAGTTCATCAGGCAGATGCATAACAAATTTTTATATGGCCTCTCAGAAGGTAGCATCAATTCAGTTGGATATTTGCTGAAGATCTCAGGTACGTACAAAAAAATATTTCTAAACTCTGCATTTCCTGATGAGCCTTGCACCAGCCAAACGAATAAACAAAAAAAACCCCCATGCAACAAAGTTTCCCTAATAGAAATGAGAAGATTATTTTGCTTTATTTTTCAACTGATACAGAGTATGTAAAGAACGAGGAAAGCCCAATCATTATGGTGCCTATGAAGACTAATACTTACATCCTTGTCATTCAGTCAAAGCTCAAATTGCCTGGGAAAGAATGACTTTTAAAAACACTGTTATCCCAAAATAGGAGAGTGTACTGATACCTGATATATTTTGAAATCTCATTAAATTTCATTGAAAGCTCATTTTTTATTATAGTAAATGAGGTTGAAGTTTCACTTTGATAAATAGGCTCCTTCCATTTGGCAGAAACAGAAAGATTAATTTAACAGCAGAGGTAGCTTGGATTATGTCCTGTGTTTTATTTTTAGCTTTTTATGTTGATCCAATATGATTAATCAAGCTATCTTATAACTTAAAGTTAGACCTACAGCAACTTGGGGTGCACACTGCTACCACGTCTTTCTCCTCTACCACCCTTATCAATGAGATCCTAACATTCAGTTAATGTAACAGCCACAAGTGTGATCCAAGCCATTAAATCATATACCAAAGACAGTAGAGAAAGTAGTGTCTCATTTATTTATTCGTTATATGTTGAACTCTATCTTTTGCTCTGCACTGATATGGCTTAACTGAGATGAGAGGCTATTGCCTCCTACCAAAATCCTTATTTTTGCACCCCATGTGAACCACCCTTTCCTGCTATCACGGGAAGACTGTAGTTAGCCCTTTGTTTGCTATGGGAGATAACTTCAGGAAGTGTTGGAAAATAAGGTTAAAATGTTGTTTTGTACATTAACACTCCTTTCTCTTATTAATTCCCTTATTAATTGCCAAAGTGTTTGCTGTTTTTAAAATGAAATTTAAGTATGGCTTTTTATAATTTCTACTGAGCTTTGTGTCCAACATCTATGAATATACTTCAGGTTTCCCTGAGCTCAAGCTGAATGTTTGCAACTCACCCCACCACTTTTTTCCTTGCTGCTGTCTCAGACAAAATGAGTACAGGCTTTTGCTTTAACCCTCTGGATTTCTGTGCTTCAGTGATGACTCACGTTCAGATCTGCTGTCTGTTCTACTTTGCAGGTGAGAAGGCGGATGCAACCAATATCTGGTATGTGCCAAAAGTGTCAACACATCAGTGCTTGTAGAAGAAATTAAAAGGAGATGCAACTTGTCGATGGGGCAAAGGAGGTGTTATGAATGTCTAAAAACCTGAAAACAAAGGAACACTTCCCCTTAGTGAAACAGGATAAATTTTAAAGGCAGTGCCTGAGGCCAGAACTACATAGGTGCATTAGTTTTCCAGCTGTACGTTGATGTATGTACCCGATGCATGGAGATGACGTATTTGTGAAAACTTTCATGCTTTCTACTGTATTTCTCCTTTCTAATCTGGATTTCAGGAGCTTATTCCACTGTCAAAACACTTTAAAGTTGTTGCCATTTTGGTAAAAATCAATCTGCACCAGAAATATTTTCTGTTTTACCTTCTGTCCCTCAGAATGGATCTTCAAAATCACCTGGAGTGGGTAGGAGGCAACAAATGATAGAATACATTAGATTTTCGAGCTCAATGCCTTTCACTAAAAAAGTATGAACTTAATTGCTATTGTCTGGAACTCTTAGGTAAAATTAGTGCAAAAGTTATCAACTATTCCATCTGATCTCTGCTTTCCCAAAATAAATTTTTAAAATTTGAAATTTGATTTTCATTTAAAATGTTCTTTGATTTTATTAGAGAAGCAAACCTAAACAAAATCATTAATTTGAAGAAAATGTGTTGTTAAAAATGATTCAAAGCATTCTTCCTCTTGAAATATGTTAGAAGCTGAATGTTTTTAAAAGTGGTGGTACATAATTCAAACAGAAGAATAATTATTCATACAGTTTAGGTCCTAGACCAGCATCACTTTTCTATACCTCAAATAGAATTCTTAAAGACATTTCATGTCACTAGTGACGTTTTTCAGGTCAGCTACTCATGTAAAAGAACTAAAACCCCCTGTCTTTAAAAATGATAAAAAAATCTGCTTGTGGAAACTGTCTCAAGAACAAGAGCCTCAATCCAAAAAAGGTATTTTGACTTCTGGTTCCTGGTTAGGGTTGCAATGTCTTTATTTTTAATGAAGCTGGGCTTTAAGCCATGAGAGAACTTAGGAGTCTTTCACAAAACCAGGGAGGAAGAGAAAGTGGTGCCAGCATCATTATGAGCTGGCAACTAGTACATTTGCCTGGGTGCTGGAAGTTTGAAGAATCTGGCTTTGAATAAAGCAGAGATGAGACTTGGTCTCAGATTTTCTGCAAGCTGGAAGCATGATCCATCCACTGGACTTAAAGGATAGCACTTGCTTCTTGTCTTCTTCTTCCCTTTAATTAATGATATCTAAATTCCTTCTAAAAGTAGAATGAATGCATTTACATTTAAAAGTGTCAAATCAAGGTGGTTTTAAATGTATTTTTTTTCTTTTAATATTTATTCTAATTTATTCTCAAATGTTGACTTAAAGTCAAAACAAAATGTCCAAATCCTTTTCCTTTGGACAGAGCACAGCCCCCAGGGATGTGTTTGTGTATCCTGAGAACGTTTTTTACGACACTTTTGTAGACAGGTTTTGTATTCCCCTTTGTGATATGTGTCCCATGCAGTGGAACTGGGACCACAGGAACAACCCTAGTATTGTGATTACTTAGTTATAAAAGACTGAGTTAATGGCTGTGGAAACAAACCAGGGGTAAGCAAAGATCAGACTACAACATCCTGAAAAACTGTCTTGCTGGGGGTCTTGCAGCAAGTAACTTGTGGCCGGAGCTGAAGTCTACTGAGTGTCTCCTCTCTCTGTCCGAGTCTCTACTGTGTTGGCTCATCATGATGCCTTTCATGAATAAAGTAAGAAAAAGGAGTGGTCTCTCTGCAGTATTTCCCGCTGTGTCATAGAACAGTATCCTCTTATGGTTTCTTCCTTCCTTCTCTCCCTTCTTCCTCATTCAAATCTCTTTACTTGTGCATTTTTTTCATCTAGACATTAGGAAATTCTATGTGATTCTGTTAAGCTTTTTATTAATGGTGTATAATTTTTGACAGGTGAACTCAAGGCTGGCAGTAGCAGCTGAGGAGCAGTGCTGTCCCTTAGAAGCATTCCTCCCTTGCTATCGGGACAGGTAATTTTACAGCCAATTCGCAAAAAGCCTGTGCCTATGGATTACAGAATCTGTGGAGCAAGCATGACTAGAAACGTTAACAAAATCATGTGTGAAGCAAAGAAAGTGTGATTTTGAGTGCCTTGCTGTGGTAGACAATATTAAATACTTGTTCATGTTAGAAATTTTTTATATTGCATTTTCAGCACTATGATAACAATTTAGTTCACTTTAACGAGAGAGCGATTTTAAAAGTAACATGACAGAAGCCATTTTGATAACGATCTGTTGCTGCTAGACAGTTGTACTCTGAAACTGACATGATAATAGACTAAAATTATTCTGGCTAACTTTAAATTTAGAAAGAAATATATATGTTTCTTTACTGGTTATAATAATGATTGTCCTAAATGGCCTTCTCTGTCATGCGTGTGGATTGATGGATGGTGTTCTTTTATGAAGGCTCTGAGGACCTCTGTCACATTTAGCCATTTCTAAAACAGAGAAGCCAACAACATGCTGTAACAAACCCTGTTTTAGGTTCAGTAAACTAGGGTTCAGTGTTGCATTAAGGTTTTGCCTGTCTGGCAGCTATGATGACAAAGGTGATGTCTCCTCTAATATGCAGCTGGTAAAATAGGAAGGGATTCTGGATCACATTACATAGTCCTGCCATAAATTTATGAAGGTTGAGCATAAAAGTAGTTAGGTTCTCTGCCCTGCTGCTTTGATGGGAAAAGCTGGTGCAGCACCCCGCTCTTTCCCACGTTGGTTCTGGCAGCTCCACTGAGCTGAACAATCAAGTGTGTTTCCTTTGCTGATGTGTCTTAATTCTAAGAACTTTACATCACAAAAAACATTGTACCTAACGTCAGTAGCGATTCAGGTCAGTGCTCTTTCAATATGTTTTATTATTTTTCCCCCATCAGGCTGTGGGGAAGAAATACAACCTCCACAGTTTTGCAGTGTTGGTCCGTTAAAAAGGAAGTTTGATTTGATCCTGGGCAACTGGTGGTGGTCTTAAATTATGAAGTACTGTTGTGAAAGCCCTTATATATTTTTATCATCTTCAGAGAGCTGCAACAGTTCTTGATTTTTATGAAGACTTATTTTCCATATTAGGAAGTAATTTTGGAGATCTTGGTTGCTGTGGGCCATTTTGAAATACTGGACATGGTCCTGTCAAGTACAGAAATGCCGATTATGTCTTTTCTGATAATCCGATTCTTTTAAGGAGTTTCTAACTTGGTGAATGGAATTTTGAGGAATGTCATATTGGTTATTTCTGAAAAAAAAGGCAACAAATATGTAATCTAATTTTTTTAATCTAATTTTTGTCTTTTTCAATCTCTTGTGGCAGTGTGTTCCAGACATGAATAATGTGCTCTAAACAGAAAATTACAGCACCAGTTGTTCACCGTGTTACAGTTTTGAGCTTATAACTCACATCTATTCATATTGTTGTACAGCAAGCAGGTATTCTGTGACTGCCCATGGCAAAGAAAAATTAAAATATGTGGCTCATCCTTTTTCTATTAAAATAATAATGCCACTTAGCATTTATATGACTCCATGCTTAAAGCCTTTTACAGACATTACCCAATTAATCCTCACAACAGCACCCTGCTATGTTTAGCTTACAATTAGGGGCTGTATTGAAAACTGCCCACTGTCCTCAATAATTACCTTGTGAGAGCGGAGATATCAAGCATCAGCTCTGGGTTTGCTCATTTGCAGCTATACCCTGCAGCATTCCCCTGACCTCCAGTCCTCTGCTAGGAAGCTTTCATAAATGCTGCTGCTGCCTACATCCTGACCCGATACTTAGAATCACTACATCTTCCTGGTCACTTTAGAGAATAAGACATAAGTAAACAAATGAGTAAGTCACACCGGTACTCTGCATTGTCCTCATGTTTTCTAAGTTATTTAAATTACTTATAAATAAGAAATGGGGAAGGCATTTCTCATATAAGCAGACTGGAAGCAAGTTTTTTACTGAACAGGGAGTTTCCAATTAGGTTTTCATAAAGTCTGAATACCTACTTGATTTTTGAAATTAGGATGATCAGAAAAAAAAAAAGATAAAAGAGCCTTGTTTATGAACTTCCTTGGGATTGCCAAAAATTTTGAAATCGTAAGAGATTTTTAATAACAAGAAGATCAGTAAGTAAGGGAATCTTCATGACACTTCTGAAAGATATTACTATTTCGAACTAGGTAAACGGAGAGAGGAAAATTAAATAGTCACATAACAAAATAGCGGTGAAAAAATTTACAGCTTCTAGTTCCCTGTTCTGTGCTTTTACCTTGTTCATATTTGACATTCTGCTCTTAAGCCTTTGTGACCTTCCTCTCATGTCAAATGCCAAGAGCAGCCATAACATGCTGTCCTTAGAATTATAAATATCCCAGCCTTGAACTGTGAACTTCGAAATAGAAATTCCAATTACTTTAGCTTCTGCATCATTTATTTCAGTTTACATCACTGTAGGTGAAAAAGTCACCTGAAACTCACACATTACCCTTTTGGGATTCATTGCAGTATTCATTAGAACGTGAATAATATTGGGGATGAAATCAAGCCTGCAGTCAACAATATGAAAATATTTTTCACTGTGAGTTTGGTTTTTTTTGTCTCTTAAGTGACATCTTTCAAAAAAGATGAAGCATTTTAAAGTTACAAAACATCATGTTTAATAGTGAATCTGTTCTTCATTTGAAAATAACAACATTGATACACCTTTATATTATCTAAAATAAATATCAGCTCAGACTGTGTACAAGCCAGGAAACAGGTTTGGGTTAAATTCTACATGTTCGAGGGTGCTTTGAGGTTTATCACATGTGACCAAAACTTTTTCAAACCCAAGGGAGAGCTGAACCTTTATCACTCTAACATAAAGACAGTTAATTTAATTTGGTGTTCAAATATATTGTTACAACACATCATGAGCCACTATTCTGTTACAGGGGTTGATGAAAAATACTGGAATTCCTTTAGGTAAAATTAGCTATAATCACTTGCACTTTATTTTATTACAAAAAGCAGACCTGCAGACTGCTCCAAATGACTTATACTTACAAATGTGGCAGTCCTTGCTTTTAAATCTCTAAACAAGAGATTTACAAGATCTACAAGAACAGGAAGCACAATTACACAGAATACGCAAAAGCTGTAGAAACTGTATTTTGAGCAACAAATCCTTATTAGTTTACACATTTACAGAGAACTTCATGAGAGTGAGCACAGAGTCACTTTTGCAGCAGGTTAGGCAGGGGATTTGGTGGTGTTTACGGAGCGTGGTCTGCCTTGGGCATCCTGCACAGCCATCGACACCAGTCATGCTTGGTTCTCAGTCGTTCTCTGAAGCAAAGAGAAGTGCTTTTCCTCTTATACTTGCTGTAGGCTATTCTGCCTGATTTTCTGCTGATCTTTTAGCCCTGTGTTATCTGGGATACAGGAGAGCAAGTGCAAACCTAGTGTTCTGAAGTGTCAACAGAATTACTGGCAATCCCCTATTTCATTTCTGTATAATTCAAATATGTATTGGAAAATAGGTACATGCCTCCAGTACTTTTTATGGAGCTGTAAGCAAACATGTGAGAAAGGGCCCAAGGTATAAAAGGGGGATGTCTGATGGGTGATAGATTTAAATGAAACAACAAACTGGGTTATTCCAGTTTTCTGCTTGGATGCGAAGGGCATTGTATCTTTGGATTAAGGGTTGTCAGATAAAGCAAATGAAGGCATCAATATGAGTGGTATCTTACCCCACAAGAACAGACTTCTTCAATTATCAGGGAGTGGTTACTTCTATCTGACAGTACAAAAAGCTTTTCCCTATACTTGTGGGAACAAGATGGGAAATTGTTCATATGAATAGGGGCATAAAGTGAAATGCAAACTAAGGTAGTTGGTGTTCCTTAATTTTAGGTGCATTTGGCACTGCACAACATTCATTTCTTTGACAGACTGATGATCTCTCTACTGTATGCACAATGTGTCCTTCCCGTTATTGAAGTCAGAGAAGGAGTCATGCAAATTGCTGCAGTATCAATTGGCTACTTGAGATGATTATACAAATATTCTCAAGGTTTACATCAGAGATGGTGTGGTCATTAAAATCTCCTGCACTTTAGCATTTATTCATGACTTTCCTCTGTCTTATAAATAGATGGTATAAATCAAAAGAACATCTGACAGCAAAATAAAAGTCCATCATTTTAAGGTACACATTCCAGAGAAATTTTGCTATTGCAATTGCAAAACCCAACTTTAAATTTCACAGGTGCGCTGTGGTTCCTTATTTATGAGCCTGGGTTATTCTTTGGAATTGTATTTGCCTTCCAGGTTTATGTTCTGGAGGAAGAACTAGAAAGTAGCAATTGTGGAGCAGATTCTTACTTTTCATTTATGACTGAGAAGTTTAGATTAATTTAAGCCCCAGCCCAGCTGCTGGCCTTTTATAAGAGCATGTGTGAATGAACACTAGAGTAGAAAGCCACCACTCAGCACTGCAGGAACAAGATATTGATAAGATCTCTAAGGCATCCTGCAAACCATGTTACAGAAGTATAAGCACTTTAATGCAGCTCTGCTTGTTCTGTGATGCCAGCCATTTTAATCCAGGCTCTTACCTGATTACCATTCTTACGGAGGAAAGGTTGCAATGTTGAGACAGATTTTTCCTCTAAGGTTAAGAGGCTTAGCCCTCTGATCCCATGAGATGACAAACTGCATGATACAGTAATGTGACCATAGCTAAGGTTCAGTGGCTCGAAGATTCTTCATCAGCACCAAGCTAAAAAAAATAGTCGCCTCGCTGTGACTCTGGTGCACTGAAGTGGAATAGAGGTACAAAGATGAGCAGAAATAGAAAATGAGGGAACTTGAGATATTTGCTGTTGCTAATTTGCCTGAGATCAGCTTTCCATGCCTCTATGCAGGTGTTTTTCTGTTGAGGGCCTCTGTCTTTAGGGTTTTGTATTGTTATACAGATCTGAGTTTTATTTTCTTCTAAGTCTCTTTGTAGAGTTGTTTTTGTATTTAACTGTTCTTCCAATGAATTTATAAATATCTGCCATCAGCAGGACAGAGGAGATTGAATATGGGCTTGTGGTGGGTTGACCCTGGCTGGAGGTCACATGCCCACCAAAGCTACTCTATGATTCTGCTCCTCAACTGGACAAGAGAGAGAAAACATAATGAAAGGCTTGCAGGTCAAGATAAGGTCAGGGACATCACTCACCAGTTACCATCACAGGCAAAACAGACTTAACTTGCAGAAAATTAACTTAACTTATTACCAATTAAATCAGAGCAGGGTAGTGAGAAATAAAATCTAAATCTTGAAAACACCTTCCCCCTACCCCTCCCTTCTTCCCAGTCTCTACTTCACTCCTGAATTCTCTACCTCCTGCCCCTCCAGCAGTGCTGGGGGATGGGAATGGGGCTTGTTGTCAGTTCATCACACATTGTTGCTGTCACTCCTTCCTCCTTAGCCGGAGGACTGCTCACACTCTTCCCCTGCTCCAGCGTGGGGTCCCTCCCATGGGACACAGTCCTCCGCTAGCTTGTCCAACATGGGTCCTTCCATTCTTCACAAACTGCTGCAGCATGGATCCCTTCCCCATGGTGCAGTCCTTCAGGAACAGACTGTTCCAGTGTGGGTCCCCTGTGGGGTCACAAATCCGGCCAGCAAACTTACTCTAGTGTGGGCTCCTCCTCTCCATGGGGTCACAGACTCCTTTGGGCATCCACCTGCTCTGGCGCGGGGTCCCCCATGGGCTGCAGGGGGACAGCCTGCCTCACAATGGTCTTCACCACAGGCTGCAGGGGAACCTCTGCTCTGGTGCTGGGAGCACCTCCTCCCCCTCCTTCTTCACTGACCTTAGTGTCTGCAGAGTTGTTTCTCTCACATATTCTCACTCATCTCTCCAGCTGAAATTGCCATTGCACAGGTTTCCCTCTCCTTCTTCTTAAGTATGTTATCCCAGAGGCACCACCACTGTCACTGATGGGTTCAGCCTTGGCCAGCATCAGGTCCTTCTTGGAGCCAGCTGGCATTGGCTCTGTGGAAGCTTCTGGCAGCTTTTCACAGAAGCCACCCCTGTAGCCCCCCTGCTATCAAAACCTTGCCATGCAAACCCAATACAAGACTTTTTTTTTTTTTTCCTAAACCATCTTAGAATAATATGGTGTGTTCTAAAACCACTGGAAAACGCTAGGAATAAGCAGAGAGAGTGCCATAACATGGAGCAGAAAAACGAAATAAAGGAAGTGTTCAGTAGTTACCTGAAGTATTAGGAAATTAAGGGACCATGGGGGAATAGGAAATGAATCACATGGCCATTTAATTCACATAACAATGTAGAGATTCAAGGTTGCACAGAGATTTTGTTGGAGATTAGCTGTATTGTAGGACAGGAACAGACTCTTTTGTGAAATTATTAGGAAAATACAATTGTTTCATTGCACTGTACCTTTTGCTTGGTTCTTTTTAATTGAAAACTTTGTCAGTAAGGACAATTTTTAAAGTACAGAGGTGTATGAGAACCTGTCAAGTCATGATCCAAGTAGGAGGGCCTTGGCTGTAGACAGGACCAGCTGGTATGCCTGTGTCTGGGAGGGAGTGGTTAGAATTGAAATCACTGAAAACCTGAGATCATGTGTGGTTTGATACTTCAGAAACAATTAAGGATTTAGATTTGTAAATGGAAACTGCGGGAGCCTAACTGAGCAATGACCTGCAAATGTGTGGTGACATTTAAAAGAATACGCAGTGAGTTCTGGGAGTCAACACGCTTAATTTTATCTGCTGACAGAGGGAAAATTATAAAAACATACAAAGAGTGCCAGGAATTTAATTACAGAGGCCTGCCAGCTGCCTCTCTGTTTGAGATCAACATTTTCTGTTGCTTCTTTTGAATTTCTGTATATTCTACTGCAGTAAAGCAGCTGTTAGGACTGGAGATGTTTCGGCCCTGACAGATATATAAGGGCTCCAGAGAAAGTAGAAAACTAAGTGTCATTTGACCAGCTGCTTGGGTCAGGAAAACAAAGTTTGTTCTGTTGCGCTTGTAGCAGAATACAAAGAGTTGTCTGACTCACTCAGGATTTATATCAGCAAAACAGAGAGGAAACTCTGAAATAACTCCAATTGACCTGGGAAGAAGACGATCAAGTTATTCTGTATACTGTAAGCAATGATGTTATCTTAAAAGCCCTGGAAGAAATAAGGAGAACTAAATTCTACTCCTGAGTATATACGTAATATTTGGGAAATCTGCCTCTCATTGGAGCCACTGCTTCTACATGCCTGCTGTGAACTAGAGCAGCTGAGTTATATGAGTGAATTCCTGTTCTGCAGTCAGAAAATGTGTGCATGATATTTCCTTTAACCTAGAAACCATTCCAAGAGATTTTTGAGGGCAACATAAACATGGACATTACTGATTTACTTATCTCTTCACTGCCACGGAGTGGCAGCATGAACACATCTGTGTAGTGAAATAATTCCTGACAAATGAAGCCCTTGAAAAATGTGAGGGAAGTAGTAATCTATAATAGAATAAATAAATACTTTCAGTTTCTATGCTTAGATTCTAAAAGAAATGAAGTCTACAATGTTAACAATGAAGGAGGAATTAGCTATTTTTTTCAAAGATAAAATTACTTCTTAATTGTATGGCACAGACAAAAAGACTCTAGAAAATGAATGCTCTCAAGCTAATGCCTGGGTACCACTGAGATGAGTAAGTTAGAAATGCCTCTATACATACTGAAGAGAGCACTGTGAAGGCAAAGGTGTTACATCTGGAAGGACAGTATATGATCTTTTAATCAGTCAATTGATTCTGTTTGATTCTTTAAAATAACATCCTTCTCCTATGCCTGCCCCCTCACCTCCTTCCAAAAAGATTGGTTTGCATTTGTTACACTGACGTGTTTAGAAGAACTGATTTTGCCTTAATTTTCTGTGAATGAGGAGTTTGAGGACCCTGTTTCTGCACGGAGTACCTCATCTCCTTCTGATCCGGGCCACTTGCACAACACCAAAGGGCAAGGTGAAGAAAAGTTGCTACTGTCCCAGTTTTACTCAAGACATGCATAGGCTGAATTTGGTCTCAACAGAATAGGCAGTATTGTATTGTCTGTTTTAAAGACCACTAAAAAACACAGAAAGTACATGTGCATGTTTTTCCCCTCCACGGCCAAATTAAAACATGGTAGTGATTGTGGAGATTACTGTCTCATTATGAATTCAAAATTAGGAAAATAATTATGCTTTGAAAAAAAGTTCGGGGAGGAATTGCAGATAGGAGGGGATTATAGGAGGGGTGGGGAAGGGCTTTTACTGAGCTGTCAAGGAAAAGCAGGGCAGGTTCCACCCACTCCAAATGGAAATATGACCTTAGGAACATGCGCTCTGGACCTTGTCCAGTGACTCCAGGTTATGCACGGGAATAGCTGGCATGGACTAAATTCATGGGACCCTTTGGGGCACTATTTCAGTACGAGGATTAAGAATCAGTCCTACACACTTTGGGAACTTCCTGAGAGCATAGTTCTGCTGGTACCTTGAGTTGTACATACAGCATTTTTTCTGGGTATGTTGAAACCCTTTGTAGCCATCATAGCACTGATACCTTCTGAAAGGGCACTAAAAACATAACACTCTGGGATTCAGGGTTTTATTAGTTCTATAGTGCTTGCTGAATTTACGATAATTCTTTTTCATGCCTTAATGGCTGGCTTCTCAACCACAGCCTGGACACTGAGGCCCTGCTGAGCTCCATCTGCTTTCTGCATCTTTCTCACCAGTGCAGGTATTGCATGGGGCAAATACTGCTTATCCCTATGTCTGAGCAGCCTTAACTATTGATATACGGGACTGAATAGGAAGGATCTAGTTCACTTACCTCAGGCTTTAGTGGTGGTGTGGGAATACGTAGGGTAGAGTGCAGCAGCATGGCTGTGAACAGTCCTACTTGTATGCATGTTCCTTTCCTGCAAATAAATGCAAGATAGTTTGAAATATCTTATCTCCATTAATGCAGCATGCAATGAGGCATGCATGTCAAGCTTTAATCAAATCATAAAAAAGTGATATGTGATGTGAATATGTGTGGATAGCTGGAGACTCACTCAACAGCCCACATAGCCTCCCCTAGAACTATGTCCAAGTTAAACACTTTAAAATGCTTCAATGTAAACATAATGATAGTGTTCTGTATTGGTACAAGGAACATGTGAACATACACACCAAAAAGGTACTAGGTCATGTAAAATGATGTAATAACTTTTTGCCGTATTACCTTAAGAACATGCTATTATATTCCCTATTGAGTAACTCAGTAAAATCTCTGCAGATATCATAGTTCATTTTCATTGCTAGGTACTTTTAAGTAGTTTTCTACGAGTCACTTTTTCAGCTCAAGTCTGTCACAAGAATTATAAATTAGCATTCTCATTTCCTATTTTGTACGTATACTTTAAGGAAATTGCCTTCTAAGACAGACAGTAATTTCTGTAATCTGAACATTTTAATGCATAATAAATACAATTAGAATGCATGTTTTCTGCTCTGCTCAGAACTATGTACCTTTTCCATGCATAGATATCTGAATAATACAGTGGTCATTTCCAAATTAAGTTGTTCAGTCTGAATTGCAACACTACAAGTTGAACGCTTTCAAAGAAATTGTTTAAACCACTGAAGATGTCTATTGATGCCTGTTTAATATTCCTTCTATACGTCAACAAATAATGAGCTGCAGTAATAGCAGCTGAATTTCTCACCACCTATCTCTGAGGAAGGCTTCATTGGAGCCTTCTTTATTCTCGTCCTCCCTGACATGGTTGCCCATGTGGGGAGGGGACCCTGGCTGCCAATAACCAGTCAGAGCCCTTCCGCTGGCATAAGCAGGGAATTTGGTTCACCATTTCTTGGAACGTCTCCTCACGAATACCGTAATACTAGGAATTTGTTGTGCAACCAGTTTCAGTCGTGCGGTACTGATGGTAACATTCTGGCAGTTAAAAATTGATGGTTTTAATCTAAATACTTATTCTTAAAACATTTCCTGTGTGTAAGAGGAGGTGATCTGCAGGATAGTACAAAGGATAGAAAAGAATTTGTACAGGAGTTAGGTCAGTGTAACTCACTCAGCAGTTATATCATCCCGTAGAAGATAGATGTTTGTTCTCAGAGCTGTGATTTAGCTGATGAGAGCTAGGAAAAGACCTAATAACACTTAGGTCTCAAGGCAGACATTCACCTACAGGAATAGCTTTCTAATCAGATGAGTATTGCTAGTAAAGCAGTGTGTGTTATCTGAAATAAAGATGCAAGACACCCTGAAATCCTCACGACTCTTTGGAAGGTAGACCAGAGAAAGTCTTCAAAATGTATCTTCCAGAATACTTGCAGAGTCACAGCTGGCTAGGAGACTTTTTTTTTTTTTATAATTTTTTGGGTTGGTTGGTTTGTTTGTTTTAATTCGAGCAGAATGACTTCTTACAGGACAGAAATATGAGTGTGGGTTTTTGTTGTTCTTGCCACGTAGCACATCATGCTATCCAATACAGCACTTCCCCCACTGCTTTTAAGACTGGCTTAGCTGAAAAGAGCTAATGCAGGATTCTGTCTGGCTTCAGTCTTGAACCTGTGAGTGTCAGGGGCTGAGCATGCAGTTAAGAGCATTCACTGTTTCATGGCCTGGAGCACAGAAAACATTAGCAACAGAGAAGTTTTCCTAACTTATAATCAAAAGTATTTTAGTTTGGTTTTCTTAAGAGATAAAAGCCATAATTCCTCAGGGGGGGAACAATATTTGATTCAACATGCATGCCTAAACCTCATATCAGACCTGTGAAAAATGTTGCTTTTCTCACTGAAAATTCTGAATATCAAAAGTGCATCCTATGAAAGCGCAGCAAGGTTAAACATTAATACATGCGTGCACCAGTTAGATTTAATAATTCTTTTTTCTTCCAAAGTGTTTAGCTTCCTCTGCCTCTCTGACTGTCTCTTCCTTGGAGTCTCTGGCACTGGTACCTCCTTCATCTTACCTTGTTTTCTGGCTGTGTTTTAAGAGCTCTTTGGGTTGGTGTAAGGTTTTATGATGGAATATGTCTCACAGAAGGTCAGACTAAATGATCATGTTTTCTCCTTTGACCTCAGTCTTCCAAACGATGTGAAGGACAGTCAGATGTCATGAACTAGATCCTTTGTCTGGCCCAAGCACAATGGTTTGGAGCCTGGGTGGAATGGTCAGGGAGGAGGGATGCTGTTTATTCACCTCTAAGATGACTGTGTGGTCTACTGTGTAAATTTAAACAGGCTAAAGACTGTGCAAGCCAAAGATGTCTATCCATTCATCCCACTTGCCTCTTTGTCTCCTGCTGACATGGGTATTTTAATCAGCTATGACAGCTTTGCAATTCTGGAGATGATTCTCTATTGGGTGAAGATCCCTGTTGCCCCTTGACAGCAGCCACCTTTCCAATACAGGCTAAGTAAGTGGGTCTAGGGCCACTATTTGAATCCTGTTTGAATTTGTAGATAGCCTCTTCATTTTTTGAATTGCGAGACTCTCTGCCACAAATGACTTTTAAGGTGCATATTCAAAGTCCATAATACAAATAAAATAAAAAAGGGTAATGCAAATGGAAACATCATATTCTGTTAAATTTCTTGCTGGTGAATGAGACATTCCTAATACACTTGACTGAGAATACGCTAAAATCAATGCCGTCACTTTGTCTGTCTCTAAAGATGTACAATATTATTAGACTATTATTGTTAACACAAATCTGCAAGCAAATAAGTTATCAAAAAGCTATTCTCCACTGCCTTCATTTCTTTGCTGTGCTTTGGCGACTTAGCTCTTGCTGCTACTGCTTTGCTTTGCTTTGATTTTCTTCTTATTGTCTCTGTTTTAAATCGTTCCCAGGTTTTCGAATGGAAAGTGATTTCTAGATCAAAAGTCTCTGCCATTTAACTCTGAACAGGCTGATATCTGTGATCTCAGACAGATGTTGTCATTGGCTTTGGCACAGTTCTTAATATTTTTGTTTGAGGCTCTATAAAGCAGCATACCTAAGCAGCATTATTGCTATGCCCCTTATGTTTAGTGGAGAACAAGCCAAGCCATTTTATTTCATTTGTTTGAGTGACTTGGTTTCAACTGTTACACAGTGGTTGAATCATCATGCCAGTTCCTGCGAAACAGGAAAGGAAACAGTTATTCCAATTGTTTAACCAGGAGCCACATTTTACTAAGATCATCTACGTGATTGGGCCAATGATCACGGAACATTTTTAGCAAAATCTGTTAATTTCTACAGAGATCTGTTGGAGCAGCCAAGATCAAAGAGGCTCAGAGGCTGTGAAGGGCTGTTACATGCGGCATTTGATTCTAAGAGACCAGGAGAACCATAACAGCTGTGGCACGTCTTGTAAGGACGTGAGAGGTGTCATGTTTGGAAATGCCTGTGCAAAATCTAACCTTGATCAGCATCTAGACCAGCCTCTGTTATTTAAGTACCTCATATCTAGGGACTGCAAATATAAACAGCAAAAAGTCTGTTTTAACACTCCAGGTTCTACAAATAAAGCAGCACAACACGTAATATGTATTAAAATACAACGAGCTGAGCCACATTTTCCTGTGGTGGAATCCCTAGTATGATAAGAGAAGTAGCAATGAACCCTTAAGTTTCCCATAAAACTTATTTTGAAATGTCCCAGAAGGCAGTAGACTGGACAGCTGTAAGGCAGCAAGATAACCTGAGAGCTTGCAGGGAAGGGAAACTTGGCTCCACAGAGACAGCTTGTCCTTCAGGGACCACTGCTTCTGCATTGTGTTGTGTCCCCTGCCCACACATTTGAGACACTCAGGTCTCAGTAGGATCACACTGTGTGTGTCCAAAGTCTTCTGCAGTTCTTTCTGTCCACCTGCCTGTCAAAAATATGAGAGTTTTACTCCTGTGGCTTTTGTTCTTCCTCATCATTATCTTTTCCCACAGTTAGCTGCTGTATTGCCATGTCTATTTTCCAGCCTAGTGATCAGCTGAGGGACTTCTGAAGGGTGGCAGCGTTATTTCTTTTCAGGCTGCTGTCTGCTGGTTCAGACTATAAGACTAGGCAGCTGGGAAACCCTTCATTTTCCCAGGAAGCACCAGATTCCCTCTTCCAGTCTCTATTGGATAAATGCAAACTTGAGAGTTTCACAACATTGTGTCTCCTTTTTCTCTAAAGAAATTTTGTCTGCTCTCCACATAACGGTTACGTTACTTCCCCATCCCTCTCTGCTTAAGCACAACCATGTTAAAAGCGGGAAGTGTGCCAGCTGAAATTTATAGAAAGCTTCCAAGCCTCAGAGAGTTTTAAATGTTCACACATTAGCTGTTCACATGTTATGTGATGAATGTAACCTCCGTTCTTTTTTCACACGTTATCATTGAGATTACTTTGACTGTAGCAGCGTGTTTGCTCCCTGAAGTGTTAGTGTGAAAACACCTCTATACTTATGGGTTGTGCTTGCTCTTTGCTATTTGAGATTTCCTCCTTTGCAAAGGGCCACAATAAAGTCTAAGTGATGTTTAACTCCCTGTTACGGTGGCAAGAATGTATTTCTTTATTTATTTATGTTGATAATATCATCAAAGGCAGCTATGCTGAGTACTTTAGACCCGTAGAAAACTCTTTCTCAGGCTGATGATGAAGGCCTGAAACAGGTGAATGTAAAGAATTAAGTGGAATTTTTTCTTTTTGGCATTAGGACAGAAATAGGAAGAAGAGGAGGAGAATTGTAGAGGGAATGTCTTTAACAATCAGGTGTCTAGACCGCGCCGTAGTATTCTAAATTAGGGTGAATATTTTCCTAAACTATTATTTTGAATTCATCTGATGAGGAGACAAAGCTTATTCATGTGGAATTTCAACAGGAATTTTCAAATCAGTTCTACTAGCTAGCTGCTACTTTATATTCCAGTAAGTTATCTAGGGCACATGTGGCTTGTATTTAGAGGTATTTAGGTGCCTGGCACAAAAGGGGTTTGAGGAAACAGCCAGAGTAAGAGTGCTAAGAGTCCAGCCCTTAGCAGAGAGAACAGAATGCAACTGCCAGAAGAGCGTTCAAGTGGAGTGCAAAGATATTCCTGATACACACAACCACATGAATATCTTTTATGGCACTCGTGCTTCCTGCTGGCGAATTTACCTTTTCCATACATTTTTCAGAGCACGGCTTAAAGAAACTGAGAAAGCTACTGTTTTTGATTCTTGATACCAAACCAGTGCAAATACTTCGGCTGACACTGAGTTGCCCATGTTATGCCTTGTCCACTGTGCATTTATTTTAAGTGCTAAGGGCACCTACCACTTTTGCGTAAATACTCAGGTAGTTAGAGAGCTTTCTGTTCCTCTCACATCTCCTGTCATCCTGTGGAAATAGATTGGGAAGTCCGTCAGCATGTCTCCGCCCTTATGCTTTCTGATCTGCCTCTTAAGGTTAAAATCCTTCGGGGCATTGACTGAAAATCTGTTTCCTGTTTGCATTATTCAGTGATTTGATAAAGAGGGAAGTAAATGGTAAAGGACAATGTCAGATCTTTTCAATGGTTTGTACTTTTTACAAAGTTACATATAAGGCACTATTCCTCTTAGAAGCCTGAAAGCAAGTTATTTTCTGCTGATTTTGACAGTAGCCATTTGTCAGGCAGAGTTTAGAAAAGAGGTAAAAATAATGATTGATGAGTAATAAGATGACTATAATCAGGCAGTTATTTGATGTGTACAGTATTTTATTATGTCAAAACATTTGTATTTGTTTGTTGACAGCACACTACTTGGAAAATATAAATTGAAAGACAGAGATTACAAAGTATATTTAGTAAGTCTTTCCATCTGTTAATGCCAGATATAAACATTCAGATCTCAGATTCGTTACCTTGATACTACAATGAAACAAGCCCCAAGACTGTAAGAATGTCAAATATAAACAAGGTATAGAAAGAACAATAGTCCCGTTCATCTTGTAAAATTACAATTCTGAAGGTTTTTCTTCAAAATCTTTGTAGATTGGCACTAATTATTGCCCTTTATAAGTCATTTAAGCCTTCCTTATTATTCATAATACTGATTTTTCCCCATTTTTTCCTATTCAATGATCTTTCCATATCCAATTTCACTTCTTGATTTTTGAGGATCCTACTTAAGAGGCTACTAGCTGCAGTTGTCTTTCAAATTCTTCTTTTCAAAGGTTACCTGGTTGCTCACTGTTCTGTCAGATATCTGTATATTAGAGAAGCTTGACAAATTGCTCTTGAGTTATTAGCATACAACATGTATGAACACTTGTTTTGGGGGCTCATTGACTCTTGCTGTCTTCTAATTATAGGTTTTCTATTCCTCATGCCTCCCTGTATTCCTCATTGCACTCCAAAAGTTTTGCGTGGAAACCTCAGATCGAAGTCTGGAAAGGAAAAAAACAAAGCCCCAAACTGTGGAGAAGTAAAGTGCAAACCAAAATAGATCATTGTGACACTGTAAAAATAAAGAGTCTGATGTGTATTTTTTGGCTTATTCTTAAAGGGTCAGGAGTAACTGCTGTAGATATTTAGCACTGTACCCTAAAATATCTAGGACAATTTCTAAGATTTACAAAAGGTTGAACATGTAAAGAGTCCTTTAATTATAACGATGGGAAAATAAGTTAAAAGAAGACCACAGTCAAGGTTTCAAGTTACTTAATTTAGTCAGCTTTTATGAAGTTATTCAAAAGTAAACCGTATGCATTTCCAAGTTGTGCCTCCTTACTTTGAATTCAAAAATGAATACAATCTTCTTTTTACTGCCATGTTTCCCCAGTATCTTGGCAGTGCTTCCTGCCTAATCTAAAACTTCAAACCCAGAGACGTTGGGAGGAACAGCATAATATTGTTTCTGGCACTGATGTCAGAGCAGGTGCGTAGGCTTCTGAAAGGAAAAGCGGGCACTGCTGTGTAAGCGATATAGTCTATATGACTCAGGCATTTGAATTTGTCTGATAGTCCATTGTGGAAAGCTGCTGTAATAGCTTCTGCTATGAAGACCCTGATTTCTGAAAAGGCTCTCCTGTTAATAGAGAATCACATACTGTCCTCTCTGCAAGGGGTATAGATGTTTCATTCGGCTCCAGTGTAAATCTTCTTCACCAAAGCTCACCTCATAAGGTTCACGTTTTCTGTGTAAAATAAACACCAGGAAAAATTAACCTTCGTTATAAACAGGGGCATTAGACAGCTGCAACATTTGATACACACCAAAGCATATCTATTTCAGGTAATAGAGCCCTATAAGCAATGCTCTTTGGTAGATGGAGACATTCTAAATGAATGAATTTATTTGAGTGACAAGGTTACACATTTAGCAGGGTTCTACTCTAGCACAAATGTAAATCTTTAGGTAATGAACAGGAGCCTGCATGGTGCAAGGAGGAGGTAAATTCTCACAGCAATTCATCACAGGATCTTTTTGATTAGGTTCCGAGAGGCTCAAGAATTTTTGAATTTATACAGAAATAAATTGGCTTCTCCTAAACAGCTTTTTTTTAAAGTGCATATTGCCTCTGCTCAAATGGTGTGATGATTTTGCTGTGCTCTATGTGAGTTCATTTTTCTTCAACAAACATAACCTAAGAAGACGCAAATGGATCAGAAACAGAAATTGCCTATCAGAATGCAAATTGTTTCTGAAACTGTCCATTTCTGTTATGTTGTTTTCTGATTCACAGACAGACAGGATGCAATTGAAGAAAAATCAGCACATCAGCACTGTGAAAGGCCTCAACATGTTTTACAGTGTGCTGCATGATTTTCTCCTTGAGGACAGGATGTAGGAACTGCCCACTGCCTAAGTCTCTGCGTGCAAGTCCTGAGAGCATGGTCTGGGATGAACACGGGGTCAGAATCTTCCCAGCACCCATGTCCCACAAAGGGACAGCTCTGGGAAGTATATTCTGAGTGTATCCTCCAAATTACGAGAAAGGCAAGGCCAGCAATCTTCCAGTTCCACCAGCTTGTTACAGGCCACCTCTGAGACCCTGAAATGCTGGATGTTATTACAAACAAAAACTTCATTCCATTTTTAATGATAAATTCTTCTTAGAGAGTACTGGGAATTATTCTGCCATTCCTGGCAGGAATTTGCTCCTCTGGTCCCAGGCTGGGAGTGTCTCATCAATCCTAAGTGAGTGACGAGTTGCCGGTTTGAGAGTGGCCCTGGTAGACTGCTGATAGAAAGGAGTTTTCTCAATCTTGTTTAATTTGGTGCAGAAGCAGTTTATTAGCATCTCTCACATGATTAAGTGAGAATTTATCGGGGTGATGTTTTTAATAGTAGATAACATTGTTATTGGCGCATACATACGAGGAGTCAAACTCATTTTAGCCTTTCTGCTGAGGTAAATAAAGTCAATTACTTTATTAACAACAGTTGTCCTAAGCAAGTTCTTTAGGACCAGTCACTAGTATACTCTTAACAGTAAAATTATACTAGTATAACTTTGACAATGTAACTGTTAATATAGACATTTTTATTTTGGAATGAGAGTGCACAGGATGAGTAGTTGTAATGGTATTCCTCTAGCAGTATAATTATTCTATTTTAAAATTTCTGACACAAATTCTTATATAAACAACTTTTTGACATTTCTGGCATAATGGATAGTGCCACTGCACATGAGAAAACGGGAACTACATAGTGTAATAAATTAACTAGAGATTACAGGAGATGATAATAGCTGAAAATAAATCCATATTTATCGAACCAAATATATTCTTTTTGATGTTAACATGTTCTTAGAAATGGACACCATGTGATTTTGGAAGAAAGAATTTCACAAAACATTAAAAGAGAGAGTATTTAAAGTAGTGGACAGAAAGTCAAGAAGCTTAAATAGAGGAAATATAAACTAACCACTCAAAAGAAAATACTTCAGATAATTTGAGAATAATTTATATCAGTACTCAAAGTCAACTGAATTACGCTATCAAAATGAAAGAAATATACCAGTAAGTATATTCTAGAATATCAATTAGAATATCCTAGAATCAGCAATATCTGTCTGCTGTTAGTGGAGAAATGTCCTGAATCTTTGGCAACTGGATTTTGAAGAGTCCTCAGGAGCAGGCATCGTCCAACACCACGTGTGTGATTAATCCTTCCAAGTCAAGGTTTTTACCGATTCTTTGAGAAAACTGTTAATCATTATCCTGGAGAAAATGCCCAGAGTTGCAATAATTATAACAGTCTTCCATTTATTGATGCAAAAGAGTGAGGCATTGGCTAGAATCCCAGCAGAAAAACTGGAATATTTTTTACCACAAGCATAAAATTATCCAAAAAACAGAATAGCAATTAAAAAAAAATGCACTTTCTCTTTTTGTAAGATGCGTGGACTGTGAATTATGAATTAATAAAATCAACTGATTTTTTCCATGCAAAAAGACCTTACTTGTACAACTGGCATTACTTTAAAGGAGGGAAAAGCTTTTGATACAGATAGATGGAAATTTCTGCTTAAGAAATGGTAGCAAATATACAACCAAAGAGAAATTTTGCCAGCAGATTATCCTAAACACAGCATGTTACCAACGATGTAGTAGAGAAAAATGTTTGCTTCATTGGTGTTCCCAGCAGGATTGGCTGGTATGCACAAGTGAAAACAAGCAGTCAGTTCTTTTAGTGTGAAGCTGAAAGTGAACAGCAATGTTTCCAGTTGCTAGTTGTCCTTTATGCCAATGGTGTAAAATTGGCTGCAAAATGTCGTATGGGAAATTTCCAGCTGAAATGCACATTTGAAGCTGCAAGAAAGGTTTAAGTCTGTAAATATGAATTTTGTCATATGAGTCAACATAATGTTTGCAAAACTGCTTAACTGAGTCAGCTCATCATTGCTTTCTTCCTCTGTTGTTCCTCAAGGAACAGAAAGACTACAGTCTTTAAAGACTCAACTTCAAACTCTCCTTACCTGCACCAGTTTAGATGTCTTTCCTGTTCTCACTGTGTGACTCCTTTACTCTTTCTTCCATAAACAGTGGAAGACATTACACTGCCTGATTTTTCTGTTTCAGCAGCAGTAATATTGTTGAACTAAATGGAGCTGACCACTGACCTGGAATTGGTTAGCGAGAAGTCAGTAGAGATAGAAGAGTATGATCAACATACCCTTTCCAAAGGGTAAGTGTTGAAGTCAAAGTTTTGCTGCAGAGCGACCTGGTACAATCTCTATCAGTTTTCCGACAGCTTTATTTGTCCTGCTGACTTGTATCATTTGTGTTTGGATACATCCAGCTATGGAGATGACCCATAGCTTTGACTTGGAAGGCTTGCCTTATCTAAATTCACATGGGCCTGGACAGTTAATTTTACATGGAGAGGAACTAGAGATAATAATGTTACTGCCTGTCTAGCAAAAGATTTGCAAACTAGAATACTTCTTTATACTGAAATTATTGGATCAGTTGAAATGTATGAAACTGTCTGACAGATATTGCTGGTTTCTCCCCTAAATATCTGAGCACATTTGGCATCCATACTTTCTCCAGTTTTCTCCTGTTATTCTTAATTATGTCTCTGCTAGTTCCTAGTAAGAGTCATTCACAAGTAATGAGTCTGGGTTGCCTCTAAGCAAACAGGTGGCTTTGTACAGCAGAAGGCAAGCATAAAGAAATGCTCAGTTCTGTGAATCAAAATTGGGGGAGGCTATGAATTGTGGGTCAAATCATTAACATGAAGAGTGAAACCTGGCAGCAGCATGTTTATATTCTGAGTATGGGTTAGGTATTTTGGGAATTCAGGCCATGGTGTAAAAGCTGTGCAGAGCAATGCCATTATCTTTTTACAACCATGAGGAAACAAAAACTAGTCAAATGACAGATTTTCTTTTCCTTAGAATGATTAAGAAAATTCACAGCACCCACCAAAGAGGTGTCAGAACTTAACAACAAGCATACTCGATAATCATAGCACTTCAAGACTATGCTTTAAGTCTTGCATAAAAACAAGGCTTCATTCCCTTGGTTTGTGAACAGCTTGAAATGACTGTTTGTGTTCCATCCCTTTCCTCACCTCCCCATCCCCACAGAAACCTCGTTAGCAAAACCAAATGGCTGGTGGAAGTCCCAGTCTTGAATTCTTGTAAAGCTCTGCAATTCACAGGTTCAACTTTATTTCACTGGAGAGGGACAAAACAGCCAGGTGCCTCATGTCCCTCAGACAATGGAAATGGAAAGGCAACAAGCGGATGGGAATTCACATGAAACAGCTCCCTTTTTCTGGCAGAAGTGAGCAGCACAATTTTGTTTCGATGTATCACAAATAACAGGGCTACATCAGCTCATTCATTGCAGTGACTTTTTATTTCTCCCCGCTCATGCTAAAGAAAGGTCTGCCAGACTGCACAGAGCAGGCCTTATGGTGCTACCTCCCTTAGAGGGTCTTCATTCCCCTACAGTTGGAAACACAAGGCATAGTTCAAGGACAAGTCAGGAGGTTGCTGCCGGCAGCAGCAGAGGGCTGCTGAAACCCATGATGAGTGAGGAAGAAAGGAATCCTCAGGCAGGCTCGCAACCAAAACCTGGGCTTTTGTTCGTTCATGGACAAGGCAGGTAAAATTTCTCTTTTTCAAGCACTCGCCACAACCAGAAATCCAAAAACTTGACTGGTTAAATTTAGCTCCTGCATCACAGGGCATAGTAGAGGCTTGCTGAAGCAAAATGTACTCACATCTCCTCCCCTTCCTCTATCTCCTCCACCCTCGCCATTTCCCAGTCTGCTCCAGCTTCTGTCTTTGAGTTTGTATTAATTTACATTTACACTAATGATACTGTGAGAACCTCAAGTAGTTCCTGAAAACATTTGAAGATTGTTCTGAAAAAAAACGTTTCGATGCTCCTGTATCATACGCAATAAATTCAGAAACATATCACGTCTGTAAGCAATTACACTTAGCAATGCCAAAATGTTCTACATTATGGTGACACTGACAGTATGTGGCACTTTGGATTTATGTTAATAATAAAGGAAAACAGTCAGCTCTATTCATTTACTTAAAGGATAATTCCAAAACCTCTTTTTGGATTCTGACTGATGCTCTCTGGCCTCTGAGATGATAATTTTTCATAGTATGTGTGTACAGCATCTTACAGTTGTATTGGTCTGATAAACATGCACATAGAAGGTATCCTCCAGTAAAAAACGTGCTGCCCTGGAAAATGCATACTTAGTAAATCACTGCTGGATCTTCTAGGACTTAGGAGACAGTGGAAGAAATAAAATTACTCACTGCTTTGCTTTCCTATCTGATTCACAGAAAGAAGATTAATTTCAGTATGTTAGCAGTTGAATACAATGTTTTGACCTTACACAAAAGAGAACTTTTTCAAACGCTGAACATTCATAAGCTTGAAATTACACCCAGCTTTAACATATTGCAAAGTATACCTCTGAAATAATCCTCAGTGTCTTCTGGACACCTTTGCTCAACAGCGTCCATCCTCCCACAAGCGCAAATGAAGCAGCTCCTTTTATTCCTGTCTTACCCATAGGTGGCGAGATGCCCATTTAACACCTTCAGAAACCCATTTCAGATGATCTCCTGTGTGGTTCTCCTTTTGACACTAATTGCGCTGGGGTAGAAGGCATCCAGCCTTTTCAGTTCTGGAAGTATTTTATTCGTTGTGAAAGGAAAGTTTAGTCCACAGTGTCCAGATGGCCAGTGTCTGAATTTACAAGTGCAGTGGGGGGATGTTGGTTACTTTCTTTCTGTGGATAACATAAAACTCTGCAAACCTGGCATGCGTGCAGCATTGAGTGAGTCATGTAATAGAAGTGTGGGATATGCTTTTCGTGGGGAGCAGGGAGGCTGTGCAAGGGCAGTTCGGTGTCAGTGCTGGGACCTGATTTTACCTGGTTTCTGATGCTGTTTGGGGCATGTCTCTGCTGGCAGGAAAGCTGAGGTGAGCTGCACTTAACTGATACTGTCAGTGATTTTGGGTGGGTAGCTTGGTGCATGCATGTAAGTTCTCTCAGTCACTGCTCTCCTTGTGGAGTTATTCCACAATAAGCCAGACTGATTATAAGCAGGCAGAATAGGCAGCTGCCAAACTCAATAAGCTGCTGGGGACCACGAGATACTAATGTCCCATAGCCTATGTTCCTGGTGGTGAAGCTGGAGAACCTCAGCTAGCAGCTCCTGCAGGATTGCCTCTGGACATGTGCAACTGAAGGTAACTGCTGGGGTTTCCCTCACAGAAGGCATCCTTGTCCTCCTTCTCCCACCCTTTGGCAAGCTTTGTTTTACAGGCATCCTTTTTGTTTCATGAACCCTTGTGTAGAAAAGTTCACTTTTGTCTACACGGGAAGGCTGGAATTGGTTGTGAAAATAGTCTGCGTTAAGTAGCACACTTTAAGGTTCAGTGCTCATTATATAAACTTAAATCAAACAATATAGTAGAGGGGATTTGATAATTATTATGGCCATTAAAAATAGAATTGCATTTAATAGAAGGAAAAGATAACTTTGTAGTGTCCTAAATTTATATATAGTATGTCTCTGTATAAAGCATTCTAAATCAAATTAGGAAGATTAATTAAGTTTTCTCCTTTAACTGCCCTAATAAATTTAATTATAGCATTAGAAAGGAAAGATTCTTCAGTCTTATCTACAATCTACAAACAATCAGAAAGGGACAAAAAGGCCAGGTGGCCTGGTGCATGCTGCATGTGTCATGAAATTCTTTTTACTTATAACAGTTCTACCCTCTAAAAATTATTATATTGGCCAAAAACTGCTAACTTTCAGGCAAATTGTGCATGAGACAATATATTAGAGGAAAATATATGTACCTCATATGGATAGAAATCCAGGTGTGCTAGTATGGGTTATTGTCAGGAAAAATATCTGGTAGCCAATACTTAAATGACCTAATGCTCTTTTCTCAATGTTTTGTTTGGTTCCTTTGTATGCATTGCTAGTAAATCTCTTTAAAAGTGAATTTTCTTGCTTCAGGTTTTCTATTGATCAAAAGGAAACTTTGAAGCAGTGGTGCTTTGATGGAGTGGAAGCTTTCCATGTGTCTGCTTTAGAGTAAGCAGCTTTATGAAGTTTGTTTTGTTCTGGATAATGCAGCAGGAACCAGTGATTTATGTGTCTCAAGCTCTTGTTTCCTTATATAAGCTTTAGTTGAATGACAATGTAATGTATTTGTAATGCAAAATTGCTATCTTAGCAAATTCATTCAGTATGGTTCACTAAACACAGAAGTTCACAATACAGATTTTTTTCTAACTACAGTAGAACACTGTGAACAGCACATATATATTTAGATACTTGTCTTGTGACTCTTTGTTGATTTGTCTAACTTACAAAAACATAGATTTCCCCTCATTTGGCCATCAGTTTCCCCACTGTATTTTCTACATTGTTTATAAATTAAACTTCTTGGTTATCTCCTGAATTTTTAAAGTAATTGCCTGTCCCTGGACTATGCACAAATATTTGTTTGTAAGTAGTGTTTGTTTTTCACTTGCCAGCCAAGTAACATTTCAAGGTTGTCAGGTATTCCTGGAGACAAGATTATTAGGTGTTAAATGTGCAACTGTCACAAAAATTGTAGTAGTTCTAAAAGAAAGTTTAAAACTTATTTTATTATAATTTAATTTAGTTTCTTTCCAAGGTGTGCTTATTTTCTCTCTTCTTACTTACTTTTTGAATGATGCACAGATTTTAATCACAGAAATAAGGACTAGGGCAATCTTTGCAAACACCAGCTTTCCACTGCATTCCTCAGAATTTTCCTGAGTATTGAAAACACTGTTTTTGCTAATGAGAATTGAGCATCAGTCAAGCCCTACCTCATATCCTCTTGAGTTTCTGGAGTTATGTTGGCATAATTTTCCGAACAGATTTGCTGTTCCTGCGGAGTCATACCACCAGCTACCACAATCTTTGAAGAAAAGTGACAATAGACACTAGAAGAAACTTCAGGGTAACTGCAAAAAGATAACCAAGCAACAACCTAAAATACTGTTAGATTACATGCTGATTCTTTAGTGCTCACATGAGTGAATAATTCCACTGGGAAGGCACAAGATCAGACTCTGTATTTATATGATAAATGAATGTGGTTTTGTAATAAGCAAAAAGATTTGTTTCTAAGCCAAAATTAGGTTTTTTTAATGCTGTAAGTTTTCTTGGTGAGTATGAGATGATACAGTTGCCTGCCTTCATGAAGAGGGCCGTATTTCTTGTACTAATGGAGATCTTCAGAGATATGGAAGAAATACTTTTGAATTCAGATCTTAGAAGATGAGTTCGAATTCAAAGAACTTTGAAGTATTTTTTTAATACACTGCTTAATAACATTTTACTTCAGTCTATGTTTTCAGTCAGAGTCTCAACTCCAGATTTGTACTTTGCAAGTACGCATGTGTTTTATTGTCTGCTGTGAACCTAATGAGACCACTCATGATAAGTTTTACACGTATGTAACCATTTGCAATGTTTGTTTCTCCTTTTTGGTTTCTATTTCAAAATTACTGTTGTTCAGATTTAACCAGAACTGGGTTTATATACATATGATTACTCCTTGATTATAGCGCAAATCTTATTATTACTGTTTTTAATGTACTTACTTTTAAGCAAGCAAGCCAGTGGGAGAAAATTTGGGCTGTGCATGTGTTTGCAGTTAAACAAATTAGTTGCTCTGTGAAACATCTAACCTCCTTATTTTACCATGAAGTTTATCACCACTGGAGAATAAAAAAACAGTGTAGGAAGATAGATGTTCTTCTTCAAGGCCTATTCTTATTCAAACTTCACAAGACCTCTGAAGTTACACTTGCAGAGCAGTCCAGATTTTAAATAGTGAGTATTATGCCTACAATTCTTTAGCCAGGTTTGCATGTGGGATCAAAGACTTAGGGTAGATGGTATTTCAAAAAGCTTTTTTTGTAGCAAACCGGGAAACAAGAAATATAAGGCAACCAAAATAACTCATATTTAGACTTATAAACTTTTTATGGTCTTGGTCTCAGCCTCATGGTTTGTTTAATAGGAGGTTATTAAATTTCTGCTAATGGTTACTGTTGCATACAGGTATTTTGGCTTTCTTGCCATAGTGGCACGCACCTAGCTGGGAAAAGCATTTCGAGTGGCTTTGAAAGCAGTGTTTTATTGCTAATGAACTGTTAAATGTACCAGATACACACAAAGAGGGAATATTTAAAGGGCAGAGAATGTATGACTCCTGTGAACTTTTGAGGCTTTTATGAAACAGAGGAGGTATGGGATTTGATGCATTAGCTCAGGAGAAAGTGAGCTTCCCTTTGCTATAGGAGAGAAATACAAGAATTTGCAGGCTGAAGGTATTTCTTTGTTTTTCATTCCTAAAAGTCTGTAAGTGTTGAATTTATGACAGTGGTTGAGTCTGTTCTCAGCTTTGTATCAGTATGTTTTTGTTTACATTTATTCCCCTCTTAATAGGTGTTTCCTTCTTTTTGCTTCATGTATAGTAATTCCAGAATTTCTCTCTTGCTATCCCTGAGTAACATTGAGTGAATTTCTATCAATGATTGTCTCCCCCGTCTGAAGCCCATTGATTTTGTTAATCATTAATTTGTTTCCCATTTGATTTTTGTTCAGTACCTTGGTCACCTTACTATTTCTTGCTGCTTTTGGATGTAATTTGGAAATATCCAAGCTTGTTGTCTCATTACATAATTTGTCCAGCTCTTCTGGGAGGTAAACCATATATTTGCAAATGCTAGTAAGAACAATTAAGACAAAACAAGAACATCAGCAGGACCTTTCTTCAAATGACAGTCATTAGGAGTGAAGTAACATACTAATGCCCGATAATTTAGGCATTGTCAGAGTTAAGAAGGGTGCTTACATCTACTTTAGAAGTAGAAGATTTAAAAAAAAAAAGGTATCAACAAACCATTTGTAATATTGATTCAGATTGACAGTGAAGTTTCTAACTTCAACCAGTCATTTTCCTCAACTTTTTCTTTCACCTTTTTCTTAAGCTAGAAGGAGATCTATTACGTCTACCAGATATTCTACAGAATTCTCTCTTCCTCTCCTCCTTCCCCTAGAAGGCAGAAAGCCTTATGTATCTCTGAGACCTAAGGCAATAAATTCTGCAGTTTTAACTAGTACATTAAAGGATATTTGTATGAATAAGAGACTAAATCCGTGCAGAAAATATGAAGAGAATATCACTGAATGTAACACAATTGAACACAGACTGCGGTCTTCTTCAAGTGATACTCTTTCAACAGTCTTTCTTTTATAAAGTCGTTCATTTGTTTCCCAAAGAGCCAACAATCTCATTGCTGGCATCAAATTCTACTGACATTCCCTTTTGAATCTTAATTCTACATATTAAGAAAATTTAATTAGATATCAACATCAACAGACGTGGGGATTATTTTTGCTGCATTTGGTGAAGGGATTTTACATCGTTTGGAGTCATTAATCTCATTCTTATTACTGTTACTTGATTGAACATATCTGTGAAGGCATGTTAAGTGTATGATCCCATTTGATTGACTGATCGTGTTATGCAGTATGTAGAACTTAACAAGTCTGTGCTAAAGCAGTAGACGGTATGATTAATTACTCTGATCATTGATATGTTGAAGCCAGCTCCTGCTTACAAGCTTTTTAGGAGCTTTGTGAAAAATCTCTTGCAACTGCTAAGACTGGAAGGGAAGGTAATACATCTTTTTCTTTTCCATCTGCGCTTGCATCTTGCTGTGACTTACAAATTTAACTGTTGCTGCATGTGTTACTGCTGTTTCATGTTGATGATAAAGCTGCTGGCTTGCTGCCCTAGCTCAGGATCTTCTCCCACTTTTAGAGGATTCTGGATGGTATTTGTGTGTGGATTTTACAGCTTTGCCATTGCTTCAATATTCTTCATGTACTTGCAAACTTAACCACAGGTTAGGTTCATCAAAGTTCTGGATATTCCGTCCCTGATTTTGTGAAAAAGTTGATTTAGTGTTTTGTTCATACAAAACTTGTATGTATGTGAATCTCCATGTAATAAGTAATTTACAGAAGAAAAAAGTTTTGCTTCAGCTAAAATGGATGTGTGCTTGCTATGGCTTCAGCTAAGATGGGTGTGTGCTTGCGATGTGTTTGGAAAAGGAATAGTGTTAGATAGGATATCAGACAAAAGCAACAGTTGAAAGTTACAGACAGTTGCAAAACAAAGGGTGATGTAGTTAGCTAAGATAACCACGGGAGTGTAAAGAATAAAGAAGACCCAAGAAGGACATGGTGATAAAGACTTTGAGTCTCCCTCTGATAACCACCAAGAAGACCCCTGAAGAAGTATATCGCCTGCGCCACTAGAAAGGAGGCATGTTTAAGGGTGGGTTGCATTCCAAGAACTCATTGACTATGTAATTAGGGGTGGGTTGCGTTCCTAAAAATCATTGATTGTGCGAATTATTTTTCAAAGAAAAATCATGAATAAGTATAAGGAATACGAAATAAAAACAAGCGTTTGTAATGGGAAAATGAGCCACAGGGGGAGAAATCCCCTGTGTAACTCCCAATGCTGTAATAAATATTCTTTGCTCCACCGAATTTGCCCTGACTGAAATTCAATATAGTGAGCGCATTTCTCA
Organism: Charadrius vociferus; assembly: GCF_000708025.1. NCBI lineage: Eukaryota > Metazoa > Chordata > Aves > Charadriiformes > Charadriidae > Charadrius > Charadrius vociferus. Next base: position 4,495,387 of record NW_009661372.1, on the reverse strand, counting down.
CATCCATAATGCTCAGGCATGGGTTTATGAAGGGAGAAGAGCCAAGGGGCCTTTGCTGCCTTCAACTGGCTTGCACTTGCCAGGGAGTGAGGGAGCCCATACTGTGAGGTAACCACCCTCCTCTGGAACAAGGGGCACTTCTTTGGTTCTTGGTAGCTTGAGAAACACCCCTGGTACGAGGGCAGGTTTAAACTGCACCGCTAGCCTTGGAGCAGGTGCTGAGTGTGGTTCCCTAGATCAGCTGAAGCTGGAGTGCATTCAAACAAATCCTACTGTGTGGCTGCTGTCCTGCTTTTGTATTTGTCCAAGTGTGCTGGCAGTGTACCCTCTGGTCCTCTGAAAGAAGGGTCTGCATGTTCTTTCCCAGGAAATAGGTTGAACTTTCTCTGTCGCTTGCTTTAAACTATGGGAAATGTGTTGGAAGATTCTCAGCAGTGGAGTGGGCTTGCCAGTGTTCTTGCAAAATGGCTGAATTTGTGGCAAAGCTAAAACAGCTCCACTGTTAACCCACAATTGTAGTCTGCCAGCAAGTAAGCTGCTAGTGCACACCAGAAGCTTGATTATTTTTTTAAATACATGCATCTAGTCTAATGATACTGATTGCTGTCTTACTTCCTTATTCATATAAAGGATTTAATGATTTTCAGAAATGAGTGAATAGCTTATGCACCTGTAATATGCAAATAGAAAAGTTGAGTCTTACAGAAAAGAAGCAACGGTACATTTTGTTTTAGCTATAAAATACAAGGAATGATGCTGGCAATGAACTATACTTCTGCATGTTCTCAAATGCTTTGTTTTTACAATGCTGATTTATATTCTAGCTTGTGTATTGTGAACATGGGAACATGGACACAAGCCTGCTGAATAACGCTGAGGATGTAATATAGTATGGTTGTTGAATTTAGCCAGTGTAACAGCTGAGCCCTCTGCAATGCCCTGGTATTCACATTCTTACAGAAACTCTGTTTGATAATTCTGGGGATTAAATGACACAAGATGTCAAGGAAGTACTTCCATTTATTATCTATCTATCTATCTGTCTGTCTATCTATCTATCTGTCTCTCTGTCTATCGAGTTAATTAGTTTTTCTGATCTTAGCGTCCTTGCCTTAGAAAATTCTTCACTTTTCTGTAAATATCAGTGAGAAGATTGATACAGCAGAAGTGAGGCTCTTAAGTAAGGAACTACCCAGAAAATGAGTGGACATTTTTTCATTTTGTTTGGTTCTTGACTGCATTCATGTGGGTTTTCTTTTATTCTCCTATAATTATGTGCGTGTTATCTGTAAAGCTGGAATCTTCCTGTAAGAGTAGCAGATAATTCTAGAAGATAAGGTAGTGTCACAGCAGATTTTACTTTTCTATTTTTCAGTCTCTTGACAGTACTTGAAGTAGACCTGAATTTTCTTTCCATCTTCTTGCCTATACACTTTCATTAATGAAAGATGCACCTTAACTCCTAAACAGAACATGATGATAAGCACAGCTGATTATACTTTTTGCTGAGGCAAAACTTCTGGTCATGCTCCTGGGAGTTATGTAAACATACGTGTAATTACATGCCTAATTTTAATTGTGAAAGAACTTAATTGCATGACCAGTGCTTGCCCAGGACTACCTCATCACCCTTATGTTTTTCAAGTGAATGTGATTCCAGGCTTCTATCATAACACTTTCAGCTAGCCTCCTGCTGCTTTCCTAATACCCCTGCCTAGTAATGATGATGACAAAGCTTGTAACAGAAAGATAATTATATTCCTGGAATTCACAAGGACTGTAATCCCTGCATGCAAGAGGACAACTTGTTGCTAATATCTCTGTTACATCCTCCAATTTTTGATTATAATACCAACAGATATCTTGTAAGAGCTTAGATGTAGTTGAAAGCATTATATCAGCAAGAGGCTTTAGCTACAGGAACTTAAACCATTTTTAGGTAGAACATGACCTTGTATTTTTTGAGCTGTTCCCACACGTGAGTACTTGTTATAAACTAACACCTCCAGTGATTGTGGTACGTTTTGTATCAACGTTGTCAGTCCTTCTGAATTCTTAAATCACAGCTTTCTATATTGCATTTTAAACTAACAATTCTTTTATCTGTTTTGTGGTTTCTTTAGCTTTATGAAGGAGCTGGCCACTACAGATATTGTGCGGATTAAATTCAGGAAAATTGACCTAAGTGAGCAAATTTATTCCTGGCTTTGGCTTCTAAGAGGGATTGTGATTTAGATTTTTCTTGAGATACAGAGCTATTGTTCTGATCTTGTGCATCAGAGCTGATTAGAAAATGTGTGACAGGGATTTTTCTTTATGGTCAGAAATGCACAAACTGAAAAGAGAGAAAATTTTACTTCAAAATGGTTTTGATGATAAGGATTCCGCCAGGCCAGTTCACTTCCTGTTTCCTTTCATTTGTTTTTTCGTTCCTTGCTCCTCATTCTGGTCAGATTCCTGCAACCATGTTCCAGTGAGCTCTGAAGTATCCTTTCTTCCCTCAGGTCTGTTCTCTTTCAGCATCTTGATTTTTTTTCCTTATAGTCTTTTAATGCTTTTACCTTCCTATCTGTGCAGCCTTCTCCAGTGCACACAAGAAAGTAAATATAGAGGCCAGCTCTACAGCATTCTTAAAATCCCCTGGAAAGGTGGTGCCCATGGGCTGAGTGCCAAACAACCCAGAAGAAAAAAAATAAGCTCGTCTTTTAAGACTGAGGCACTGAGAAAACATTTGGAAAACAACTTGACATTTTCTTTTTTTCCCCTGACTTTATCTCTTTTCCTGTATTTCCCAGGTAGGGGTCTGTCATTGTCAAAGACTTATTTGCACCTTTTACCTTAGTTTTTCTTGGAGACATGCTTTTGAGTAAATAACATACCAATTTTTTCTGCCTTCAGGGTGAAATTCCAGGATGCTCCCACTTGCAGACCTGCCATCTTAGTTACAGCTGTTCACTTCACCAGCTGTGATGTTTTGGGCCCACTATGATTTAAAATATGTCAGAGTTTCCTCTCCATGAGTCTAGACCTCAGAACGTTTCCTCTCCATGTCTCTAGACCTCAGAGCGTTTCTCCACAGCCAGGTCTAGAAAAACTTTTTGCTCAGCTCCTGACATAGTCTTGGATACACACTGACATATCAGCCACTCCTTACATCTGGGCTTCTGAGCAATTTTATGTTTGCAGTGGAGGAAGGGGAACATCATGATCACCATGTGAATACAACAGCTCTGAAGAATTTGTTCAAAACATGTACGTCCCTAGAACACATACTTTTAGCCTCTGTTTCATCCTCTTAGAGGAAAAGCTTATTGCTTCTTTAGGAAGGCCGCAGTTTTGGGCTTTGGGGTTCTGTTTCTGCTCTGCTATTGCTATCGCTTCAGGTGTTATATCTATTCTAGATTCAAATTTAGGAAGTTGACTAGCTTGACGAAGAAAAGTCTCCAAAAAAGTTGATGTGGACATTGTCAGTTAAGTACTGGTGAGTGAAGCTTACTGTCCTGGGAACGTTGAGGAGCCAGAGCCCATGGAAAAACAGCAGAATGAAAAGCATCACCACAATAACCATAGAAATAGTACAGGTACTAGGTACAGGTACAGGTACCTACAGATATAAAACCCATTTGATAGGTAAGAAGTAAAGCAACAAACATTCTTGGAGTTGTGGATATACAGATTCAACCACTTCATTTATAAACTATTTAGAATACTAAAGGTTTCTTCTTGCTTTTTAAAGCTTTGTTACTGAAATTTCTTTCTCCTGGAGGCTTTAATTTAAGCCACTTACTTGTAGAAAGAACTTGAATAGGAAAACTTAAGCTTTATTTATTGCATTTTTTAAATTTAAGTTACACGTTTGTCAGTAAGAATTTAATACTTAATGAATGAAAGTCTCAAAGCTTTCAAAATGGATTAATTTAAATTTTGATAGTACATTTCTTTTGCCCACAGTGATTAATGGAGTATATAGCCCCTGTTTGGCCTTCACTTGTCTCCTGTCATTCATGATGGGATAAGGAAGTGAAAATTCATCAGCTTCAGGCTGGACCCAAGACAGTAGTTGTGAAGAGTGCTGCATATATAAATAAGAGATAAAAGGTGGATGTTCTGGGTTTGGAATGCAGAGATTGGATGCAAGTGATACTTGTTAACAACTATCAAACTACTTCTAATTTGTGCCACTCTCTTAGTCTTGTATTTGTTGCAAACATTGGCTGATCGGATATGCACTTCTATTTTCTATTTTCTTCACTGTAAACCTGATGGAAATCAATGGTGAAGGCATGGAAAGATCTTGAGATAATCAAATTTCCATTGCATGGACCAACGCCTTTGTCCATGAAATACTTAAGCCTTTACTTTAACTATGCAAAAGATGTGGATGACTTCCATGCTCAAGTGAAAGACTAGATCAAATGCATACTTAGATTTGCACTTTGGGTAATTAAGTGCTTAATTGATTGTTTAGCTGCAATAACCTCCTCCACTACTGACCCTGTTTCTCTCCAGTCCTGTGTTTGCATCTGTCAGTTTTTCCTTGTTTTACACCTGGACTGAATGCATTTTGAAGAAAAGTCTGTGCAAACACAGGACTAAAACCACAGAGGACTCTGAGTTTAACAATGTGGCATTAAGGTGCCTATAAGAACAGTAATAATTTGCTGACTTACTGCTGCATAAAGACACCCTAGAGTAAGACTCTCAAGCTCTGTCTTTATTAGTATCGTCCTTTAGTTTTACTCTTTTCTTAATTTTCCACGTCTTCAATAGGTGAAGTTGTAATCCCATCTCCATGTCAAAGGGCAGTACCTGTTCTTCTGTGTCAGCAGAGAGATGAATGTGTCTTCAAAAATTGTGTGCATGATTTCTTTTTCTGGAATTGCTCCTGAGAGGTGTGCAAGAACAGACTTAATGTTCCTTGAAAGTCATACTGATGCACTTGCACAAACCCCAGAACATTTATTTCCCTCCGCTCATCCTTGGTCCCTTCATGGACAAGAGGAGTCTCCTGAGGTAAATCAGCTAAGACTAGCGTTTATACCAGCAATGTGATTAAATATACTAATAACTAAACAGATGAAACAGGTCCCTTTCTTCTAGGGGCCATGCAAAACAGTAAAAAAATGAACAAATGCACTTGCTTTCTAAGTAATTTCTCTGGTTTTAACTTAGACTGGATGATGCTTTATAGCGCTGGTAGATTTCTCACTAAAGATTCTGCTATTGAGGTCTCTATTTCTCATGACACATTCAACCTCAGGATATAATTATTTGTTCTTCAAAAAGTTACAGAAAATAATAACCCAGTCAGTTTCCAGAGTTAAGTTGGCAGAAAAATTTTCTGTAGTGCCCATAGCAACCTTTGTATTTTAGCTGCATTCAATTAAAATTTTCTTCTCCAAGTTTGACCAGACATTTCAAATGAGTAACTAAAGGAGTACCATATATCCAGTACTATGATGTCAAAGAGAGTGCATCCTGCCTTTTTCCAGTAGTATCTTTTATGATGCAGCTGTCTATGAAATTGTCCATTCCCTCTATGAAGCTGCTGATGCTGTCTGCCTCTACAGCTTATCAGGGTGGTATGCATTGTGGAGAATTTTTTTTTTTTGTTTTAACAATGTGTGAAGCAGTCTCTGTTCTCTGTCAGCCTCCAGCCCTTTTCCACAGTGAGCTTCAGTGTTGACTCACCTATCCCCTGAGCTTTTTATGTGGCCTGCAGCCCCAGTTCAGCTCTTGTGCTCACCTAAGAGGCTTCATTTCTGATCTTTTGTGCTGAGCCCTCCCACTTCGATCATAACTGGTTCCCCCTCATCATTTTGAGTTGAGGCCTGTCACCATGCCTGTCACTTGGTCTTTCCATGACGTCTAAACTTGTAGCTTTGATACTTTCTCATGTCCTCTCAGATCTCTACATGTTGCCATTTGTTTCATGAATATTCTTGCAGATTCTCTCCATTATTCTCACCTTTACCATTTGGGGTGTTTGTCCCCATCCCAAAAGTTTCACCCTGCCACCTTGCAACCTTGTCTTCTCTTGTGGGCTCTGTTTTGTCTCTGGGTGACTATACCCCTGCTCCTGCTCTGTTGTCAGTATCACAGTGTGGTTAGTGCTGCATTAGGCATTTATTCTGCCACCTCTTGTTCTACCTTCCTTGATAACTAGCTGTACTTCTCCCTGGCTGCTTTGCCACTACTGACTGACTCCTCAAATTGCCATTTCCTCCTGCACTTCCCACTCTGTACAGTGTGTCACTGATACATCATATGGATGAATTCCCCCTTCCCAGCTCATCCTTCCTTCACCTTTTTACAGTTGTTTTTCTTTTACCCCTCTTGAGGTTCTGACATCCAAGGTGCATGTATTGAAGACTTTTTCTGTAGAATACGTTTTCTTATATAGCCATGCAGCTGAAATCCTTATCTAGGCCATCATCTCGTTACCGCTTGCTTACACCAATAGGCTTTTCTCTGGCCTTGAGAAATACTCTTTGTAGCAGTGCAGAGTGCACAAAGATCAACTTCCTCTCTTCATCTCTTTGAGGTGTTTCCCTATAATGTCAATTATAAATGCATTAGCTTCACTTCCAAAGCACTCGAGTTCCCTTGCTTATCTTTGATTTATTACTTGGTAATGAGAAATTGAAGCCTGCTTCTGAACAGGCCTTCTTAGAAGTTTTATTAATATATGAGATTTAGTTCAAGACAAGAACTGCACTTTCAATGTGTGCACTTACATTTGGGAGGAGCTCTCTGCAAGTGTCTGCAACTCAGTTTCATTCTCCTCCTTTAGACACTCTTTTTCATTCAAGTGTTTGCAGATGTTGTGGCAACAGGCAAGTTGCTGTTGTGTGGAAACCACACATCTGCTTGCTATGTGGTCTCATTTCTTAGTATTTTCGTGCCTAGTCTCTTAGTCGTCCTTTGCATTAGACTGTGCTTCTTGAGGCAGGAAGCATCCTGAGTGTGTGTTCACATGGTGTTGTGAATTCTCCATCTGTGTCGTTTGTGTTGAGGAACTTGAGTAATTTCAAGCACTTCAAATATTACTGAAGCAACAAGTGCCATAGCATCTCAACCAGGAATGTAGTAATCTGTATTCAGGTTAGATTTTGGACGCTCAATGGATTTAATATCAGTTTTGAGTCTCTGGGGTCATGAATGCCAGTTCACCCATGTGTACCAACTTCGCAAATGCACCCAAGAGAGACTTAAAAATAGCAATTGTTTGTTTTTCACAGTGCTATTATATCATGAAATTGTTCTGTTATGACTGAAACCCTCATTAATGGCTTGCACTTTCTGGTACAAACAAGGGTGGAAGATCAGACATAAGAATGCATAGTTCTATTGGCAGAACTATTTAAATTAACTGAAAGTATGATTTCTCTGCACTTAATAGGACAGTCTCATTTTCAAATATCACCTTACCACAAATATAGCTTTTACTGACAGGCAGCAAATATGATAGCAAGAGCCTGATATGAAAGCAGTTTTATTCCTATTAGAATGCACAATTGTTGGCCATAAGGGTGAGTTCAATTTCTAGACAGAAATTGCATCTGTTTCTATCTGTTTCAATGAAAACAAAAGCTCCAAGGAGCCATTTTTGGGGGAGGAAGCAGGGTGGGAAGCATTTTTTTTTAGTTATTTCTTTTCCCTTTATTATGTGCACTAGAAGGAATGAGAGTCATAGTGAGAAAAATATTATTTTTCTTTGTCTATTTTGTTATTTCTTCTGCCCCTCCTTGTCTTTGAATAACTGCATTGTAATGGTAGTCCAGACCCCATTGTTGGCTCTCCAGAATGTTGCTGCATACCTTTTAGGAAAAGCCATTTTTTCATCAGACCAAACCTGAGCTGAATTTACTGTGTTGTTTTTTTCTTGAACAAAAAGTGCTGTATGTCTTTCCATTTTGAATGACTTTAGAGATGAGAAATCATGAAACAAATAAATGAAAATTACAACCACCATTGATCTATTGTGTGAAATGTAAGATCTTAAGCAATTTTCTTTTTTTTTTTTTTTTAAGAGACAAAATAGGATTCACATCACCTAACTGTAACCATGTAAAAGCCAGGGACCAAAACTCCTTCTGTGATCAGTGGAGTAAAATATGTATTCCCAGAGTAAGATTCAGGTTGTAGAACAAGAGCGTGTTCCCATTCAAGGATGGCTACTGTACTGATTATGGAAGGAGCCCACTCAACCAGCTTAGATGAGATGCCCAGCTTGCAGGTGCCTATAATTAGATAAGGCCATGAATCTGATCTGTAACCTCTGACCAGCCACTCATTTGCTCCAACACTGGATTAATAAACAGAGTATAACTGTATAAGTGAAAAGAGAGGCTATATAGAGTAGACTTTACACGTAATCTTCTAATATGTATCATTAGGCTAAAGGTTGCTTAGTTTGCAGTTTTTCTGAAAAATGGGAGTAATTGTTAACTGAATACTCCAAGTGTTTCTGCTGTTTGTGTGGTGTAGGTTGCTTCAGGATGAAGGAGCTGGCTGCTTCAAGCTATTTTCTTTTTATTTGGCATGAGAGCAAGACATGGTCTCAAAAGGTTATATGGTATAGAGTAGAGTTTGCATACTGCTTAAGAAACAGCAGTAAGTGGTCAATCCAGAGAAGCAACTTTTTGGAGTTCTGCAGAAAAACTGGTACAAAGCTAGAGAAGTACAGAGGCCTTGTAATTAGTAGAAATTAAGGTTTAACAAGATTATTCATCTAGAAGTAGTTCTGGGCAGGAAATATTTTCCGGTCTACAAAAACATGTGACACTGATACCGTGTTCCTGTTCCGCTATGAACAAAGAGGGGCTGGGGAGCAAAGGGCCCAGTGTGGTGTTTTCACTCAGCCCAGCATAACCAACCATCCAGGAAAAGCCAGACTGAACTCCTCCTCTACCTGAGGAACCAACATCTTTATTGGAAACCCCCGAGGAGATCCCCTTTGCTCCCAGGCTGTGGCTCATGCTCCACATGAAATTCTGTCACACAGCTCTTGACAGAGAATTTAACTGATATGAAATGTCCTTCTGTGAACCAGTAGGTTTGAGGAGAAATTCCTCCCTGATTCTTCATACCAAATTGATTGATGGCACGTTTTCTAGTGAGTGTTCCAATTATTAACACTCTCTTCTAAAATGTAGCAAGTTGCTGGGCAGTCTGTGCCACAGGTCCAAGAATTTTTTTTCTAATTTGGTGACTATGGTATTTTCCCATTTTAGACTACTTTTAGCATCTTCCTGTCATTTGCTTTGACTTCAGAGCAATGATAGAGACATTGGTTCAATCTTCAGTTCTTTCAACTACCACATCTTCCTGTGTTGGATAGAGATTGGGTCAGCAACACTTATATATGTATACATAAGTGTGTGTATATATATATGGACGTGCTTATGAACCTATGTATATTTTGTATAGAAGCTCAGGAAGCTATAGGACATTTGTGAGAGAAATCCATTTTTAAAACTGCTTGCATAATGAAATTATACAAAATGCAAGATAAATTACCAATATAAACCATCAGAAAGTGGTGAATGTAGCTTTTTAAAGACAGACTCTGTAAGGTGAGTCCTTTTAAAGAATAAAGAATCATCGAATCATAGAATGTTTTAGGTTTGAAGCGACCTTAAAGATCATATAGTTCCACCCCCCTACCTTCCAGTAGACCAGATTGCTCAAAGACCCATGCAGCCTGCTCTTGAATACTTCCAGGGATGGGGCATCCACAGCTTCCCTGGGAAACCTGTTCCAGTGTCTCACCACCTTCATAATGAAAAATTTCTTCCTGATATCTAATCTAAATCTACCCTTTTCCAGTTTGAAGCCATGCCCCCTCATCCTATCACTACATGCCATTATAAAAAGTCCCTCTCCAGATTTCTTTTAAGCCCTCTTCAGATACTGGAAGGCTGTTATAAGGTCTCCCTGCAACCTTCTCTTCTCCAGGCTGAGCAATACCAGGTCCCTCAGCCTGCCTTCACAGGAGAGGTACTCCAGCCCTCTGACGATCTTCATGGCCCTCCTCTGGACCCTCTCCAACAGGTCCATGTTCTTCTTGTGCCGAGGATTGCAAAGCTGGATGCAGTACTCCAGGTGTGGTCTCATGAGAGGGGAGTAGAGGGGCAGAATCACCTCCCTCCACCTGCTGACCATACTTCATATGACACAGCCCAGGATATGGTTGGCTTTCTGGGCTGTGAGCACACATTGCTGGCTCATGTTGAGCTTCTCATCAACCAACATCCCCAAGTCCTTCTCTTCAGGGCTGCTTTCAATCCATTCTCTGCCCAGCCTGTATTTTTGCATAGGATTGCCCTGACCCACCGCAGGACCTTGGGCTTGGCCTTGTTGAACTTCACAGACCCACTTCTCAAGCCTGTCAAGGTCCCTCTGGATGGCATTCCTTCCCTCCAGTGGGTCGAACACTCCACACAGCTTGGTGTTGATGGCAAACTTGCTAAGGGTGCACTCAATCCCAACATCCATGTTGCCAACAGAGATGTTAAACAACAGAGGTCCCAATACCAATCCCTTAGGAACACCACCCATTACTGTTTGTCACTTGGATGTTGAGCCATTGACCACAACATTTTGAGTGCGATCATACAGCCATCAAACCTGTGTCTCTCCAACTTAGAGACAAGGATGTCATGCAGGACAGTGTCAAATACTTTGCATAAGTCCAGGTAGATGATGTCAATTGCTCTTCCCTTATCTACCAATGCTGTAATGCCATTGTAGAAGGCCACCAAATTTGTCAGGCACAATTTGCTCTTAGTGAAGCTATGTTAGCTGTCACCAATCACGTCCTTATTTTCCCTGTGCCTTAGCATATTTTCCAGGAGTATCTGCTCCCTGATATAGCTGGGCACAGAGGTGAGACTGACCAACCTGTAGTTCCCAGGGTCTTCCTTTTTTCCCATTTTAAAAATGGGCATTATGATACCCCCTTTCCAGTCAGCAGAAATTTCACTGGACTGTCACATCGTCTCAAATATGATAGATAGTGGCTTGGTAACTTCATCCACCAGTTTCCTCAGGACCCTTGGATGAATCTCATCAGCTCCCATATACTTGTGCACCTTCAGGTTCCTTAGCTGGTCTTGAACCTGGTCTTCTCTTACAGTGGGCAGTTCCTCATTCTCCTGGTCCCTGCCTGTGCCTTCTGTGACTTGGGCGGTGTGGTTACAGCCCTTACCAGTGAAGGCTGAGGCAAAAAAGTCATTGAGTACCTCAGCCTTGTCCATGTCCTGGGTGACCAGGTCTCCCGTTTCCTTCCTGAGTGGGCCTGCATTTTCCCTAGTCTTCCTCTTGTTATTGACATACCTGTAGAAGGATTTCTTGTTGCCCTTGATGCCCCTGGCCAGATTTAACTCTATCTGGGCTTTTTCTTTCCTAACCTGATCCCTGGCTGCTTGGACAATTTCTCTGTAGTCTTCCCAGGCTACTTGTCTTTGTTTCCACCCTCTGTAGGCTCCCTCTTCTGATTGAGATTGTCCAGGAGCTCCTTGTTCATCCATGCAGGCCTCCTGGCATTTTTGCCTGACTTGCTATTTGTTGGGATGCATTGCTCCTGAGCTTGGTGTAGGTGGTCCTTGAATATTAGCCAGCTTTTGGGGACCCTCTTCGCTCCAGGGCTTTATCCCATGGTATTCCACCAAGCAGATCCCTGAAGAAGCCGAAGTCTGCTTTCCTGAAGTTCAGGGTAGTGAGCTTACTGTGTGCCCTCCTTGCCACCCTAAGGACCTCGAACTCCACCATCTCACGGTCACTGCAGCTGAGACTGCCCTTGAGCTTCACATTCCCCACCAGCCCCTCCTTGTTGGTGAGAACAAGGTCCAGCATGGCACCTCTCCTCTTTGGCTCTTCTATCCCTTGGAGAAGGAATTTATCATCAATGCATTCCAGGAACTTCCTGCATTGCTTATGCCCTGCTGTGCTGTCCTTCTAACAGATATCAGATATAAGTTGCTAATGAGGACCAGGGCTTGTGAATGTGAGGCTGATCCTATCTGTCTATAGAGGGCCTCATCCTCTCGGTCTTCCTCGTCAGATGGCCTGTAGTAGACCCCCACTGTAACATCTCCTGTCCCTGTCCTCCCTTTAATCTTGACCCATAAGCTCTCTATTGGCTCCTCATCCATCCCCAGCTGGAGCTCCATGCACTCTAGCTGGTCATTGACATAAAGGGTGACACCCCCTCCTTGTTTCCCCTGCCTGTCCTTCCTGAAGAGCCTGCATCCTTCCATTTTAATGTTCGAGTCATAGGAGCCATCCCACCATGTCTCCATTATGCCAATTAGATCATAGCATTGCAGGCATGTGCATATCTCTAACACCTCTTGTTTGTTTCCTATGCTACCTGCATTTGCATAGACACACTTAAGCTGGGTCCCTGATGAAGCTAGCTTCCTGGCTGGAGTGGCTAGTTTTCATTTATGCTACACTCCAGGTACTCTCCTGCTGACCTGCAACCATTCTCCAGGTTTTGGGCCTCTTTTACTGGTATTGACATCATATTGGAAAGAATGGGATGGGTTGTGATTCCTCTCTCCCAGTGCATCTAGTTTAAAGCCCTCTTCACAAGCTTGGCAAGCATCTGACCAAAGATGTTCTTCCCCTTTTCTGACAGGTGGACCCCATCTGGCCCCAGTAGACCAGGTTTCTGAAAGTGAGTCCCACTATCTAAGAACCCAAACCCCTGGCTGTGGCATGAATCCTTTAGCCAGTTGATGATTTGCCAGATTTTCCTGGCCCTATCAACCCCTTTTTCTCTCACCAGTAGGACTCACGAAAAAACTGCCTGCGGCCCAGAGTCGCTGACCGCTGTTCCCCAATGCTTGTCGTAATTATTGAGAATAATGACCTGCATCATACAAATGGCTTTTAACTTCTGCCAGGGAGGAATATTTTTCCTAACCAGATTACTAAACAGTGTTGAGCTTTCGCTTCTTATCTTTTAAAGATGTTCTAAATGATGATGAATTTATTATTAGTTGGTAGAAGATGTAATGGCTAATGGTTAAGAAAAATATTAATGTTGAATGTTATGCCTAATTTCAATTATTCCTCTTTTAACTGTAACTTCTGAACAATGAAAAAAAGATTTTTCTCACTAGTAGTAATTTCTAGTAATAGTCCCGGTTACAACTTTCACTCTCAGTAAAACACAAATTATAAAGAAAAACAAGAGATCATTGACAAACTAAATTCACAGTTCAGTCTGAGTTGAGATAAAACCTGAAATATTATTTTTTTCCCTGCTTCTAGTGTAAACTTCTCCAGGTACAGTGTGTGGACTGCCATTATTCTGGAATAAGAATATGTATACTCAATATATTTTTTACCCTTTTGAAATAAGTCAGCTTCTATTCCCAACACTTGACTAATCTTATCTTCAGCCTTTGCCTTGGTCTTGAGGAACTGACATCCATAGATCTCCATAATGACTGTAAAATTTCAGAAGTAATGGCAGCAGCAGTATTAAACTGCTTGCATAATCTACTGTAATGCTACTGTTTCCTCTCAAAGCTGTATTGTGTAATTTTCAATTATTCTTTAAAGTCCACTTGGATACACCCTGGAGCAGGATTGTGATGGTGCATATTTAAACACTAACTGGCATAATATGTCATTCTGTTACTTCCTCTGGCACATAAGTGTTGAATAAGAACAGAAATACAACTTGCTTTCTGAATAAGTCTATTGTCAAGCAATCTTTCACTGAAAAAGTGACTGCTATCCTTCCCTACCATTATAAAAGGAAAAAAGCTTCAAATTAAAAGGGTCAGATGATTATTAGTCTAGTCTCATGGACTTAATTCAATGCCTTCTTTATACTATCACAGTCTTTTGGGTTCCTTTGGTGCTGTCTTACATAACTGAATAATATCTTAAAAACTGTAATGTATTTTTTATAAAGTTCATATTGGGCATTGTTAGATTCACATTTTCTGGGATGAAATAACAAACTAAATCCATTCAGACAACCACGGGAAGATAGGTTAAAAGCCAAGAGTTTTAGATTAATTATGAGTTATGAGAAACTTACCGTATAAAATACCTGCAGTAGGACTTGCCTTCTGTTTTTGTTTTCACACCATGCTTGGCAGGATAGTCTGTCCAAAGAGAATTGTCAGCTGCTACTCTAGCCGAAACAACCTAATGCTATAAAAGCAGCCGTATGCTCAGATGCCTTCACACAGAGATTTATAGCATCTTAATAGTGAATGTAAACTGCAGTCCGCTTGGCATGGAGTAGAGAGGATGGGCGTAAGGAACACGGGCAGTCGTGCCAGGTCTTTGCTGAGGATAGGGTGAGCGAACCAGGAGCAATATGTTCTTTTGTGCACTGATGGTGGGAGGGTTGTGTTTGAAGCCAGTTGTGACAGCCTATGGATTGCCGACTACTGTGGCTTTCTGTTCAGGCAAGAAATATGTCAATAACTTGGGGGTGATATTAAATACCATTATAAATGACTCAATTATGTGAAAGGTTTTAAAGTTATTAAATACTTGGTGTGTGTTCACACAAGTATTGTGTATGGTAATCGGCTGTGTAACACTGGTTGCTGCCGCCACTACAACTAAAGGCTTTTCAAGCATACATAACCATAATTGTACTTGAAGATATTTAGAGACATAAACCAGATACTTTTAAGAGGAAGCAGTCGGAGTGTATACTGTGAAGAAGGTTTCTTTTCATTTCTCTTGGGGCCCATTATGCATAACAGTATGTTCTTATTACCCCTGATTTGGAGTATCTTGTCACCTTCTGAGAAGAGGTTTTGTGATTCTCACAGCAGGTACCCAGTGCTACACAGATCTAAGCATTATGAATGGAAACCAGCTTGTGCAGCAGGGATGCCAAATTTCTTTTTCATTAGGGATGGTAAACATAATTTTTCTGAAAATCCTTTGGTCTGTTATTTGTCTTTCACAAGGTTGTATCCCTCTTCAGCTTTTCCCTGATTTTGAAAGAGTGAATGTACCTAAAGTAATTCCTTGGAATTAAGCTTGCATTTTTTGAAAAAGCCACTGGTGGTGTTGTACAGCTTGCAGATTTATTTGGTCTTGAATTTTGGATGGCACACATGATACAGACTCTGATTCTGTCTAGGAGCTCATCATACACAAGAGTAAATGGGGCATAAGTTGACACAAATTGGGTTGAATCTGGATGTTAAGGTACTTCGGGGTAACAACCCAAACTCTTATTATACCTAGTATAATAGTACCTAGTTCTGCAGCAAGATTTCTCCTACAAGTTAAAGCAAGAACTCAGAAGATTTAAGTTTAGGTTTCTTTTATGTTCCTCATAGAAAACTGTTCTTTCAAGGTTTGTATTTGTTTATTTGTTTGTGTTGTTTTTTTTTTTTTTAAATGTGTTTTGTAGGTATTTGACTAGATAGTAATTCTGAGCTCATTAGTTCATTGTAGCTTATGTATGCAAGGTGCTCACAGGTCATGTATGCTTTTGTGACTGTCAAAATGGGTGTCCTGAACAGTGTGAATAACTGACATGTTTTTGATATCCTGGAAGTTCCAAAAGCTTAGAAGAAGAAGAAAAAAAATTTTCTGCCTTTTGAAATGTTGCATTTTAAAAGTAATATTGAAGAGAATTTCAGAAAACAATTTTAATCAGTTACTGCTTTTAATTTTTGTTTCCTCGAAGCTGCCTAATCTGGTGCAAATGACATAAAAGCACTAAGAATTTTATTGAACACAACTCTAATATTTTTGCCACGGATGTTTGGCTGAAAACCCAGCCCTAATTTTGTCCTACTTTTGCTGGTCATTACCTGCTGAAAATTAGTAGACCTTCTGATGGAACAGCAAGAGAGCTTGCTGTGGGTCTGTTCGAAGAGGTTGACTGGGTTACAAGGTAGCAAGAACACACCTAATTTAAGAGTTCGTCATTACCAGTGCTAAAAGCTACGGTTCTGTAAATCAGTTTCAAAGGAAATTGGAGGGATTCTTTGTATATATATACATTACTGGAAGAAACAGAATTAAGATTCTGGGAGTTTCAGGTATAATTCATGACTGTATTCCAAGTGTTGTGTATTGTTCAGTCATTGCTGTTGCTAGTTAGTATGCTACAATGGAAAACTGCTGACATAAAAACTTTTTCAAATAATTCCTTGCTGAGAACACTGCTTTTGGTAGGGTTTGCCACATCACAATGTCTACGACACAGAAGAAATTTTCAGAAGGCAAACGCCCAATTCAGAAAAAGGTCTGCTCTCAGTGAATGCCTCTCCATCAAAGTCTTTCTATTTGCTTGTCTGGGAAAGCTGCAACATTTTCTGGACATAGTCTACGAAGACAAGGTTTCTCTTTTTAATGATATGCTACACAGAAGGGATTTTTAGGCTGGAGAACATCCCAGTAGGAGACTTTATTGGAGGTTATTAGAAAGACAGCTGCACTCTGTATGCATTTCCGCCTCTTAAGCCTTGCCAATTTACTTATGGATCTCTTCTAAGCTATGAAAAGCAACCTGCATAATACAAAGACAAATCAAACTTTTCCATCACCGTGTAGGCATCTGTGAAACAACAAGTAGTTCAAAAACTGCTGGTTGTAGGAGTAGAAGTGTGGGGATTATGTATTTATGATGGAGGTTCTCAAGCAGAGGCAGTGGAAGTGAGGGGTGTGTGTGATTCCTACTCAGGACCTCCTGTGACCATCTCCTGAGGATGAATGCCGTGAGGGGTTTCTCTGTGCACCAAAGAGTTACCAAAGCAATACAGAGGTTGTAATGTTTTAGCTCCATGTGAGGAACATGTGACAAAATTGTCGACGACTTAATCAGAAATTAGACCTGTGGGACAAACTCTGTCTTCTTGTAGTAAATATCTCACTGGCTGTCTGGTCAATGACTAGGACTTTGTTATCCAACTGCTAGTATTTGGAGTAAAATTTGCAGAAACTTCTGAATTCTGGGTGTTGGTTACATGCAAATAAACTGGGTGACGTCACTAATGGCTGCTGTGATGTGCAACTGGTTTGTTTAGATTTCTGGTTTTGTCAGTATGATAAGTATCCCTGACAGCCATCAAGTAGAATTCTGCAGTTGTGAAATACAGCACTGCTTTTCAAATACATGGTTTTATTTATGAAATTGGTCCTTGCCTGTGTTACACATCTGCATATAACTAATTCTTCCTGGAAGTATCAGTTATTTTAAGAGTTTGGCATATACTTCTACTTTTCTTTTATATGGGTGATGGCTAAGAAAATTGCAAAGAGTTAATTCTCTTTATTATTTAGTTATCATAGTTATATAACTCATAACTATATGAGTTCTTAAATTTATGTAATGGGTGCCCAAAATCTAGGTGAGAACCTAACATTTTTATTAACATAAATGCATGCATGAATAAAGATTCTACCTGGGGACTAGATCTTACTGCTTCTAGACATGGTGAATAATATTATACTTAATAAAAGGTGCACTTACATCATTCAGATAGCTTGTTGAGTAGGAAATCATTCAGGCGAGAAAGGTTATGTGAGTTCAGTTCATTAAACTGTGTGTTCATTATGAGTGTGTTTGTCTTGCTTCATGGTACATTTGGCTATGCATTAAACATAAGTTTGATGAATTGATAAGTTGTCCTTGTTTTGCTGCTATTTAAAAATGCAGTTAGCTAATTGGAGCACTGAATAAATATTATTCATATTACTACTGTGATAAAGTTCAGGCTTCCTCCTGGTTTTCATTTGAGGTGCTATGCAGATTACTACGGTCATCTGTGTTGTATCTTGTACTTATGACTAATGAAAAGGAGTTTGGAAGGGAAAAGATGACATATCAGTTGGCAGTAAAAATTGTACCTTAGTTCAGCTGTGAACTTGAAGCCTGTTGAGGTGCATGGGGCCTTCCATGGCTGTTATCAGATCTGGAGTGTTAATACACACGTGCTAAGTAAATTTACAACAACCTGCTACTTAGTGGGTGCAAAATAGCAATTCTCTGTACGTATTCTGGCCTGTGAGGGAAGCAGAAGAGGGGATTTAGTAGAGTAAGGTGGGGGCTTAGCAATATATATTTTCTCACTTATTAAATTTGTTCACTGGGGCAATACAAAAGAAAATGTGAAGGTGCTTGCCTGCATTTCCCCCAAAATTAGAAGTATAGCATAATACTATTGTAAGACAGTATAGAAGGTTCAGCTGGGATTTCCTGTGGACAGATATCACTAATTCTGAACTTCAGCATTGATGTGCATTGATTTGGTCTGTTTTGTTATGAAGTAAAACTCTATTAACTGTGTTGGGTACAGATTTTTTTCCACTTTTGCTAAAGTACCCACTTTACTTTTTATCTCCCAGGGGACACTGTTTTTGCAGGTGCTCCCTAGCCCCAGCTTTGTCCTGAAGTGGTGCTGCCCTCCAGATGTGCATTTCTCACAGGTATGAGGCTCACTGACTGGGGTAAGAGTGTGTTTTGTGATGTCTGAACTGTTTTTTTAGCCAGCTGATACATTGCTTCTCTGAAAAAATCTTCACTCCTGCTTCTGGGAGAATATCTTGAGTTCTAGAGATCAATACGGAACAGGCCACAAATTAATATAATTATGTATACAAGTGATATGACATTTTGAATATGTGTTTCTAATGATTTAAGCTTTTGTCATTTTTTTGGGAAATACTTCTGTAACTCTCTGAAGAAAAACTTCATTATTATAATGTGTTTCACAGGAAACAGGAAAATTCTCATTCAGCCAACAAGAGAAGTGATACATCAGATCTGACCAAAATTCAAATGACCCAGTGTTGCCTATCAGAGTCTAGTTTTTTGATTATATTCAGCCACTAAATGAAAGCAAATGAATTACATGCATTTCACTTCAGTCTAGCACTCCTTACATCAGCCACAGAATTGAAAACTTCACATCTTCTGCTTGCAAAGGTCTGGTATCTGCCCTGGGCCAGCTGCCCTGCACTGTTAACCCAAGTATGCATAGATATAAAGCAACTGATCACAAGAGCTACATGTCTTGATGGAACAAAGTCTGCACTCCAATAGATTGACACTTGATTGACAGATTATAAAACTGAAGGGTCTGAAAGAAATTCCGTATCTTCTTTCCATGTCCTTGTATGTCGACATTAATAAGAATTTAATGCATCATTGAACACTGCAAAATAAGAACCTTGTTCATTTTTTTTTCCAGTAATAAATTTGTCTCAAGTAGAAATATACTTCTGTGTCCTGCCAGTGTTTGTGATGGTTCCCTGGTGATGAAGGTACTATTTACAGCGAAATATAGGTCCCTGCTTTAGCAAGACTTATTCTGTATTTCCGTTTGTAATAAATGTCCTGGCTGCTGAAGCATTTTATGGAAGCCTACATATTTCATATTGTTGTATGCTGTTGTTGTATGTTGTAATAAAGAAATGACTCTTCAAGCTTGTTGGATATATAAGGATATGCAACAAATATCTGTCAACACGAGCACAGTAAATTCATGTTACTGAGCCAACTGCCTGTATTTGGAAGCCAATCCTTTTGTAAGGAAAAGAATATCCTCTCCCACTGTGCTCTATAGGCTGCATGACAGCTTTGTGGAGGATTTTGAAATATGTAGTAAAATCTGACTGGTTTTCAGTTTCCCTGAGACCCCAGTTCTCCATCTTAACCATGGACTGAACTCTAAAATTTGTGAAGTTTAGGGATATTGAAAAATCTTGGACTGATCAATAGAGTCTTCCTTGAGCTTAGTTAACAACAGTTGCAGACGAAAGGTCATGGTTTTACTCTGAAGTTTGATATTTGAAGAAAATAAGTGAAAGGACATCTTCTGCTGGTAATATACAATCAATGTGCCAGGCTGCAATAGCATCAACATTCTTACTACTTTGCTTTGGGATGAACTACTGTGGCTCTTGCCTGAGGTTACTTCAGATTTATACGGATGCAAGTGATTTCAAGGAAGGTTCCCACTTCCTAGCATAGACCATGGTACTTCCATAAGTTTGCAAAAGAGTTGCAACAACAGTCCTTGCTACCCCTTGCTGAACCTATTGTAATGTAAATTCTGCTCTCAGAGATGCTGTTTTGCATGACTGAAATGTTTAGGCTTAAAGTGGAAAAGAATCGGGATCTAGCAAAATCCAGGAGGACTTAGAGGAAGAACCAGAGGTGTCTGAACAAAGCAGTGTCTTGAAGTATGACTTATTTGTAAGTAGGAAAAATGCTCTGTTACTGCTATGGTGTAAAACTGAACTTAAAATGACATGAGGGATGGGTGCATGGCCAGCAATCCAGTGTTCTTCATTCAGTGGCAGGGCAAGAGAGACCTTGTAGTTGCACAGCTGCTTTGTTATTCGCCGGTATTTATTTTTTGTATATTGCTACAAAAATAACATTTTACAGTAGGAGTGAAAAGGAAAAGCTGATGGTTAGTTTTCACTTAAATCTGCACTAGCTTTCACAAAAAGAAGAGAAAAAAAAGGAGCAGGATTAAAGACGACTAGTAACAAAAAACCACTTCCCTGGTTCTGCTGATGACTGCTTCTGAATACGTAAAAATAATCTTTCCTCAGATAATCTAGAGAGATATTGTCTTTCAATGACATTGGTTGTAATATTTAATTGTAAAGCTACACACATCTTCCTTACTTTTTCCTGGGGAAATATTCAGTGACTGCCCTGCTATGTCCCAGTGTCCCAACTCTGGGAAGGGCAGTGGGCAAACAGTATGATGTCTGGGAAAAAAAAAAAGAAAAGAAACCCCTAAGGTAATTTCCTTTGTGGGGAATGTTCAACTAATAACAGAGAAGCCAGTTCCTCCAAGTATTTGAATCCTTTCTTTTCCAGTAATGTGTGTACAAACAGAAAATACCTGCAACAGCCTTTAAAATCATTTACAAAACCATAGGTTTTATTAATTGGCACTGATAAACTCCTAAATTCAGTACAGATTCCAAATACCTTATAACCTTCTGGCAACATAAATGACTTCTGAAAACAGACCTACAACATAATCTCCTGCTGTTCCACCCAAAGGTCCACTTATTTTCAGGAGATAACAACCAGAGCAAATCAGAGCAAATTTGTTCTTGTATAGTGGCTTTACTTATTCTCACCAAACGATGATTTCTTTGTGATTTTTCTTTGGCTATACACAGTTGGAAAAACTTGAGCTAAGTAAAGATCATGTATACCAAACTACCTGAAAAATACAAGTTCCACAAATTGCTAGTTTGGTTCTGTCTATTGTCTACTAATCCATGCTAATATTATTCCAAAGAATAAGGACTTCTGAAGACAGTAGAATCGAACTAGTCCATGTCATAGCAGAGTTGAACTTGGTTATTATGTACAGTTTTGTTGACAAATGCACTTGAATATTAGTTCCTGTTCTTCTGGCTGTACTAATGAGACTACCAGGGGCTGAAATACAGGGCATTTACTGATGTTTAATAATACTTCTTCACATAAATTGTCACACTGAAATCCTGATGAGGATAGTAAGCCAAAATCCCATGTTTTATGCATGGGCCTGAGTTTGAATGATCAGTATGTTACAGAATGAATGACTGGGAGTCTTGTAAGTTACTGTGATATTTATGCAGATCAGCTTGCACTGGGCATGTTGCAAACTGCCCTTCGTTGTCCCTCTTTGCTGCACTGTGGGGCGGCACCACTGGTGCACTGCAGGACATGAAAACGGATGTTAACCATAAAGGATACTATTTACCTTCTTACTTCCTTTCCACACAGGGGTTACAAAAGTATTGTGTCTCTACCAAACTAATTAATAGCTCTCTTATTCTTTCTCTCTATTAGTTCTGCGTTCTGCGGATACCAGCCTCTATAATACACTAATGAAAAATTGCAAGCCTTTGAGATCATTGTTAATATCTATTATTATTTCATAGACACACTACCAAGAATTAGCTCCATTGTATAAGCGTGAAATATCACCTAAAACTTCTGTGTTTTAGTGCCTAACTTTGCCAAGACATTCATGATGACAGCACAAAACCTCATGCAAATAGACATTCTTGTATGTAATTAAGTACATTCTATTTTCCTGGGCTAGTTTTCTGAAAGCGAAGCTAATTAGAAATGTTGTTTCTCCTATCAAAGTGGACTTGTGTTCGCCGTGTGGGCAGTCAGGCAGAAGCACTGTCTGAAAAAATTCGGATTTTTTTTTTTTTTTGCTGCAGGCATAGATGCCCAGATGTGAATAGTTATTTTGTAAAGCATGTGTGCATTTCAAAAACAACCTATAGGTCTCTCGTGGTCAAGAAGCAACTGCCAGAATCTTATCTCAGGGCAGAAACTGTAGCAAAAAGGGTCAGTGGTCACTGGTGCTTCCTATAGGGCAACTCGATAAAGATAAACACCAGAACAGTCATTGAAATCTTACTGAAGTATACGCACAGTTTATCTGTAATACATAAAAGAGAAAAGCACATCTATCAACCAGAAACAGAACTAATCCAACAATACACTGAAATTAAACTAATGTAATTTGATGCAGTGCTGATAAGTGATGCATTAGGGGAAAATGGCTCACTAAGCACATTAAAAGCTAAGTGATAAAACCACCTTCTTATTCTCTTTTTCTGCACGTCTATAAAAACAATGTAAATGAGTGGTTTATAAATACTGCTTTATATTCTTGTCACGTCATAAGTTATCACACAGCACACAAAAAAGCATGCTTAATTAAATTTTGAAAGTTAAAAGATTGCTTCATTTTACAGTATATTTTTAATGGCAGCAAAGTGTGAGAACGAAAGTGTAAAAATACATCCATAATTGCCATAGCAGGCTGCTGAAGAGAGAAGAGCTATTGCTGTAAATTAGACATATTTTACAAGTGGAGAAAATATTTTTTTAATTTCACAAAACATAATGCAAACAGCAGTTTGTTCAGTTTCTCTTCTGCTCACCAAGACCTTCCACAGCTTTGTTAACACCATCGGTAGGACAGGAAGTAGAGGAGGAAGTAGACTTGCTAATTTGCTGATGTTTTCATTGCAATTAGTTAAATCTTCCAAGCTTGGTCCATTCGCTAACAATTTTTTTTTGCATATGGGCATGCATCTGTGTGTGCATCTCTAATATAGCAAACTTTCACATCAAAATTCCATTCAGTATAGACCAATATTTCCCAAATGAACATATCACTTGGAATGTGAAGAGCTGAAGGCTGCACATACAAGCAGTTTTGTGCACAGTAGGACACTGACTTGCAATCAGGCTTACGGTGGGCCACAGAATATAAACTCATGCTTTATATATATACACATACACACATACATATAAACACATATATATGTATATACAAACTCATGTTTATATTCTTGAATATAAACCCTGTTTATATTCAAACCAACTCTGCTTGTATTCAAGCTAACTCATGAGAAATACAATATGAGATTTCTCTACTAATTCAAAGCCAATGCCAGTTTTGAGATAGGTTTCCTACAATTTAGAACTCATAGAAATGCACCATAGTTCATTTTTGAGTTACATCTGACTGATCTGCACTCTTGCATCAAAAATCCAAGTAACTGATGACTCAAATTTCCCAGTTTGAGGAAGAAATCTGAGGTCTGATTAGCTTAAAATTTTTTGAGGTATTTCAATAATAGCTGCATTCCAATGGAAACTGCAGCAGTGCAAACGCTGGATGAAACACAGAAGAAAACTGTTGTTAGTATTACTACTAATTTGGAAGAAAATATGTGCCCCAGTCCTACAAAATAACAGTGTTGTCATAATATTGTACCTTAAATCCCTTTCATTCCTTAGACAGAGATGGAAATCTAGTGGAGAGCATGCTGAATCCTAAATCTTGGTAGTTTTCTGGAAGCTTTTCAGAAATATGGAAAAGCTAGTCTCATAATTCTTAGTAATTTTTACCATTTTGTTAAGACATTAGGAATAATGTGGTAAAAGAAATGAGTTACTGGAAAGATACAAAAGAATATGTATCCTGCTGTCTTTCATTCAAAATATGCAAGAGTCAATGGAAAGACACGTAGTGCTGCTCGAGTTAACTTATAGAACCATAGACCTTGATGATCATATGTTTCCAGCCTGCCTGCCATGGGCAGGGACACCTCCCACCAGACCAGGTTTCTTGAAGCCCCATCCAGCCTGACCTTGAGCACTTCCAGGGATGGAGCATCCACAACTTCCCTGGGCAATTTGTTCCAGTGCCTCACCAACCTTATGGTGAAATTTTTCCCTAATATCTAATCTAAATCTTCCCTCTTCCAGTTTGGAGCCATTACCCTTCACACTTGTTAATGTCCTTGTACCTCTACAAGCCCTTGTAAAAAGTCCCTTTCCAGATTTCTTTTAAGCCCTCTTCAGATACTGGAAGGCTGTAATAAAGTCTCCCTGCAACCTTCTCTTCTCCAGGCTGAACAATACCAAATCCCTCAACCTGTCTTTAGAGAGAGTTGCTCTAGCCCTCTGATGATCTTCATGGCCCTCCTCTGGACCCGCTCCAACAGGTTCATGTCCTTCTTATGTTGAGGGCTCCAGAGCTGGATGCAGTACTCCAGGTGTTGTCTCATGAGAGGGGAGTAGAGGGGCAGAATCAACTCCCTCCACCAGCTGGCCACACTTCACAGATGTCCTTCAGATACATGGAAGTTAGGTGCAGTGGATATGACAGGAAGTTATTTGTGATTTGGTTTTTAAAATTACCATATTGCTTCCTTTAGCAATAACCTTTATTTGGCACTGAAGTTCAAATTCTTCAAAAAGCACTCTCAGTTCATACACAGCAATATGTATACAAATGTCATCTACATGGTTCATGAGAGGTTGCAAAATTTCCTTCCTTCCTCAAGCTTTCCAAAATTGGATGCTGTTTCAGCATCATTTTTGTGCTCCTTCCCAGTAAAGACTGAAAAGCAGCAGTGAATGAATGATTGCTTGAATTTACAGTCCTGAGACTGTAAATTCATGGTCTGGGGTTTGTAGGGGTTACAGGCATTAAAATGGAAATAACTTTTTTATGATTGAGAGTGTTTTGTTATAAAAATATAACATGGCAACTAACTTGCTGCTGGCCAGGTTCTCAGAGACAATCTATCTGTCAGCAAGTTACTTAGAAACAATATCAGGTGGGACATTAATTTACATCTCCAGCCTTTGCTATTTTTCTTTATAGGTTGAAATTTAAAGGACTTATAAGTGAGAAAGAAGAGGGGGAAGAAGAGAGGGTTTTTTGATAGTCTGGAACAAGGTAAACGAAAACAGACAGCATAAACAACCTCTTTTAAAGGTTTGTTTGATGTCTTGCTAATTATGCCAGGGTCTTCTGATCAGAGTTCTTCAATACACACTGAATTCATTATTACTTAAATTTGAATAGCACAGGAGAAATATAGGTGCTGTAGCTTGGGTTCAGGGCGTTCAGGAGCCTTTGTGCAGACAAAATATTATTGATGTCAGGAATGTAAGATTTGTCCCATTGTTTTTATTGTGAATTTGAAGTACATTTTATTTTAGCAGTGAAAGGAGTAATCTCAAATGTTCAACTGCGCAGACTGTGCATACAGTGATGAGCCACTGAGTTTTTTCTGTTCTATTTTTGTCCTAAGCAGATCAGTACATTCCTATTTATTTCTATTTCAGAAGTTGTCAGTTAATTTGAATACCTTTTTTGGATGATGACCCATTTGGTTGGCTTGCTTGTGAAGCAGGGATGGAAAATTGCAATTACTTTTATCAGCCAGTTCAGTTCTTTGTCCTTGATTTGCAGCAATAGATGTGAATCAGTCATGCAGCATCTTCTGTAAGGTTATTGATATGCTGCAGCTGCAAAACTCCTTGAGGCAAATGTATGGAGATGGAGCTCGAAAGACCAAAGGATGAAATCATCATGGGAGAAAAGAGGTGGGAAATGGATGCTGGTTGAAGTGAAATCTTACATTAAGAAATAGTACTCCAACAGCAGAATAAAATAAAACTAAGGTCCTGTATAGTCTTTATGGATTAAATATTGGGAATAATATATTAGAAACATAAGAGAGGCTTTGGGAGGTAGTGGAACAGTTGTGTGCATGCCTAATTCTGCACGTCTTGAAGTGAATCTACCAAGGGCAAAGCCTGGGGTAGTCTGTCCCAGAGCTGTCTGAGAGTAGCAAGTGCCTGCAGAAACCCCTCTGGTGTGCAGTTCCTCTGTTGCATCCACCCCAGGCTCCAGGCACGAGACCTCTTCTGACACCTTTCACAGGAGATTTCTCTTGACATTTCAGCTGTTCTCAAGGAGCTGTGGGAAGAGGTAATAACCTGAGTGTGTTTGGGGGTCATAGGTTGCACTGCATCTGTGATGGTATGGCAGGTGCCATGGACCCACCTCTACCACTTGCCTGCATGCTGGGCAGTGGGGCTAGGTGGGTGGAGGAGAGCTCGGACAGAACACAGTATGGATAGTCCTGTTCAGATGCAGAAGGGGCAGTGATGCCTAACACCACTCTTCTGGTTTGTGGCCTAAGGCACATTTACAACCTGCTCTTTCATTTCATGCCTATAAGGGATTTCTTTAATATAATCCTATTAATGTATTATGTAAAGTCAATGTATTTGTATGTACGTTTCAGTGTTTGCAAAATTGGATGCTTGGCTTGTAAACATGCTGGGAGGTGGCAGAACAAATATGATTCATTCCGCAGGCAATATAGTTTAATACAACCCTGGATGGAATACCAAAATCAAATGGCCTTTAAAAATGGCTTTCAGCCATATTGACGGTACCAGCACTTCACTGCTGTTCTGGTTGCGACATGGCACTGCTGCTCACTGAAGTTCTACTCTATCAGTCACATTTTGCATCTTCTAAAAATAGGCAGACCTCAAAATCAATTCGCAGAAGTGGAATTTATTAAAATCATCTGAACAAGGAAAGTCAATGGCAGTAGAAAACAAATACAAATTCTAATCTACAAAATGGTGTTATGTCAAATATCTGTCAGTTAAAATGAATATAGGGACTATATGCTTTGTTGAGACATAAAACAGACAAGGGAATAAGGTCTATTTCTTATTATAAAACTTCTTAAAGAGTGACAGGAAAATTGCCTAAAAAAGAATGGATGCTGGTCATTAATAGTCCATTTCATATAAACCTCAGGATCTTAAATAAGATGTAGGAGATATTTGATTCGTATAAATGTATATTTTAGAGGCTCCCTGAGCTATCATTATAACAATGATGTGATTCTTTATTAAATTTTGTAATGTGATTCAGATTCTTCTACTCTCTATTCAGTTGTATGTATATGATACGATATTTCATGAAAGTTCTAGACAAATGACAGAATTCCTCTTTAGTTTGTATTTACAGAATATCCAAAGCTTGTAAGACAGAACTTTTGAACTTGTGTATTTCAAGTTTACTCACTGCTTTCTTTCAGCTAGCTAGGAAATGGCTGATGGGACTAATTAAGAGTCCCTCTGAGAACCAGTGAACCTAAATATCATTGGTAATGTTATATATTACTGAGATATCAAGCCAAAGCTAAAAATGTTGAGAACATACACTCAGAAGTAATACTGGCTATGTTATAAAATCAAACAAAGAAGTGATGTCTAAGTAATGCTTTCTTGAATCATCCAGGGACTTGTTAACACCAGGAAACTGACTGATGGAATATATCAAATGACTATGATATTCAACGTCGTTTGAAACAAGGATGTTAATTCCTGACTCTGTAGTTTTTCAGTTTTAGTAGGGCTTACATATGGATGTTGTGTCTGAATATCACCGTCTTAGTAGTTATCCCAGAACGACTATGCCAATCATTTTTCCTGTGCTGACAAATTCATTAGGGCTATTGGCTCTCATAGCTGCTTCTCGCTCAACAAAGTGCTAGTTTTACCGGTCTGTAAGTCTAAGGCATTATATCAAAAGGATATTTGTTTTAGTCCCCTCTTCTCATGATAGACCTCTCTTTTTCTCTTCAAACCCCTATTTTTTCATAAATATTAACTCTTTGAGTCAGTTTCTGTCTTTCACATTTTTCTACTCAAATACAGTACTATTAACACAAAGACTCCCCAGAGGAGAAACGCAGCTGCAGAGAAGGCATGTTCACTTGAGTGAGTCTCAAGGACACTTCTCTTAAGAGTATTTAAGTTGTTGCAGATTTTACTTATCACTTCCAGTTGGGTGGTTTTTTGGTTTTGGGTTTTGGTGGTTTTTTTGGTGAATTCAAACAAAGTTTAAAGAAGTCTGTACAGCATGGCCATTGAGAAGACCATAAGAAAGAGCAAAACACACAGTACAAAACTCTCCTGAAACTCATGCTTATCAGTGATATTCAACTTGCAGGTCGCCAAAATGTTTTCAATGAAACTACAAATTCCTCATATAGAAAACTCAAGTCTGTGAATAATCATCTAGATTCTCATGGCTTTCTTCTATACACCTTCCAAAAGTAGCCCTGTTGACTTCCTCTCCCTGACTATAGTGTCAGGGCTGTGTGTATCAGCAGCCTCTCCCCACTACTGGAGGTTCAGCCACCTGGAAGGGAGCCAGCTCCAACAGGGCAGCCGTGTGGCCGTGAGAAGACCTGACCAGGGACCTCACCTTCCTTTCTCTTGCGATCTGCTTTTGAGCTGTGCTCTCACCCTTGGTCTTTGCCTGAGCTATGTTACAGGGACGCTGTGCCTAGTCCCATATTGCCTTGACTTCGACTTGCTGACTTGGCTCCCTGTGTTGACCTCAGGCCTGCTTCTTCACCAGGGCTGGTGTGGCGGACACAGGTCCCTTGGCCACCTGGGTCACTATCACGGCCACATATCGCTCTCTACATTCAGATGTGGTGGACCTGTGCCCTTGTCAGTGGGTCGCTGCCTCTGTCGTCCTTGTGGTGCTTGGTCCTGGCTCACCTTCCCTTGCAGAGCAGCCTGCCCTTGCTGCTTCCTGACACGTGTGTAGAAAACTGCCAACGAGAGCAAATTAGTCTAAAGTGGTGAACATCATCTAGGAGAAGCAGAAGTGCTTATTAATGCATTCTGTCCAAGGCTGCAGTCAGGAAAAGCAAAAGGGCAGGAGAATGAGATACATTTTATTATTTTTCTGACAGTTGTCTGTTAGCACTTGGCAAGTAAAGCATGTTATCTTGAAAGATTTTAATTTAGTTGTTGATTTTTATTTTTTGTCATGCAGGGGTTTTTTTTGCCTCTGGAAAGATGATTTGGAGACCTAGCCATTTTATAAGAAAAATAATGTGAACTTTTGTTTTGGTCTTTCTCTTTAAATACTTCATTTTTCCTCAACTGAAGCTTCTAGGAGGTAGAGAAGAACCATTATACATGGAATATGCAAACTGAAATGTCATCCTTCATTTGAATTTAGTCTTTGACATTTCCCTTTGAAAGAGGCTGTGGTTGGATATTAACACATGTTGGCAGAGGTCTGCAGTAATTAATATGTACAAAAGAAGTTGCTAACAAAACAAAAAAGGGAATAGCTTGCAAATATTAAACTCAAAAAGGTCTTTGATACAACCGTTGATGACAACACCTGCTTACAGACAGGAAAACTGCATAAACACCATTGAAGGAAAAAGCGTGACTAAATTTGTCTTAACTTCTCAATTCAAATACTCTTAAAATATAAGGAGCCTTGAATTCTGCCTATGCTAAATTTTGAGTTTACTAATAAAAATTGATGCCTCTAGATATTAAGCCTGAAGGCCAAGGAAACCTATTTTTTCTAAGTTTCTAATAATTCCTTGTATTTCAGAGTTTCTGTTGAAAGTTTATCAAGATGGCAAAGAGTAGTTACTACATGCCCAAAATGTGGACACAGCATCAGGTTACCAGAAAGCTGAGATACCCGGAAGGGCAGTCCGGCACCTCTATTATACTGTACTCCAGTATGGCACTTTGGTAGGGAAAATCTGTTGGAGAGAAAGGGACGGTTTCTTGTTCACACATACTAGAAATGTGCCTTTCTGAACAACAGCGAAATGCACATCACAGTGTTCTCCAGGTCAGCTTTGCACAGTATCAAGAGTCTTAAATCATTCCCAAAGTCTTTTTGTGCTTACCCCCCTTTTTTTTTTCCCAACTCAAATCCTATGCACATACATGTATATCTGATGGAAATAAGGTATTTGTGTATCTGAGTTTGTCAGTAGATCACATGGGTAAAGTTTCACTTAACCACAATGCAATGTCTTCTGTCTATCCTCCTAAACTCCGGAATGCTAATGGGTGGTAAGAATGCGAACAAAATAATGTATGCTGTATAGGCACAAACTCCACTAAACCTGGAGTCTTTCCTTGATTTTCAGTGTCTCTGGACTTTGATGACTAATTTGTGTTTACTTTAACACAGAGACCGAGGCAAAATATTGAGATGGGCACTGTCCCTGTGTTGAAAAGAACTACATGTGGCAGCTGAGACTGCCATAGCCCAATCAGTGGAATTGTCTGCAGTCCACATGTGTCTTCAGCAGAGCAATAAGGACGGATTAACACCTACACAGTGACTAATCCTCCTTCCCCTTCCATGTAGCCTCATTGCAGTTGGATCTGCTTTACTTAATTCTGTAGTCCCATGTCTGGGACTTCCCTCGTGTCTGAGTCTTATCGTCTTCAGCAGAGCTGTGTGAGAGTTACCTAAGATGAGCTGAGATTTAGCCTGTGTTTGTGATCCACATGATACCTGCAGTGACAGAGCTGCTGGGGAAATGACGAGGAAACAAATTTAGAGGGTTGTTTTCTCATGATCTTTGGATAAAATTAGCCACGAAGATAGCTATTAGAACTATCTGTGAGTAAAAGTGATGTCGGTTTTAGATTGGGACTGTAATGATAGTCATGACAACAATTGTTTGATTGTCTGAATATATCATCAATTTAGAGAGAAAGTAAGTTTTTGGCAGCCCCCAAATGATCTGAAAACAGATTGCTTTCTGACCTTCAAAAAATTATACAATACTAACAAAACTATTTATAATCTTCAATAAGTGTTCTTATCAGAACTAATTTAAAATTCATTTCTAAGCCCTTTATCCATTTTGAAATTTGTAATTACTATGCATGCTTTAAGTTGATAAGGGATCTATATTTCTCTGTTTTAGGACTGTTTTGTACTTGGCAAATTTCTCTAATGTACATCTCCTTCCCTACGGGAACACAAATATAGCTAGCAAATTTATGTACAGATTAAAGTTCTGTGATCAGTTTACCCAGTCCAGTGAGAATAAAGTAAACAGCACGTACAGGCTGAGTAAGAAAACTCTTAGGTGTCCTGACCTATTCTGAAATGACTGATGCTATTGGTGAGATGATTAGAAATATTTAGAAGGTCCACAATATACGCTAGGTATGGTTGCAAGGAGGAAATATGAGTAGTGAAAGCCCCCTCTTTAAGAGAAGTCTGGATAATTATGCATTTAGAACTCCTCACAGCTCAACATAAAAAGTGCACATTCAATCCTGAGCACCGCAGCATGATTTCATTAACTTAGTTACGCCTGTAATCTTTTTACTTACAGCTGAACTTTGTTAACTAAACTGTATGTTGATACCGACCTGAAGGAAGAGAATTTTCAGATTACACTAACCATTTTATAGTGGGTTCTTGAGATACTGAAAGTGTGTTTATTATTATTATGTCTTCTGCTATTTCCTTTCTGCTGAAATCATACTCGGATTAGGGACACAATTACATCAAGTGATTTAGACTGTCTGTGCCTTTACAAGCTCAGTAATAATACTCTATGTTGCAGGAGCATAGGTGTGGGGATATGTTCTTGTGTGCCCTTCCTTTAGGGCAATAACTGCTCAGGGGCACAAGAATGGCATCCGCTGTAGAAAACAGAGCCAAACATGTTTTGCATATTTTACAAATGGGCTGCAGGAGAATTACCTGCTATTTTTACACTTGTGGTCCCCTTTTAAAAAATTCGTTCCTTTTCCTCTTTTTTGGAGTATGAACCTCACCTTTACTTTGTCTTCCAGTTTTGACTCATCTGATACAGGATTATGGAGTAAGTAAAACAATGAGAAATGCAGAATGGATCACTGCAGGCTTAGTTTTGTTTTTTAAATATGAAGCAATTTTAAAATTATTATTATTTTTGGGCCAGAGATATTTGGAAATACAAAAAAGAACCCTAAGCAAAGAAGTTCTAAGGAGTCAGGACTGAGCTGCTCCTGCTTACTCTGAGCCTCCAATACAAACTATAAACTTCTAACACGGGTTATAAGGGAACACAGTATTTTCCTGGTTGATATTTGCTAGATCAAAAGGAGTACCTGCTAATCCCAAATTTATGGTGGAGTCCTAATGGGAATGTCCTTAAGTTTCTGAATGGCACAGAAAAATCAGAGCTCAATCCATCAAAGTATGTAAAGTAAGCAGGTTGGCTTAATGGTTTAGACTGACAACATGCTTAGAGCCTTTACTGGACTGGCAGTAAATGTCTTTCTCAAAGCATGGAAATTGCTATTAACAGGTGCTAGTAATGCAGTGAAACCTAAGCTGTGACTTCGGGAGTCAGCAAAGGAGGGCTGGAAAGTGGTGGTGGAGGAAGTATGACTGCTCCTAGGTGAAATGGCTGATGCAATCTGGATGTCTTTCTTCGTTGTTGCTGTTTCAGCATTCAGGTACCTTTATTGATGATCATTTCCCTATCATGTAAGTACAGCCATATGGAAGTATTTCAGCAGTTGAAAAGGTGTATTAATGTAATGCCTTAGACACTCATTGAAAATTCATCATTTGTGTTTCCTGTGCTCCTATTGAGAAGAAAATAAGGAGGTGGTGTAGGTAAGAGGTGGTTTTTTTCAGTTTCCTTTCTTGGCTTGAAGGTATGGCCAAAGGTTTCTATCGGGTGATAAACATTGGCTGATATTCACAGATGCTTTTCTTGAACTGCTGTGTGTCTTGCATACAGTCATTGGCTCAAGAGCTGCGGGGATTTCAGTCTGATGTCACAGCATGTACTGGTTACTTATGTTTTAAGTAAAGAGTTATCCATGACCTCCTAAAAATATTTTTTTTTCCTGAAAAATAATTTACCCATAATGCTGTTTCTCCGCCAAAACAATTCAGGATCTACAGTTCAGTTGCCAGACATTTTCTTTCACTTCAGCTGTCAACCTTCAGTTGGGAAGAGAAAAGAAATAAGGAAATGAGACCTAAAGAGATGCAGGTGGAAGGCAGGCAATGGAATGTTACGAAATGATGCTGACAGCAAGGCCTGTGCCTGCTGCCCCGGCTTTTTAACAGCCTTCTGGCCACTGTGATTTTGGTTTCATGCCCTTTTGCCGCTGGACCTAGGCTTTCCTCCATATAATATCCTGGGAGTTGTGTTTCCATCTGTCCACCCTGCTTTTCTTGATTAACCTCTGGGCAGCAGACAGTGCAAGTGGCACAGAATGTGTTTGTTAAATGAATGTGGAAAAATCCTGCCAGGCTGATGTCTTTCTTGGCACAGTGCCTCAGGGTAGCAGCATTCCAGCAGGGAGGATAGCTGGGCTTTAAAATGGCTGAGTTTTCTGTTCTGCTCTCCCTACCACTGCTGTGCTGCTGGGATTGAGCTGGGAGTCTTTGTAGGAGTTGGGACATTTCAGGCTCTTACTTTCTCCCATCTCTTGACACACTCCTATTGTGCCCTGACAGTTGATTTCAGAATAAGTTACTTGTCGCTCTGTCTTTCTTGTACTTCTTATTTCCCTCCAGTGAAGTTCAGAGGTGAGGATCTGACTACAAATGCTCCCTCTTAGCCTTTGCTGCCCTGTTAGCTGCAGTGTGAAGGGGTTATGTCTAGGGAAAGGTCGTTGTTAGCACTCAGACCCCGTAGCATCCTCCTGCCCCATAGGCCTCATAAGGTGATGGAGAAACTGCACTAAAAGGCACCTCGTACCCTACTGCATAGGCAAGGTTTCCCTGGCACTGCTCCATCCAGTTTTCAGTACGGTGCTTAAAGAAAGACATTGACAGTTTGGGGACTGCACAGACAGAGGAGATCCACGCCAGGAGAGAGTATTGGTGATGATGACCTCTCTGGCAAACATGAGCTCTGAGGAACAGTTAAATGAAGTGCAGGAGCTGAGAGGACGTTATGTTTCTGTATGTACAGGTGACTGCAAAACCAGTGACACTTAACTGTTCTCCCTGCCAGGACAAGTTGTAAAGAGATGAATTCTGTGGCAAGGACCATTCAGATTAAGTGGTGAGAAAAATTTGCTGGTGGCAAAATAAGGGACTGCTAGATAGATTGGTGAGGTTGGCCAGAGTCTCTGTTTTTGAGAACCATGAGAACACAGAACAAGTGCCTGTAGAGACAGACACAGTAATAGTCTTGGAGCAGAGCAACAGAGAGCACCTGAGGAGGTCACCCTATCCTGGCCCACGTTTTTTTGTTAAGGCCCAGCAGATAGTGGCGTGACAGGAAAATTGGGACTGTCACTCCTTTTCACAAAGTACTGGCTAAAAGCAGAGTGGATAAACGGTATCCACATTTGGTGTTAGTCATGGGCTATGAAGGCATATGCTCATACTTTACGTCTGCAGTTGAGCACATAGAAATTCTTGATTTCC
Organism: Charadrius vociferus; assembly: GCF_000708025.1. Classification (NCBI taxonomy): domain Eukaryota; kingdom Metazoa; phylum Chordata; class Aves; order Charadriiformes; family Charadriidae; genus Charadrius; species Charadrius vociferus. Next base: position 4,460,816 of record NW_009661372.1, on the reverse strand, counting down.
CATGCATTTTTTAATTTGAAAGAGAGTATCTGAGACCAGCTTTGTCTCTAACCCAGATTAGGGCACGTGTTGGGAATACTGAAGACTTCCCATCCTGAGCTGCCTTGCAAACGGAGTATGTATTGACTCAGACAAACAGTTTCAACAGGCAATATCAAGAGTTACCTAATCCAGAATAAATCTGGTGGTGAAAGTACTCCTCCTCCAGGCACTGGGTGGATGACAGAGCAGTCGGTTGAATGAACATGAAGAGAGCTCGTGGGTAAGTGTTGTAACTAACCAGCAATTACTTCTTCTGATCTCATCTATTATCTTTTGCTGTTGTTCTTTGCATGTTTGTTTCCTGTTTTCTTTTTTTTCTCAGAAAAAACACTGACATCTTGCTGATGCAGAATGGGAAATGTTTTAAGTCTGCTGGGACCAGGAAGCAGCTTTATTATTCATCTGCTGCCACAATTTATAGCCCATACATACAGGTTTTTTTTCCATTTGTGTTCATGCTTCCATATTGTTTTCTTTTCCTAGTATTTTTTTTTAAATTGCTAACTTTGGTACATTTCAACTTTGAAGACTTGAAGTGGACAGAAATACTGCAACACCTTTGCCTTTGCTACATTACTACGTGTTTGTGAGTACTGGTTTTAGAACAGCATTTATCAGCTGTTGTCTTTTTTTCAAAATATCTCAAGACACCAAATCCAATTAAAAACAAAAAGGAGACAACAGAAAAAACAGCTGAGGGTCATGAGTTCCAGAAAAACACCAGACTAGCATGCAACAAACAGCAGGACATAAGTAGAGTTACAGTTACAACGGAATACAATTGCCATTCTGGATTAGATGAATAATTAATCAATATAGTATTGGTTTTGATAGCAGCTACTGTCAGTTATAGGCAAAATTGCCAGAAATTACACAATGGATAGATACTGGAATAACTATTTGTCTCACGGCCTGTAGTCCCAAACACTGGCTAAGTTGTAGGAAAAAGTTTATTTTCATCTGTTGTGTAATATGCTTGACTTTGTCTTGTCCCAGTCATTCACTGCTTTTACACCCATTCTTGTTCCTTTCTCTAATTAAACAGTCCCAATTTATTCCAGTCTATTCTCACACATGTCCTTGCCTTCAGTTGGACAAAGTGTAATTATGCCCCCTGTGATCTGTGGCTTAATTCTGCTTTCCTCTCTCTTTATTTCTCCTTTTGGGAGTAGTCTTGCTAGATTTAAACAGTCACATTAAATTGCTTCATATCAGACTTTACAGGGTAATATTTTCATTATTTTCTATGTTTAGTTGAATGTTTGCTTATTTTCATTTGTTTCATCACTGAACAGAGATGCTTTCATTCATTTATCTATAAACTTTCACTTTTTTCCCTGATAGGTTAATTTAGAATACAGCAATACGTATAGAACTTTTTTTCCTATGTTATTTTTGTCTGAAATAAATTCCTTTCTGCACTGTGATATCTGCTTTCCTGGATTTATTACATTCATAAGTATTTTCTCAAAGTTATCTCTAATCTTAAATAAGAATTTTAATTGACAATTTTATCCTGTCCCTGGCCATGTCCTACTGTTTTGTTCTGTCATTCCCAGTGATTGTCCCACTGGAGGATCTTTTCTTGTCAAAAACCATGCTGTCACCTGCAGAATACCCCAGCCACAATCTGGCTACTGCCAAGGGCATCCGCATTGTTCCTGCCACGTGCCCTTCTGCTCCCCTGTGTTTTCCCTTGCACTGGGGCACATCTGCACCCTGTGACCCCACATAGTGCCCGGTACTTAGGACCCTCACTGCCTGTCAGTGCCCACAGTAGATGTGTCACAGAAGCATTTTCTGATGAACTTTGATGTTAGCAAAGAGCAATGATGTTCCAGGGGCCTATAGGTGAAATGGTAGGGACTTCTCCAGTGCTAGAAAATACTTGTGTTGCCTGGCCTCTGACATCTCACCATTTTTTCAGAACTGACAAGGGCTGGCTGCTCCTCTCCAAGGTGCCGTTCCTCCCAGGTCTGCTGTAGCTACTGCTGATGCTTTCCCAGGAGCTGATTGCTGCATGCTGTGAAGACACTATGCTCTCCACTGTTTGGGTTAATGCTGGAGGGACCATGGGAGTTGGTGAGGTTTTCTAGTTGAAAACAATCTGTCTTTTGCTCTTCACATGAGCTCTTTAATAGTTTTCTAATCTTGCTAAATTTTACTCTGGTGGGTGACTGAGAAATGTTTGCCAACATGCTGTTTGCTGCTGAGGCAGTGCAGGCTTGACTCCAGCAATAGGGATGACTGTGGGGACAGGGTGCAACTGCAATCCAGGTCCCTCTCCTCTTCGCTGGGACAGGGATTGGTGGCTAAAGGCAGATGCTTATCAAAACACCCATTACCAAAAGAAAACTGGCTTTTAGTCTACATTTGTTTCTAGCTAATGAGGAACTACATGCTTGTATGTTTTCCCTTGGTAATGCAAAGTTGATTTATTTTCCCCAATTAATGCATAGCTTTTTGGATTTAAAGCAGGCTACTCTGTGTACTCCTCCTGCCAAGTACTTAAAACCCTAATTAGCAAGGCCTCTTAGGACTTGGTTCGTTTTGACCTGCACTGCAATTATTCTGCTAAAAATCTGTAGTGTGGTCAAGAATAGCCTGTGCTTTCTGCTCAGGACTTCCAAGAACACTTTGTTCATGAAGCAAGATATGTTTTGCCACCTTCACTTTGGGCATTTATTCCTCTTTTTGGATTTCATGATAGCCCTTTCAGCTTTTCCAGTCTGATTCAGCACTTGCCTATGATCTACGTACTCCCCACCTGATCCACCTCAACACCTCAACCTGATCTTTGTCTAGACACATTTCAGGTATTCTTGTCAAAACTGTACTTCCATGCATACCCTTACCCCACGCAGAGATGAGCTTGGTGATGGTCCTTGCACAGCTGTCACCAATTACTGGTGTAGTGTGTTCTTTATCAAGAAAGACACGCTGACTTGGGTGTGGCAAGGAGAAAGCTCTTTGAATGAGACCTCAGAGGAATCGAGTGCAATATAACATGGTGATGATTTGGACTATGCAGTACAAAGTTTTGGCATATTTTCAGGGGGCGTCTGGGAATGCAGGTTATGCAGACTACTGGTTGGGAGGGTAACTGTGAGGCACAGGGAGGATGGGGAGCCTTCCTGAGTCTCATTCCTCAGAGACTGCCAGGGTTCACTGGAAGGCAATCTATTGGTTTGATGGTGTGGACAAACATGGACTTTGGCAAAGACCAAGACAAATTAGTTGTTTCTCAGAGCACTGGTGTGACAAGACCTAGAACCTCTAGCCATAATCCAATCTCTATCATGGTATACCATGGGTAGATAAATAAATAAATCAGCACTCCCCCACAAATCCAAATCAATATTCTCCTTTTAGGCAGTAAATTAGCTTCCATATGGGCTGTTGGTAAGTCCATGCAGTGTATGAGAGAGGGGAAACATTGTATCATAATTATTTTGTCAACAAAGGATACCTAACAATATTGGTATATGGGTTGAGAAGAACACTACTTTTATTTTCAATGCAGTCAATCATCTACTCCTATCATTAAGCTAATATAATGTGTACTATTTATGCAACCTTTTCAGCTTGTTTCCTTGATAACTATAATTGATAGGCCAGAATGAAGTGGCGTCTTTGTACCAATAGTTTTGTAGAAACTTAAAGCATTTCTGCCAAGGTGATCTATTTTTTTTTACTTTTTGGGAAAGAAAAAAAAGTTAACTTTTAAAGACCTGGAAGTTCATACTGCAGCAATTTGTCAAGGCTTAAGATTGCCATCTTTTAATTTCAAATTTATTCAATCAAAACATATTTGCTGCTGAACACTAAAAAGAAAGAAGTGATCAGCATCACGGGTTAACTGCAAAGGATATTTTGCTACAGCACTACACCACCTCTGAAAGTGTGACCTCTGCAACAGGAGAAAAAAAAATAATTTTCTCATTTCAGTTTATTTAGCCAGTTCATGAAAATTTCTAATAGCTCTTTTATTACAAAATGCAGTGCCTAAGAACAACCAGTTTAGTTCTTTAAGTATTATTTCTGCTGTTAATCAATGAATTTCAACACAAGACATATTTTGATAGGCTTCCTTTCTCTGTTACATCTCTAGCACACTTTAGATAAATTTGCTTAGGTAACATTTACTTAAAGTATAGGTCTTTGCATTTTTAATTAACCTACAGTTTCTATCTGCATATAGTTTCATAGAAACCACAAGTTAAAGAGTTCCTTTGTACAATTTTATTAACACAAAGATATTTCAGAATTAAGAAAAGGAAAGCAAGCCTTTTGGTAAGAATAGGCTGACAACTAAAATGAAAGATACAAAATAATAATAAAGCAACTTATTTAGATGTAAAACAAAAGAAATGCAAATAAGCCCAAAGCCAAATGCAAAGTGGCAAAGGTGAAAATGAAGCACTTAAAGAAAATTCAGTGCAATGCAGAAATAAGTGAGAATGAAGACTAAGTGAGATGAAAAAAATACCACAACATAGTAACAGAAAATGACATAAAAACAGATTAGCTGGCCTAAACTTAGGTTAACAGCAGCTAATATTAGCAAAGCTTGAGGCTCCAGCAACAGGAGAGAAAATGCAGCCCTCTGCCAAATTCCCAGAGGGAGGAATTCCCACAGTCCACTGGTAAAGTGTTTTCACAAGTAGCTTTTCAAAAACTACACTTCTAGAACAGAAAAGTGTTTCATAGATTTAAGACGAAGGAGAAAGGGTCAAGTCTTGAGCTACGCTGCCGCTGGCTCCCTCTTTCCAGGTGGCTCCTTATCAAAACCCCTGGTATATAAGACGTGGACAGCTGTGGTGTTCCCCCTGTCCTTGCCCAGCTGCTGCAGCTGGTGAAGACAGGGGAAATCAGCGCGGCAGCCCCATGGGGGGCTGGGGAGGCAGGTGGTGTGGGGACCCACAGACAAGCCAAAGCCAGCTAGCAGCTGAACACCATGGGGTCAGGGGAGGCAATCTTTCCCTGGCACTCACAGGGAAGGCGTGGAGTTTGTCCATTGAAACTTGCCGAGTAGAAAGGAGAAAACCATAGTCCATCACCGTGGCATATTCTGTTCAGCTGTCCTGCACGTGTGTGTATTTCTGTGTTGATGATGATGAGCTTACTTCTTTTTTTTCAGGATTTCATATGCTTTTTAAAGTTTAATGGCTATGGTAATGCAGATGCATAAGCAGTCCATTATTAAATTGTATACCTATATTATCTATCGACTGTAAAGTACCAATCACCAGTGAAAGCTGCAATCCTGCAGTGTTTGTTTTTCTGCTCATTAAAGGCAATTGAAGGTATGCTCACTAGCCGTAGAAAGTCTATTCTTTTCTTTCACTGATTAGGTAACTAACAGTTAGTTACCTAGTAAGTTTCATGACAACAGTGACATAACATTTCGTCTTTTAAGTAGGAGTAGCTAGAAAAATACTGTCTGGTCAACTTAACTCTCATCCTTGGAAAGATCTGTTGAAAAAGTTAATTAAATTTGTTAAAAACTTGGGTGTAAATCACATGATAAATAAACTCAGCCAATTTAAAATGTAAACAACCCAAAAAGGCCAACATGGGTATTCAAAGATCTGATAGTTAGGTTAATATGATTTTCTTCTTTGTCAAAGCAGCTGGCTTACTGAGGAAGAAAGTGAAGCAAGATGTGACTTGTCCTGCCTTCATACCAAGCCCAAGAGTAGTCTGCGAGGTACTCTTTACAGTATGAATTTTTTTCTAAACATAATGTGTTAGAAACCAGTTATTCTCTGAGTGATTGCCATGGTTTGGTATCAAACTGAAAAGCCTTGAGGTGCTTTTGGTGATATCTCCCAGGCCCTATTTAACTGGATATTTCTGTTTGTGATTTCTGAGTGTTCTGATCAGAGAACACTTGTGAGGCAAACAAGCATGCAAATCAATAACATGGAGCCAGCCTTAGAAATGCAAATACTTCTGTGGTACCTCACTGAGACGGGTTATAAGGAAGGAGGGGAAATAACAGTGCTGCTCTGTTTGGGGCTACCCAAGTTCAGCTGTAGGATGTGGTGGAGGACATTAAGTTTGGGGCAGCCTTGGCCGTAGTGGTCATAGGATCACAGAATCACAGAATGGTCAGGGTTGGAAGTGACCTCTGGAGATCATCTAATCCAACCCCCCCGCCAGAGCAGGGTCACCTACAGAAGGTTGCAGAGGATGGCATCCAGGAAGGTTTTGAATGTCTCCTGTGTGGGAGACACTGGAAGGCTGTGCCACCTTATAGCTTGACCTGGACAGGCTGGAGAGTTGGGCAGAGTGGAACCTTATGAAGTTCAACAAGGGCAAGTGTAGGGTACTGCATCTGGGGAAGAATAACCCCATGCATCAGTACAGGTTGGGGGCTGACCTCCTGGAGAGCAACTCCGTGGAAAGGGACCTGGGAGTCCTGGTGGACAACAGGATGGCCATGAGCCAGCAATGTGCCCTGGTGGCCAAGAAGGCCTATGGCATCCTGGGCTGCATCAAGAAGAGTGTGGCCAGCAGGTCGAGGGAGGTCATCTTTCCCCTCTACTCTGCCCTGGTGAGGCCGCATCTGGAGTATTGTGTTCAGTTCTGGGCTCCCCAGTTCAAGAAGGACAGGGGTCTGCTGGAGAGGGTCCAGCAAAGGGCTACAAAGATCATGAGGGGACTGGAGCATCTCACTTTTAAGGAAAGGCTGAGGGACTTGTGTCTTTTTAGTCTAGAGAAAAGAATACTGAGGGGGGATCTTATCAGTGCTTATAAATACTCAAAGGGAGGGTGCCAGGGGGATGGGAACGGTCTTTTTTCAGTGGTGCCCAGACAAGAGGTAACAGGAACAAGCTTGAACATAGGAAGTTCCATCTTAACATGAGGAGGAACTTCTTTACCTTGAGGGTAGTAGAGCACTGGCACAGGCTGCCCAGAGAGGTGGTGGAGTCTCCCACTCTGGAGACATTCAAAACCTGCCCGGACACCGTCCTGTGCAACCTGCTGTAGGTGACCCTGATCTGGCAGGGGGATTGGACTAGATGATCCCCAGAGGTCCCTTCCACCCCTGACCATTCTGTGAATCTGTCATGTGCTCCTTTTTGAAGAAACAAAACCACTGTAGAGAGTTACAAGGAGAGCAACAAAAAGAATATGTTTGGGCAATGCTGCCTGAGGGACAGAAGGTGTCAGGCAGGGAACGGTGATGGTTCCCTATGTCCTCTACGGGGAAGGACAGGAAGAAGCTAACACAATCTGCAAGCAAGAACTTAAAATTTATAACAGGAGCTGCTTTCTAACTGTAGGTGTTGCAGATTTTATATAGACAGGCAGCTTAAACTGCTCTCTAAAGTAATCTCATCATGTGAATTTTGCATAGAAAACCAGGTAGTTCTTCAAGCCATGTGTTCCTTTCTCTGCCTGTTTCTTTCACTCTCTTTGTCAAATTCTCTTTGGTACAGCAGTTACTCCTGTGAGCCTACCACTTTAGTTTCAATTCTTTTACTTTGCCTCTTGTGCATCACTCACCATATAAAATAAATAAGCAGAATGGTACTTGAGAAATATTTTGAAATCAAGCTGTTTTGCCTGGAAAGAATTGTGAAGTCAAAAGCATTTACAAGAAATGTAGTGCACTATTTGACAATGTAATTTCAAGAGAGTTAATACATGTACTGCATTCTCTCTAAAATAATTTCAGATTCTTCTTTAGGTATCTTGTTCACCAGATCATTTATGTGGGGTTTCATCTGACTAACGCTTTTATATCATACTCCCTTCAGTCCTGTCAGAACCAGAGGTTCTGGCCTAAAACACCAAGCTGTTCTTTGTTCTTATTCTGGAGAATTACATATTCTTAATATCTACTCCAGATCATATTTGCATTGTAATATAGAACTCTTTAAGCTGCATCATAAGATATAAAACATGTTATTCATTCCTCATTTTCCCTTGCAGCTCTCATGCCCACCTGTGATGTCCATCTCCCCTCAAAATTATGTCAAGCTGTTAATTCTTTAACAGCAGCAGGCTATCATCCTGCTTGATAATAATGATGTGTGCTGAGACATGAAATTGAGCATGTTCTGAATGTCCAGTACTCTTTCAAAGAACAGTAATTGGATGCAATTAAGAAAAAAGCAAAGCTACATGAGAAGTTAGATGAGACTGATCTTATAACATTGGTGATTGATTCTCATACTGGGAAGACTGCACCCATAGAGATGGCACACAATTTGTTGTTCTAAAAATATACAGAAAATTGACAGAAGTCAAGGAGAAATTAATCTATGAATTACTGTGGAAAATAAAACCTATGATCATTAAAAGTAAAAAAAGCCTGTGTGACTTACTGAAATACAGAGTCTTCAACTCGTATTCCATTGATAGTTTTTCCACCAGGAAGTTGACTGTTGTCATATCTGAAAAGTAATGTCAGTCCACCTTGCACAACACTGACAGGATTTGATGTAATACAAAGCACTTTAAAGTGAACGGGGACATTACAAAAGTCAGTGAAATTCAGAACAATCAGTATTGTTTACTTGGTGAGGAAGTCAAGAACTATCTGATTTTTTTAAGAAAAAAAAGGCAGTTAGCTTTGGTTGTCCATCCTGCCTGCTTTTTAGTTATAGCTGATTAAGGGAAGATTGTGTTTCTGCTTGATCAGCTGAATTTGGGAGAAATGGCAACCTGGTCTCTGAACCTCAAACCAACATTTTCCTTTAGCTTTAAATAACTACATAAAGCCAGACTGCATAGCTCACACTACCTGCCCAGTGAGGATTTCTGTTGATTAAACATCACCACTAAAATCAGTGAGAACGTTTAACATGACAAGGGTTACAAAGAATGATAAATTCTGTCCCTTACTAAATAATATTGATATTCAGGGTCACAGTGCCTTTCTACTTGATTTTTCTCCAATGAAAGGGAGACAAATGCAGGATTACTCAAAAGCAAGTTTTATCCAAAAGCAAGAGGAAAAGTTTTACAGTTAAATGGATCTGCTCTTTTGTAAGACCAAAATAATTAAAATCTTGGTACACTTTGTGACGTGTGAAATACAAGATTAATCCTCAAATACAGAAGCAGGTAGCATAGCAAAATTACACCTAGAAATGCCTGTTTGTTGGAGCTGGGTTAAAAGATATCATTTCTTGAGGGCACGAAGACAGCTAACTGTGCACTATTTCTGTATCCAGGTGTTCATTTCACTGTGCAGAAGAAAGAAAAGGAATCAAAAGAAAAATGGCTCTCCAGGCTGTCGGTCATGCAAATGTTTTTGTAGCCAGTCCCCTCCTCTTCAATAAGCTGCTTTCCTGTCAGATATCTCCCCTGTAAGCACAGAAGTTCCTCTCTGTTTTTTTTCCCCAATTCCTCTCAGCAGCAGAAGTTTACTGATGCTGAAAGTGGTTGCTTTATGTCTCGGAAGACTTTATTAGTATTTCTTTTTAAACTTTAAGCCTTGTGTACAAATCATCATTTTCTTCTCCACTTGCTGCTTTGCACACCTTAAGGGTGTGCAACTTGAAGTGGCAGGATAGTGCCTCAGCTGGAAATTGGGACCGAGGTCTTGCCCCTCTCACACTCCCTCCCACAAGGAACTCTTGCAGTGACAGAGGCACAGGCAAGCAAGAAGACTGTGGGTGGTAGAGGAGCCTACAGCTACAGATGTAGAGACAGCCTACAGCTGGTCAGCACATCCTAGAAGCAAGAGACCTTCAGGGACAGTCTTGCTGATCCTGATGGCTGAAAGACAAGGTGTCAGAACGTGACCACTCTGAGCTGATAAACACAACAGGTAAGCTGAGAAATTATTTTGTGCTTAGGGAAACATAGAGGTTATCAGTTAGGTGCTTTTAACAGCTGGAACATTTTTTGAGGCAAAAACTTCAAACAAGGGAGAACCAGATTATATGATTCTTACTCATCTCTTTGCCCCTTTTTAGTATCTAGCAATCCCTTTTTCTTTAAGCTTCTCCAGTTCCTCAGTTAGCTGACGTTCAATTAATTTAAGCATGCTTTACTTGAGAATGCAAGTCTTTTCCTTTGCAAATCAGTGTTTCTGCTCCACTTTGACGTGAGTAAGGCTACCTAGATTGTGGGGTACTATTTAATATGAGCAAAAAAAGCTGGTCTGGAACTTTACTGGGTCAACAGCACCTCTAAAGCCTTAGAAATGTATTGCTTAACTTTCAAATAATGAAGAGAGTGCATTTATATTATAGCTGTACTTGGGGATAGTGTCACTTCTGGATTCACAGTATAATCTGATGAAATAAAAGTGGCAGATGGAAAATGTTATTATTTTGCACTCCCCCATGCGACTTACGTTTTCCTCAAAAGAGCAAGAACGAAGCATCACCTGTTAGAAACTGTTACGAATAAAATAGAAAGAGCAATGTGCATTTTCTTGCTAGAGGTGTTTGGGCAATGAATATTGTTTGTTTTAAATTCAAAATCAGATGAGAGTGTCATCACTGTATTACTTACAGAGTTCAGTGTCTACGCCTTTTCTTCCACTTTTACTGTAAAAACTTTATCACTATTGATCTTAGATCTTTTCCAGTTTATTAGCATGTACTCCAGCATTATTCTCTTCTCTAATTCTTGGCTATGCACTCTGTCTTGTAGACTCAGCACAAGCTTATCATGACCACACTTATTTTGATTCTGCTACCACTTTTCTATGGCCTGTTCCAATTCATAGTTCTTACAGATCAGTATAAAATCAAAGACTTTCTATAGCCTGAGGATTCAAAGATCAAAGCTTTAAGATTATATTTGTGTTTGTTAGTCTGCTGAGAATCCATCTTAAAATATTTAATTTGTGAGAGTGCTTACATGTCCTGATTTCATGTGTACAGAAATACACTAATGTCTTTTAATTTTTGCTTACTGGAATAGTACAGTGTGATACAAAGCACAGCATACTTCTGTGATGCTAACCTGATCAAGAATGTGGTTGGTGGTAACCTTGCAATGCAAGTGATTGTTATATAAATACCTCTGTAAAAAGTTTTATTTGGTGAAAGGAAAACTTGTGCAAAACTTCTCAAGTGTTACTAACACTGTAACACATCTTACTATTTTTATAGGCAGCATTGAAAATGCTGAAATACAGACAGAGGTGCATGTGGCAAAAGTACTGAAACCGTTGATCGCTTTGGCTTTGTCTCGTAAATGTACAGTTTTAGTCCACGGGTATGCTTGTTTACATTATTGTCTGCCATGGGGTGAGTTGCTACAGCTCGTGCACCTTGAAAAAACGTTCAAGTACTTGTGCCCTAATAGTGGGGCACAACACACGTGCTAAAACAAACAGACCCTGAAATTATGGGACTTTTGGAATAAAAGCCTGACAACTTGCTTAGCAGAATAACTGGTTTTGCCTCTGCTCACAGAGAAATGTAAAAAAAGATAAAACAACTGATGCGGTCATTGAGCATGTGCAGCTATGTGCCATGGTAGATACATGCTTGTTCTGTCCTAGGTATTAGTTCATGCGTATCAAAAAGCCAGAAAATGCCTTTAGACTGGGATGCCTGTCCATGCCAATGTGACTTTTACTAGTTCTTTTGGAAGTCCAGTGTATATCCATATATACAAATGGTGACTGGGGTATTTTGTGGTGTTTTTTGGCAGTGTACTGAATTGGAACAGAGCCAATTAGCATAGCGCTAGAAAGGAAGGAAAAAAAAAAAGGCTTTTTTTTCCCCCAACATAAATGGGACATTTTCCAATATAAATTGGATTTTTTCCAACATCCAATATAAATATGAGGGTTTCTTCCACAAAAGTACTTACTGTAGATATATTAGTGAAATTCCATAATAGTTACTTTAAATATACTTTAAATATACAAATATACTTTGACTGTGGCTTATTTTCTGCTTCTTCTGATCCAAATAGAAACTGTTTTTCAACTGTTCATCATAAAAGTAAAAAATTTCTGTATCTTAAGTCATAGACGATTACATGGAGGTGGTTTAGAAGGCATGCAAAAATCTTAATTGAAACAAAATTTTTAAGGGTTTTTGCTTTCCCCCTACCCACCTGTGTAAGGTTTGCCTTCTACAACAGCTAGGTGTTTAGAGTGAACTGCAGATGATAAATCCAAGTGTAAAAATAACGTAATGTTATTCTGACGTGGCTTCTTGATGCTCTGCAGATGCTATTTGCACGAAATGTTTCTGATGTGGCCAGTGCCAAAAGCACTTAATGAAATCAACTGTAAGGCCTCTTAAGCCCCAGCCACACTGTGCCAATGCAATGCTTCCTTTGAAGTTTGTTGGGCTGCCTGGGGTCAGGGATTAGCCACAGCCTCGGGGCTCTTGTTGGCTACTCTCTGTACCCTGCTGATGTTTTCTCTGCAAGTCTGGATGAATTGGGTCGTCCTCCTGCAGCTATGTCCAGAGGGAGGTTAGAGCGCTGGCTAACAAGAACATACACTGGACTGGGAAGCCAGACAGCTGGGTTTTGTTCTTGACTCTGCTGTTGTGAATAGCTAGGTGACCTTCAGTGAGTCGTTGCGGTGGGTTAGCCTTGGTACACAGCCATGCTCCCACCCAGACACGTGCTCACTACCCCACCGCAGCTGGGCAGGGGGAGAAGAATGAGAAAGCTCATGGGTTAAAATAAGGGCAAGGAGATCGCTTACCAATTACGGTCTCAGGCCAAACACATTTGACTTGCAGAAAATAAATTTAACTTATTACCAACAAAACATAGAGTAGGATGGTGAGAAACAAAGACAAAAATTGAAACAACGTCTTCCCTTAACCCCTTTTCCAGGCCCAACTTCATTCATCTACCTCTTTTCCCCACCAGGCAGTGCAGGGGGATGGGGAATGGGGGTTGTGGTCAGGCCATAACAGTTCCTTTCTGCCTCTCCTTCCTCCTCACACCGTTCCCCTGCTCCAGCATGGGTCCTTCCCAAGGGATATAGTCCTTCATGAGCTGGTACAGAGTGGGCTTATCTCCACTGGCTGCAGCGTGGACATCTGCTCTGCCATGAGGCACCTCCTGGTGTTCGTTCTGCTGTTTTACACTTTTTTTTTTCCTCTCTGCTGTTTTTGCCCTTCCTTAAATGACCCCACTGCCAACACCTTGACACCTGCACCTGATACAGTAATGTACCTGCTTTTGCTTTGCTTCATTCTTCCTCATCCATTTATGCTTCCATTCTTTTATAAAATGTTTGGAAAGCAGCTGACAGAGCCCTGTGTCAGTGCTGTTTTATTCTATGACTGTTGTGAATTAAATTGAAAGGGGTTATTCTATTTATTTTATTTTATTGAGAACTACAGGTACTTTCCTCTCTCTAAAACTGAAATCTTCTAATTTGGGCAGCAGCTGTTTGAAGTCATAAGCTCTCTTTTAGTTAGAAATAATTCAGGTCTGATGATTTTTAAAAACAACGCTGTATGTGCTGTGTGATATAATTTGTCAGACAAGTACTTGCAGCTACAGCTTGCCTTCACCAGAGCAAATGATAATGGTATTTAGGTTCCTTTTTTCCCCAGTTTTAATAACTACCTAAAATGCTGCTCATTAAGTGACATCCAAGTGGGGTTCAGACCCAGCGCCCTGCTCTGCTGCACTGTGACTGAGCTTGAGGCCATGGTAAACGTCTTTGGGATTTGGCAGTGCAGAAGGAGGTCCACCTGTGGGCATAGTCCTGTTAACTCTCTTGCATCCCTGTCTTCTGGCTGGGAGCAGTGCTGGTCTCTGGGCACCAGCTCATGTTGCCTCCAAAGAACGGCATTGAACAGGGAGCAAATTGAAGTCTGGATGCCTCAAGCTGCAAAACTAGTTTAGAGTAGGAAATACTAACATATATGATGTTATGGCCAAGCGTTCAATGCTGCCAGGTCATTGTCTAGACTCACTACATGTGTCTGCAACAGGCCTGTAGGTACCTAATGCAAGTGTCCGATGTCCTAGACCCGTCATCAAAATATAACTTGTTTTTAAATCTTGCAGTTTCTAGGATGTGTTGGGGACATTGGAATCATGTTGCTGCTTGAGTTTGAGTCAGTGATAGGACAGATTTTTTTTTTGATAGAGTTCATTAAAACTAAAAAGAGGCTGTACAATAGGAGTCTTTAAATACTATGAGTTTACTCTGCATTGCTAAAATTAATCCAGAATTCGTAAACTAATATTTATTACAGCAACAACTTGGGTGCTTCTTGCAGTGGGGAGATACTTTTTCCAGTAGAGTAGAGGTGAGCTGGGAACTAATGGACTTCCTCCTATTGCAATTCTTGGCAATTCTTTAAATGTGCTAACTGGTACCAAAAATGATGTGTTGGCTCACTGCTGGATGTAAATAACCCTTAAGTACCACAGTGGATGTAAATTAAAATTATGGTGGATATCTAAGAGTAAACACCTGCCACTTAAATGTACTTTCAACATTTTTTTTTCTGATACACTAATGTAGTATTTCACGTTCTCCAGAGACATTCTTGCTGCTACCGGCTCAGACAAATGCAGTAGTCTCATCTTTGCTTTAACAAGAAAATTTCATTATTGCAAAAACAGGCACTCTTAAGAGGAATGCCAAGCCTCTGGGCACGAAACTCCAGATCCTTCTGATCTCAGTAACAAAACTTTCACTGACCTCAGGGAATCCCAGGTACCCTCGTTGGAAGGTAGAGACTTTACTACAAATCTCTTTTCAGAGGAATTATGCCCTGTGCTTCTTGTCCAGTGAGTGATCTTCATATTCTGTTTACTTCTAGTTTCCCAGTCCTCACATCTGTCAGCTGAACTTTGAATCTCTTCCCATATACTTCTTTTTTTTGGTCTCACTCAGTTACTTGTTTATTTTCCAGGTCTGCCAAAACACTCTGCTTCCATTGTAAGCATGGTGTCCCCTAACTTTTTGTTATGCTCAGCAATGACACAGGTATGCCAAAAACTTTCCCGTAGGCTCAGGGTGCTATTTTATCTAGCATGTTGGCTGAATGGAGTGACAGACTTGGCAGAAAAGTTGAAAGATACCTGTGGTAATTAATGTTGAGGTGTAGTGAGGTGCAGTTGGAAGGGAA
>NW_009661372.1:4430916-4445684 GCF_000708025.1 Charadrius vociferus | reverse complement strand
CTTGGCAGACCTTTTGACTTTAGTTCTCGGCATATAGGGGGCACCACTGTCGCAGATAAAACTACTTGGCTCCAATATACTATTTGTATTATTTTATACTACCATCTTTGAAAGAAACCCAAGTTAAACTATTTATTGTCACACTGTTGGGCATTGCACAGAGCAATGATTATTGGGGCTGACAAGTGCTTTTCAGAAATTGGTATCACCAGCAATTTTCTGATCTCTCTCTCTGTATAGACTATTTTCAATCTCAGTTTTTAGACATTCATTGGAGCACTAGGCTGTTGGTTTCAGCTTCCACAACTCCACCACTGTACACCCAGTATTTCTCACAATACTTGAGTTTATTTCACAATAGTATCAGTTGCAGAAAAGGAGGAAGGACAACAACTCTGCCTCTGTCCTTAAGCTTGCAAAGTTTTCTTTAACAGAAGGCCATTGGAGAACCAGGTGTCAAAGAAGTAATTTCTGAATAGTTAAGTAAAATGTAAGATTGAAATTATTTTTGATAGTCTTCTTAATAATGATAAATTTGAATATAACTGGGAAGCTTTATCCACTCTCCAGAGCTATGTTCCTCAAATACCTGATGTCAAAACCAAAAGAAAATCATTATGTATATGCTTTTTGCTAATTCAGGGGCTTTCTCTGGATGCAGAAAAGACTGAGTCTGTGGCAGCCCTAAACATTGTGAGCATGGTATAGTGAGTCCATCCTGAAACCAAAATCACTTGATATTCTTCTGGACTTGTACTGGCACATAGTAAGATAAAATTTCTGTGGAGTTTTGTTTTGCAGGTTATCTTCCCTGTTTATTTCCAGGTGTAAATGATGAATACGGTGCCATTTTGTAAGCCCACTTTGATTAAATGGATGGTGCCATTAGCAGAAGTTAGTGTCGATTAGAATCTCTCTTATGTGTTAAAGTCTGAAGAGAGGCCTTTTTTTCCCCCCTTCTCATCTACTTCTTTTACTTCCATTTCCAATGACCAGGTATCTTTGTCAGTAAGACATTTTATGTCAAACTGCCTGGACTCTAAATAAGAAGCCTGATAGACATTTATACAAATGAGCTGGCTTCTTGTCACATTTATGTAGTGTTAATAGAGCTTTTTTTTTTTTTTTTCCCCCACTTGAAGAACACTGTCCTTCTTGAAAAAGAGAGAGACATGTCCTTGAGGTAATTAAAGTAAAAGAAACTGATACTTCAGGATGAGTGCAAGTCACTTTCATGGCTGGAGTTTGCAGAACAAAGATAACAGAATGGTACAAGATGATCTTAAATGTATTTTGTTCAGGAGCCTCTGTTCTGCTGTGTCAAACCTTCTTTTCCCAGTGATCATAAGCCTGAAACCTTTCATTTTTTGTTACGCTTAGCAATGGTGCAGCCGCACCACGTGTCCTCCTTAACAGCACAAGGAGCTGTTTCCTACGGAGCACTGGCTGAGCTGAATGCCTGACATTGCTGAAGAAAAACCTGTGATAAAGACTTGGTGGCAAGTAATAAGAGATACAATAAAAAGGAACCAACTGCAGGGAAGCAAAAATTGTATGGAAAGTTGCACTACTCGAGAATGACATAGAGGTTCCTGACTTCACTCTCTTGCTCGGTGACTTTGGACACCCCCTGCACCCCGGGGGAACCATACTACTGTCTGTAATATGTGTGAAGGAGTATGCTCCTCTCATTTGTCTCTGCATAAAATGTGGAAATAGCGTAGGCTTTCCTTTTTGTGAAGCATTTTTCAGCTTTTTGAATAAATTGGAAAATTGTGAATTACCAAACAGCTTCGTCTATTTTTGTAATCCTTCATTGACAGGTACACACATCTCTACCTGCACACACAGCAACGCTGCCTTGTTTCTTGCCACATTCACTAGAAGTGTTTTTACCTAGAAGTCAGCATCTTAATATATTAGGATTTATAACCACGTAATCTTCTGTATATACATGCTGCTAAAATACCATGATTCTGGTTGCAAATCTTCTGTAAAAACTAGAGAAGCTTTTAACATAAACATCTACTATTGTGTTAGTAATTCTCGGAGAATGGAGAGAGCATCATGAGAAACAGTGGTGTCCTACCAGTTTGCTTAGAAGATATGTCCTTCTTCTCTTCCAGGCTTCGAAGAAGCATTTGATGAGAAGGAACTGTGCCCATCCTCACCTGCTAAGGCAGCAGTAACACGGGATCTGGGTGAGAATAAGTCCTCATCCTTGCTGATATTGGCACTTACCCATAGCACATACATAGTCTCCTGATCTTAGAAGAAAATAAGAGTGAAGGAGATTTACTGGGCCACAGAGTCTAATCTACTGTATTCACAGCCAGGTATTACATATAATTCCTTCAAAAATATGACCAAGTTCCGCCTTTGAACTGGCTAGAGATAGTGATGATAGCAATGTCTGGGATGCTTTCAACTTCTGACTCCTTTATGGGTCACAAGTCCTTTTCTGATCTCCAGCCTAAATGCATTCACGGTCAATTTATCCTGCCCTTCCTTTCTCTCCCCTTGTGTTTTGGGCAAAACAGTGCTCTGAGTTCTAATGATAATGTTCACTTCCTGTGACCTTTCCATCCTTCAGTGCTACTGCTAACTGGGTAGCTGCAAAGACAACTTTTCTTTTTGTAAGGAAGCTCTGTTAATGAGTCAGTTTTAAAAATTTCTAAGTACTTTCAAGAGGAATAAGAAATTACTTAAGGTCAAGGAAAAGATTCTTAGTGATGTAGTTACACCATCAGAGTTGCAGATATCTCTTGTCAGGTTACACCTCAGCTGTGTCTACGCTCATAGGTAGTGTGACTTGTTAGGAGCTGACAAGGTTAGTGCTACAGTACTTATGTTTTTTGGAGATGGCGTGGGGCTGTTCCAAAGAAGCACTAGTCTGGTCCTCTGATCTGAATACCCATTAGTGGTTGGACTGCATTAGGCAACTCCCTGGAGAGCATTTACCTCCTGGTGTCATTCAGAAGGAATATAGCATTTATGGTCTGAGCCTGCTCCATGGCATGAACCAACACATGTGGAGCAATCGGGAAACTGTCTTCAAAAGCACTCTCCCCATCTGGCCTACAATGCTAATGTGTCTATGTCCTTATTCCTTCTTACTGTGGAAGATCGACAGGGGTGTTCCTAAGACAGGTATTACTCTGCTGCAGGCTTGAAGTCATGCTGCCAGAGTACTTGAGGTGGACTGTCCGTATTTCTTCGAGTGAAAACCCCAGGCATATGAAGTGTTATCAGTCCAGGGACATGTTAGTATTTCTTTCAGCATAAAATGAAACTGTGAAACTGTGAAACTGTGTCTGCTGGTTGCCCCCTCAGTCCAGAGTTTGTACTTGATATATTTAATGGTACTATTGATAGGTGTATTTTTCCTTTTTTTTTTTTTTCTTCTTTGTTTTGTTCTGTTCTGTTTTGGGTGGGGTTTTTTTGTTTGTTTTGGGTTTTTTTTTTCTTTTTTCTCAGGCTGTGCTGTGACCTGCTGAGTTTATAATTGGAGACAAACTGAAATAGCACCACCGGAGACTGCAGCAATGATCTCATTAAAAAGTCAACATTTGCTAATAGAGAAAAACTGATGTTGAAAATGCCCTTAGGTGGAAATTCCTAACAAATTGTGTTCTCTATAATGATCACTTACATACCTATTAAGGCTGCATTTCCTTTGGAGAATTTATCAGTTTAATGTAGAAATGCTGAATGAAGATGTCATTTCTTTTCTGATATGTCATTTAGAAGTGGACTAAGATGCCATTATTTGCCATGGAAACAGAAAAATTAAGGGCTTATAAGTCCTGAACATTTTTTCTTACCACAATTAATATTGCTGCAGTTTAACCATCCAATATCTATTTCACATTGTTTATTGTGCAGCCTATTTTGGGTGAATGAAAAAAGGTATCAGTGAAAAGAGGCAAAAATAACCACCTGGCAAGTAAGAAGGTTTAATGAAGACTTATTGTATTTCAAGTATTTGAAAAAAAGGAGGAAAATGTTGTTGGCTTCATGTAGGACTGCAGATTTCAAGGCACCTGAAAGCCTTTAGATGATGGTCATTAGCTCTAAAAACCATCCTCCTCAGGCAGTTGGTTGAAAGGGTTATTCTCAGCTGCTAGTCTGTAGTGCCCTAAATTGTTAATGAAATGATTTAAAAACTAAGTCAGAGTTTCTTATTAGGTTGATTAAAAGTGAAAAAACTCCTCTAAGCTGTCAGTGATTTCCATGAAAGATGGGCATAAGTCTTCATGGGAGTTACTGTGGTTTTCAAATCCAGCAAGGCATTTCACTTTGAGCATATAAGCAGTATATACATTCATATAGGCTGAACTGCACTGGATTTCTCATGCTCCAGGCTGGACATGTCAGCAAAGAACTTTGTGGGACAGAGATTTGCTGGAGCGGGGGAGAAGCATTGCAAGTGGTCAAGGTTACCAGAAAAAGCAGTGAACTTAGAACTGGAATGAAATATCAGTAAAAGGACAGGGTTGCAGAGAAGAAATAACATCTGAGACAGCCTTGGAACAGAAGGTCTTTTGAGATAACAAAGAGTGAAAGTACCAAGGGAGAGAATATACAGGGTTGGAGAGTGAAAAAATGTGGAATAAGATTAATAAACCTGTCTCTTATGTCTTTGGCTTCTCACACAGAATGGTCTATGTAGGAAAACAATATGCTGTCGTATGAATTAAATCTGTCAGTAAGAATTAATAGAATTACAGAAGCAAAGAACGGTTTGGGTTGGAAGGGACCTTTAAAGATCATCTAGTCCAACCTTTCTGCCATGGACAGGGACACCCTTCCCTAGATCTGGTTGCTCAAATCCCCATCCAACCTGACCTTCAACACTTCCAGGGTTGGTACATTCACAGCTTCTCTGGGCAATCTATTCCAGTGTCTGACCCCCCTCATCGTAAAAAATATATCCTTATATCCAATCTAAACCTACCCTCTTTCAGTTTAAAACTGTTGGCCCTTGTCTTGTCTCTACAGGCCTTGGTAAAAAGTCTTCCTCCACCTTTCCTTTAAGCCTTCTTTATATATTGAAAGGCCGCAATAAAGTCTCCCCAGAGCCTTTACCTCTTGAGGCTGAACAACCCCAACTCTCTCAGCTTTTCTCCATAGGAGAGGTGTTCCAGCCTTCTCATCATTTTCATGGTCCTCCTCTAGACCTGCTCCAACAGGTCCATGTCTTCCTTGTGCTGGGGACCCCAGAGCTGGATGCAGCACTCCAGGTGGCATCTCCCAAGAGTGGAGTAGAGGGGCAGAATCACCTCCCTCGACCTGCTGGCCACGCTTCATTTCATGCAACCCAGGATACAGTCAGCTTTCTGGGCTGCAGGCACACATTGTCAGCTCATGTCCAATTTTTCACCCACCAGAATCCCTAAGTCCTTCTCTGCTCTCAATCCATCCATCCCCCAGGCTGTATTCATATTGGTGATTCCCAGGACTCAGGTGCAGCACCTTGCACTTGGCCTAATGAAAATGCAATAAAGTCATAATGAAAGACTTTGTACAGAATTAATCTTTCATTTTAATGTATACTTTCTTGTTATTGGCTTCCTTATCAGAATATAAATAAATAGATTTCATGAAAGTTTAAGGGGGAGAGGGACCATCCCCGGTGAAGAGAACCTGCTTAAGATAGATAATGTGTTTCTATAGTTACATACATAATGCTCTAAAAATTCATTTCTGAAATACATTAAAAGAAAAATACTTGCTGTGAGCAAAAAAATAAGAACTAACAATGCAACAGCATAAAAAAAGGCGGCAGTATGTAGCACTGGGAATGATTTTGCAAAGGTGGGATTTGATTTTAGTAGGGTCAAAGATGCTTCAGACCATGGAGCGGTAGTTTAGCTGGGTGCTCAAATATGAATTTCTAAATTGTGTATGAAATACTTTCCACAACATTGTACTTGCCCAAATCCTCACTTGCATCAAGAATTCCAGGTTTTTACTTAGTTTCTTTGCTTCTGTGTTGGTTTTTAGGCATTCAGCCAGAAATAAGCAAGGGTATAACTTCAGATGTTCCTTTAGCTTTCTTCCTTCAGAATGGATTTCTATGTTTTGGGTGGCACCCATTGCAGTTTCACAGGAAGATGAAGTTACTCATCAATAGTCAGTCTAAATCACCTAAACTGATGTACTCTAGAGATCAAGGGTGAGGCAAGACTTTCCTTGTGGGAAAGAGATGATGAAAACCTTCAATTACTCTATCATTGCACCTGAGTGAGTGGAATAAAGCAAGGTGAACTTATAGAAAATAAAAACAAACAGAAACAAAATGCCATGAAAGAATGTGTCATACTACAGTAGAAGGAAGTAAGTAAAAAATTCTGGTAAAGCTGTTTGTTTATCCAAAATGGATTAATTCATTGTATGTGTCAAAGAATAGCTTCTATCCTTCATTTAATAGGAATAATAGAAATTCTAGGCTTTTCTTTCTAATTAAGGAAACATTCATGGTACAGAGCATAAATGCCTCAATTATCAGGGAAGACAGTCTTAAGAATACAAAGGGTGAGTGTTAGATGACTGAAAAAATGACATGGTGACATTCAGTGAAACATCTTCTGCTGGCTCATTCAAAGCCTGCTGAAATGAATGCTTTCTGTGGGTTTTTTTTTAGCCTTTCAGAGGGTGAAATATTTTTACCCAAGGAAAAAATGACTTTCTAGGCTTTAGAGGCCAGGTCTATATTGTTGTAGATGGTCCCAGTTTCATAAAATGCAGGTATTAGCTGCCTCTTGAAATCAGTAAAACTTCTTGTCATCACTATTCCTAGTGGAGGGATTCTGTAGAGAATTATTCCTATAGTACTCCCTGCACCTATTTCCTAATTGGGAAAGCTATTTTTATTAAACACAAAAGCAAACAACTAGCTTAGATATGAAGCAGCTTGAATCCTTCATTTCTGCAATTAATCCAAACTGAAATCACCAGTGGAAATTTTCACAGACTCAGAAGGTCAGTCTGGATGCAAACTGATCACCACTCTGTTTTTCAAGTAGAGAACTGACAATTAGTCACAATTTGTTTTAGGAAAACTAAATGTTTGTTTAAGCTGTTGTTGCACTTTGCACAGACGTATGCGTTATCTGAAGTCACGTATATGTAGTGCTGATTTAAAAAGTCTGGGTTTTGGTGAGGTTTTTGTTAGTTTTTGGTTTAGGGTTTGTTTTTTTTTTCTGTTTTGTTTCCTTTCATGTTCAATATGGGTCACATACGGGGAATTGGTGAATTTCTGGGCTAATTTGATCAACTACTTTCTGTAATCAGTGACTAACTTCCTCTGGGTAAGACGCAGAAGGGGACCCTCTAACATGCCAAGCAGCGAGTTACATATTCCTTTTGATCAAAGAAACCTTGAGGTGAACACACAACATGTACCAGAGTTCCCTCACTTTAGGATGAAAATGAATCTGTTTCAGCTGCTTCCTACAGAGCCAAATTGGGGAGTTGAGCACTGGAGGTACATAATACAGTAGTCTGTGTAAGGAGCTAAGGATTTTGTAGGATGGGATTGGTGTAAATGTTCACTGCCTCCCTTGATTCTGTTGTGTGTCTGGATCACAGCAGATTTCTTTGAGAAGTTTCCCTGTTGTACAGTTTTGAAATAACATGGTTTTAGAGTGGTTGTTTTAGCAAGTCAGTAGAAATTTGTGAAATGTTATTTCTGTGCAATTCCCTGTCACTAAGAACCACGTGTCCATTGTGGACCGAACCTGCTCTACTATAAAGGGAAGGGAAAGGGCTGCTTCCCCCTCTCCTCGCCTTCTTTCCCTCCACAGCCCCCATATCACCCCAACTAACCCCCTCCCCATACCATACAATCTCTCTGTAAAACTGGGATCCAGCTCTGAGGGAGCTTCAACTTGCAGTGTTAGGGCCAGGGACCTTGATCTGGGAGCCTGGCGTGCAGCTGACTCTGCTGGGTCCTCCTCTCCCACTTTAGTGCTGTTACAGTGTGCCCTAATCAAACTCTCCCTCTTTGCTATTACTCACATTAGAGATAAAAAAAATGAACTAGCCGGAGTCCGCATATCATATGTAGGCTCTTCTCTCCTGCCTTCTGCAGTTGGTAAGTGTGAAAACTAGTGTCAGCGTCAGTCCCTCTGTGAAGCCCACGCTTGCTGACTCCCAGTATTGTAAACTTTCAGTTTGGTATCCACTCTCCAGGCACATAAAGGATGCAAACCCAGAAGATGCGGTAGGAGGACGACTCTGTTAACACTTGCTCCTTATGTTATTAAAAGGATCCCCTCTTCCTGCTGTGTATAGGTTTCTGAGATAAAACATCTCTGGAGTAGGTTGCGAGGGATGGTGTGGATGAAAGAAAGGGACATCTTGCACATCTTGACACCGTTGAGAATGAGTTGGTGCTCTCCATCAGTGTCATCGTGTGACACAGGGTGTTTCTGACTGCTAGCTGCACAGAGGGCACGTGGCACAGCAGGGTACTCGAGGACCCTGGCTGGGGTGGTGGGATGGCTCTGGGTGGCAATACGTTGCCCAGCTGCACCCCAGGGAGCCCCCACTGCTCCCAGCAACCCTTCAGTCTGTGCTGAGCCCTGACATTACAGAATCACAGAATGGTCAGGGTTGGAAGGCACCTCTGGAGACCATCTAGTCCAACCTCCCCACCAGAGCAGGGTCAGATCACCTACAGCAGGTTGCACTGGATGACATCCAGGTGGGTTTTGAATGTCTCCAGAGTGAGGGACTCCACAACCTCTCTGGGCAGCCTGTGCCAGTGCTCTGCCACCCTCAAAGTAAAGAAGTTCCTCCTCATGTTAAGATGGAACTTCTTATGTTCAAGTTTGTACCCATTACCTCTCGTCCTATCACTGGGCACCACTGCTCAGTCTCACCCAGATATGATTTTGCTGCAACAAAATTAGAGAAATGCACTGGTGTAGTTGGAAGAATAAATTAAACAAGTCTAGGCAAACATCAAAAAGTGCATAATCCTAAAGACAGAACTAACATGCATGACTGGGTAATGCATATAAATACAATTCCAGACATATAAAATGTCAAATAAACTAGAAATCGATACTGCCTTTTTGTTGCTAGGATGTCTTCTCTTGCTATAATTGGAAGACACTTTAATAACAAAAACAGGTCACCCTGATAATATGTTATACAAAAAGGGATAAGGCTGCAAAGTCTGACAGTGATCTGAAATGAAAATAGTTTCTTACAAGCACTCTCCTAGTTCTTCCCCCCACTGAATCCACTGTTCTGCAGTTTGTGATTAATTTGTATATATCTGAAACCTTAAAGTCCAAGCATAATCTGGAACCTCCAAAAATTTATAGATACTTTAGAAACCTTGTTTTACTACTCCAAATTTTTACAAATCAAAGTCCAGAGAACATTAGCAGTAAATTTTTATTGTTTACTGAAGAAGTCATGTCTGCTGCAGCACATACATGTTCCTTGAAAATCATTAATTTTTCATTAATATACCAAGTAGATTGCCAATTTTAGCATGTGTAGACTTACTTGAAAAGTGCACTAAGTGAACACAAGATCTTTTGGACATGCCATAGCAATAAAAATCTATTTTAGAGGCTTATGTGCATCAGCATTTCAAAATCCATTTCCATGATGCATTATCACATTCTACAAATCATCTGTTATCACTGATAATCTTTTATTATTAGGCAATTTCCATTTCAAAGGGTTGGTGTTAATTTTTCAGCTTCTTCTTATTTTACTCTTAAATCCTTCACAGAAAAAAGTTAAAGGACATTTATTTTAAAATAAAATACAAAGTGAGCCAGTGTTACTTTTAATAATGCATTCTCATATACAAGAAGTCAGAGGGACAAAAATTTCTTCAGCATAATTCTCAAAAGTCATAGCTTCATCTCTTTTTAAAATAACTTTATTTTTGTTACTGTTTAGAGTCCTGGAAGCAATTTAATGTTGTGCTGCAATGTGTTACATAATACGTCAAAGGACATCCAGCCTTTACAGACATCTCTGATTGTGGGGCAGTGTTTGGTCTCATTTAGCACTTTTCACACTCATGCATTCTGCTTTTCTCCATGGCTTTTTCTCTGGCTTAAATTTTGTGCCACAGACCAGAAGCAAACCATAAAACATCCACAGAACCTCATGACATCCTATAGTGACACCTTTTTTCAAAAGGAGGGCTATGTTTAAAAAAGGATTTATGTGCTTAGCTTTCTTTTGAAGTGTCTAAGCCCAAAATTTAGATATTCAGAAGCTCTCTGCTCAGTTTCCTCTTAGCGTGCAGCCACCAAGGCTTTTAGCATTCTTCAGCCACCGAATGCCTGTGCAGGCCGCATTCACCAGTGTGGGTACCTCCTTTACTTGCGCCCTTTGGGTGTTTCTTGCATCATTCTCTTATAAAAACAACCAGAAAAGAAGCTGGTGGCCTTCTCTCTTCTCATCAAGCAGCTCAGCATGGATAGTCTTTCTTTTACCCATGGAGTGATTTCACCCCACATCTCCTACCATGTTGCTTTACCTCCTAAGTTATAATATATGCTCTGGTGGAACTGTTCATGTTCACTCCTGTTGAAGCTGTTCCTTTCAATGCTCAGCCTGCAGTATGAGCTCCTTTTTCTCAAGAGTATCTTTGGAGTAGCTGTTGTGGTAGCAATGCTGTGTATGCCAGTGAACAAATGGGCTTGGACAAGTCTCTGAGGTCCTACTAAAGGGTGTGTTCAGATTTCATCTAATTGCTGGTATCCCTGTCATTCCAGCCTCTCATGCTTGAAGTAGCATTAGTCACTTATTCTGTATAATCTTGGCTAGTTTTCACCTAGTGGAGTTGTTAAGCAATGAAGTTCTTTGTCACTCTTCTTGTTGCTGTTCTGTGAGCAACTGAGAGCGAGGGTTTGCTATGCTGGCTCTGAACAATAAGTAGGCTAAATACGTGAATCCCCCTAAAAGTGGGGAAAAAGAGACAGCTCACAAGTGGAGTTTGTCTGTTGGCTGCTGACAGCTTGGGTAGGTTTTGCAGTGGTTTTTCTTGGTCGGATTTGCCATGTGG
Source organism: Charadrius vociferus (assembly GCF_000708025.1). NCBI lineage: Eukaryota > Metazoa > Chordata > Aves > Charadriiformes > Charadriidae > Charadrius > Charadrius vociferus. The sequence continues at coordinate 4,434,637 of NW_009661372.1, read as the reverse complement.
TATCTCCCTCCATTCCCCCCCTCCCTGAGGCACTGTGGGTGCTCGTGCACTTGTGTTAGGAGGTACCATCTAATTTTGTTTCTGACAGGAACCCATGCAGACATGTGCTCTGGCTTAGAGCAGTGACCCTTTTCTTTGTTCCTCCCAGGGCAGCTGTTGCTGCTTTAGCTGCTTCTGGCATTTCTCACCCACCAGACTGTTGTGCTGCCGCTTCGCAACGCAAAGCACATTTCTCCTTGAACTTGTTCCTTGGTTCCTTGTAAAGGAGCAACGTAACAACATGCTGACAGGTCAAATGTGTGGATGGGACAATCTCCAGGCTGCAGTGCCAGAGAACTGAAATACTTCATAGTCCATTCACGGAGTAGTGGTGCCACAGAAAGTACCTGGGCAGACACACAAGTCCACTTATATGTTCAGCACATTTGATCCAGCAATTTACTGAGAGCTTACATTTTGAATAACAACTCAGAAGTGTTCCTCTTCTTTATTAAGAATGTACGAATGGAACAGATGATCCCTACAACAGCGATTCATCGTGATAGAGTGGTGTAGTTGCATTCACAGACCATACAGCTGGTAACGAGGACCTATAGTTTGAGGTGTCCGGTGGAAGAGTATAGTGCAAATGCTGATCAAAATTGCTGTGTTGGGGTTTTTTGTTTGTTTGCTTGTTTTTAAGTAAATGAGCTGCATCACGACTAATCAAAAGGAAGCAGCTGCTCTTCATCTGTGTAACGGTTCTTAAATGGTATTGAAAAGTAACAGTAAAAGAGAGCTGAATAAGAAACAGGGACATTTTAAAAAGTCATGGTTTGGTTTTTCAGGAATAACTTGCTTAGGAAAAACTGCTCCAAACAAAAAAGATGTACTTCTTTCTGCTGTTTGGAAACTGAACTGTGGTCTTATTACCTAGTACCCATACCTTGTTTTCTGTGGGTGGGCCACTTCAAATCAAAACAGCCTGTGTAGCCACAGGTTTCGATTGCCTCCAGTTAGGTAGCTGGATGAGTTCCTCTGTTCATTTGACCCTACTTTCAGAGCAAGTCATAGCATTTTCACTGGAACAAGTGTATTAGTGGTCCTCTGTTAGGTATTGTCTTACAGACAAAGAAATACTGAAGAGCACCTATGTGATGCCTCAGTATCAGTTCTCACTGCCTGCAGCATTGACAGGACTGTCACCAGTTCTCCTTGCTTTGCCCATGTCCTTTCACCTTTTTTTCCTGAGGAAGGCTGAGTGCTGCTTCTTAGACACCTTCCCTCACCTGAAATCCACCAAAGGCAGCGCACTTCTCCGTCTACTGGGTCTCTTAACTGGGCAAAGATTAGAATGACGAAAAACTTGAAGTTACACCTCAAATGACCTAAGACAGCACATGGCACTAAAAGATTGCTTTGTGTCTAACTTCTGCCTCCAGAGAGCTGTCCTAGGGGCAGAGCCATCCTGTGTTAGGCGCTGACCACACACAACACAGAACTTGCCCTTGCCCAGGAGAATTACTCAAGTATAACCTGAAGAAATGAGCAGATGCAACAAGCAGGAGAAAGGATATGAAACAACAGTGGAATAAAAGTGGCTGGTAAGATAAACAATGGTCAAAGCACACCATCTGCTTTTCTGCAGAGCCTACAAATCACAGAACAATGGCTGGAGTGAGTTTAAAAAGCATTTGAGGAAAAAATAATTACTGTTGCTGTGGTTTCTGAGCATTTGGGAAAGAATCGAATTGAATTGTATCTGCATCTTTTTCAATAACTCACAGGGTATTCCAGTCCAGGCCTATTTTATTCAAAAGTGTTTATATTTTTGAACAAAATTTCTGACCGCCAAAGCAGCAGCTATGTTTACAATTCAGAGGCACAGCTCTGCTGTCAAAGATCCAGGAAAAGCAGCTGTGTTGGAAAAATTTCTATGAGCCAATGACAATGTCTTTCTTTTCTGAAGAAGCATGACTCAAAACTGCTGTGACTTGTGATTTTGCTTTTCTTTCTCAAAAGACATGGAAAAATTGCTACCTTCGAGCAGGTGGTCATATGTTAAATGGAAATAATGTTCACTGAGAGGCACATCATTGGCAATTAACCCACACAAGAATAATGTGCCTCTGCTTCTTCTGGCAGCTTCAGTGGGAGTGGGATGTCAATGAGATAAAGAATCAGTGCTGCCCTTCATTAATGGAAAAGGATTATTTTTTTTATAGCAAGAGGTATGATAGTATGACAGGTACTATTCCCTTCCTTCCCAAATGTGTTAATAGCCCAGAACTTGGATGCAAAATAGCACTCTCTAATTCCATGTCACATACTCCAATGAAATTGTCACTGTGGTTATTGAGATCTGCCACAACATTATCAAGATGATGCCAAAATCTACTGCATACTGTATGTATTTGATGTCATCAGTTCTCTCTGAACTGTGAGCCTAGTGGCAGATACAATTTCCCCCACCCCACTGGATTTTTATACCATGAGCATTAGAAAATCGCAGTCCTGCCAATTTGTTAGTCACTAAGAACAAGATACTTGTACTGGTCCTACCTATATTCTTAAAATAGGATTGGTTTTGATCACTAGTAAACTGCTTTTGCCACTTATGACTCTAAGTTACAAGGAGTAGGAAGTGGAACTCGAAGTAAAAGTATGATTTCCTGCTGTTTCCCTCCTGACACTTCACGTTCAGATACCACTGAGCTTAAGTGATTCTGTTCTTTATCCCCATCCCTCCCCTCAAGCCCTTTTGTCGGTGCATTTCTTCAGTTGTCTGCAAAAAAAATTAAAGCTCACGTGTTTATTTTCTTGGCTTTTTAAAATGAAAGACTGCAATAATGAACATGCTAGAAAGCTACTATATATCCTATGGACCCAGTAGAAACAGAGGAAAGTAGGATTATGCAGAAATGCTGAGGATTTAGGGCTCTCAGCCCTGGAAGCTAAGTTTTTCTCTCTAACCTCTGTCAAGCTGTCAATCTTCAGGCCACATTATACTAGGTATCACAGTTAATAACCATCAAGGGACCAGTTTAAATTCTGCCCACCTGCTTTTGCAGTGTATCAGCAAACATTTGGGTATTCAGTAATCTTTTGTGGGTTTTCTTGTTATTAGTTTGGTAGGTTTTACTGTTGAATTGGATCCCAAGGGATCATCTGCTTATCAGTTTCCTAGTAGCTAGCAGGTGTAGTCTGTGGATGATCTGCTGTTATGCCATTAGCTCTGTAAGAACCTTGTATTTTGTCACTTCTGATGTAGCCTAATGAGACACAAGACTCTTACTTTCCTGTAACAACAATTTATCACTCTTCAGAGAGTGTGCTGTTAAAACAAGTGTGTTTTCCTTACACATGCATATCTCACAAGGGCCACATTCCCACCCTTTACTAACATCTTTTATTGCACTGTACCTCAGATGATTATTTGAGACTTGCAGGGGTAGTTTAAAAAGGTAATTTATATGGAGGATGTTACAGGTATTATGTTTTATAACAATTTCAGAGCAATAAAAGGTGAATAAAATTTCCAGAGTCATTGTTTTCTTCTAGGATGCCTAAAATCTATGACATATATATGAAGTGTAAACTTGGTAAGTGTTCTTGGTTTTCATATAGGGAATCTGAAACACTGATTTTTATATGTATTATTGATATAGATATGTAATATATATATTTATTCTAATTGTGAGAGCGAGGAGAAAAGTTTCGGGGGGGGGGGGGGGGGTGGGCT
>NW_009661372.1:4398472-4430898 GCF_000708025.1 Charadrius vociferus | reverse complement strand
TGTTCTCAGAGAGCAATTTTTTGGTTCTCCAAAAGTGTGTGACAATTTATTCTCTGAGATCTTTGGAGAAACACTGATTTTGTACGTAAGAGTGCACTTGGGCTAGAGAGAGAACAAAGCCTTTTTGTCACACCCCCTGCTTCTACCTGAGTTGTGTGGTATAACTCAACAGGCTAGATAACGTGAGAGGAGAACCTATGAGAGAAAGAGAAACTCATAACACTTAAATTTAACTCTGGTTCAAGTGCAGTCTCTACCAACTACTGTTGAGTCCTTGGACCTTTGTTTCCTATGTTGCAGGCAAATGCCAGAATTTCTTCAGATGGATGTATATGTATTCTGACACGAAATTCATCCCAGACCTACAGGAGTTTTCACTGTGGTTGTCTAACGTCATTTGTGATTTTAATTTGTCTTACTATGAAAAGGAAATTGCAAGAGTTCTTGGTCAATAAGAAGAGAAAAACTCTGTCCCTTCTATAGGAAATAATGGCCACTGGGAATTTTCCACAGGGTAGGCTAGTTAGGCACCAGTCTAGGCACTACTGTTTCTGCAACCTTGCAGGGGCTGTCACCATTTGGAAGTGTAATTGCTCTGTCACTCCTTAAGGCTGTTGGAATTACATGTGCATCCAACTTTCATCAGAAAATACTGTAGCCTAGTTTAATTTAATGTGTTTCTATAGAAAAAAAAAGCATTTCACTTACTGCAGTGGATTAATTTCTAATAAATCGAACACTTCTTCCCATGCAACTCAGGTAGCCCTGGAACAAAATCACAAAACAGTTTTTCATGTAAGTGCAGAGTGAGTTAAATACATTGAATGTGTGACTAACCAAGAAATCAGTTACCATAGTAACACTAACTGCTTGACAATCCTTAAACTTAGCATCCTACATGTTCCGTAAAGAATATCAGCATCATTATTATTATTTTTGTATTCCTTTAAACTATCCTAGACCAAGACAGGAGCTCCACTGTGCCCATAATCTAGGAACACATGTGAAAACATGTAGTTTTTTGGTACACGTACTTTTCTGAATTGTGTAAAAGGTAAAATGAGTAGGATGAGCAACAGGAGGGCTTCACAGCTAGCGCACAGCGTGATGAGCGTTTACCATAACTTTTTTTTTTCCCTCTTTGTCAAGTCATAACACCCGACGCTCTCTCAGCATTTCTTTTAGTTCCCACTGTGGCTGCAAGGGATCTACCCTTGTAAATTTAGACTGTCTTTTCCTCTCATCTGTTTTGCTACTTAAGTTGGGTGTGTCTCAAAGACAAACAAAAATCCAGCAACTTGTCTTGCAATTCTCTTGGAAAAAGGCTTCTTTCCACACTGTGCCTTCAGACACCCTTGTGTCCATGGTAGCTGATAATTCTCTATAATTTGGGGCCTTCAAAAGAAGCTCTAAGGACAGCATAATCGGAATTTTTGACTTTGATTAGCTAGTTGATTTTGTTGACAATATTGCTGCAATAACTTCATAACGACATTTTTGATATTTTTTGTACATGCATATACTTCAGTTGATCTAATTCTGACTGTTAATAAAACACAAACTAATCTTGCAGATTTCACTTTACATTTGTTTGGCAAGTCCAGTTTATTCCTCTAGCTTTTCAAAATACAATTTATTTCATCATTAAGAATAACCTGTGTTTTTTCATGCCCTTTCTCCAATGAAACGCTAGCATATCTCCATTTCCAACAGCACCATTGTTAAACAAACTCAGCATACAGTGGCCCCCATTTAAGTTTAATGTGTCCACAGTTTAGAGTTGTGATTTGACAGTATGACAGCGGTCAGATTCCTCCACATCCAAATGGACATTTAGCCATAACACCTGCCCAGATGTTGGGCAGCTTTAGAAGGATATCAGGAAATACCTTATCTGCAGGGTCTGTGTAGAGTCAACCGCTCTACTACTGCAGTATGTGTACCCACTAACATCACTTCCTTTTTTCTGGTTTGTTTTTTCTTTTTTTCTTTTTTTTTTTCTGGTCATGTGCTGTTAGGATTTTTTATTCATGACTGGTACAATTATATCTGATACTTAGTAGTAAAAATAAATAAATAAATCTTAGCACTGGTGTGAAATTCAGATTTGAGATTTGATTTCCTTGCATACAGTATATTCACCATAAACCTGGGGTGCTCTCCATGCCAGTGCTCTGTAGGAAGGAGATGTTTGTACATTGTTCTGCTGCATCGCCTAAAAGCTGTAAGTAAAAGGGATCAAATCTCCTCCTTCATGTTCTCCACTACACTGGGGGTGAGCAGTGGTTGGGAGGTGGGTTTCGCTCCCTGATTCTCCCTTTTTGTAATGTTGGCTCGAGGCAGTAGGATGGGGCTACAGGTACTGGCTTAAAGTAAAGCAAAGTAATGGAATACAAGCTGTGCCGCTCAATGCCATTTGTCCCTAGCAAATATTAAACATCCCCTTTCTCTTCAGGAGAGGGCGTGTAATAAGCACAGAAGGTGGCTGTACGGCTTATTAGCTTTAGGCTGGCAAGGACTGCTGTTACTTTTTCAATTAATTTTCAAGTCCAGACCTTTGGCTAGCTCAAATCCACTGTTTCATGTTCTCTAAAGAAAGGAGTTTGTGTGCTGGAAAGTTTGGACCATTAAGTCACATTTGTTGCTAATGTAACTGCTTTCAGCGTTCATGTTAATCTTTAGATGGGTTACCAAAGATAAAAGGAGGGTGGAACCTTGTGTGCATGTGCATGGCTTCACAACAGTCTGTGGGAACCAGGAGACAGCTCATGATAGAAAAAGGCAAATAAAAAGGGTTAGTCTGCAGCAAGCTTCACTACTATGCTGCTAAAAGTTCCCCTAGGTGGTTGTGTTTTCATGGTTTAAATGATCAAGCCTCACTTAGATGTTCACTTCAGAAATGCAGTGGATTAAAAAGCTATTTTCCTAGGATTGTTTGCTGCTGTCTGTTTGCCAGAACTTATAACAAATGCATGAAAAGGATCTTTCCAGTGTTCATCATTACCTTTAGGACAAAGAAAATTATATTAACCTTAACACTCTGAGAAGGAGTAAGAGCATCATTCATCCCACTGGATCTGGTTTAGGAATTGAACTTCGGGCAATATCATCTTAAACCATTGCAGCAGTTGCTTCAGTGAGCATCTATCACTGGTTCCCATCCTGTTTTGATGGAAGTATATGGGGAAAGGCCGAAAGATGTTGTTTCCCACCTGTTATTCTGATATTGATTTTGATAAACTGGTAAATGATTTTGAGGTCTCCACACTTAATTTTCTCTCTACATGCAGTAACAGCAAATGAACAAACAAAAAAATTCAATTTATTTTGCTTAGACTAGGAAGGTGCTAGCAGTCCTTTATAATTTGCATATTTTGAGTATTTTCCCTCTGAAATTTTTGTGGGAACTTTCATCTCTGTGGGAAACATCAAAATTTTGTAATCTGATTTGGGGACAGACATTAATTTGGAACTGTCAATAAAACAGGGTGATTTCCTGCTAGCTCTGCTGAACATTTATGTTGTATGACATATAACAGGTATTAATTCATTCAAAACTAAAGTTTTGATTCTAAATCTCAAAATGCTGCCGTATAAGATTTCCCACATTTTTTACTGGAATTATGACTAGATTATTTTCACAAGTCTTGTTCCAATAAAACAGAAACATTTATCTCATGCTTTTAATGTAACTATCGATACTAAAATTAACACTTCCATTGTCCTGTTGGTAGAGAGAGGTATTTTGGTTTGTTTGTTTTTTTTTTTTTGGTCACGCTAGTATCTTCCCCCTTCTCTTTCTTTCTCCATTCTTTACACTTGTTTGAATTAGGTGAAGTTGTTTGTCAGGCCAGATTTGGAACAAAAATATGTATGATATGTAAGTATATCCTTGCTCATAAGATTGCTATTTGTGTTTGATGCAAGAAAATAACTTTCCTGTTTTAAAAACTATAAAAGTGAAAGACCCCCCCAAACAGAGTCGCTAAATAAATCCTTTTTCTATAGTCCCTAAAAATCAAAACCTGTCCCTTGGCTTTACTGATCTTCCAATTTCTTTTTCTACAGGCGTCATTTATTCATTGCTGTTACTCTCTTCATTTTTCAGCATGCACTGACCCTGTTTCAAGTACCTGCAATACACCGTGCTTAGATTACCTGGTGACCATGACACTCTATGATGTTCATGTTTTATACTAAATTGTAAAGTGATGGGGAATTATCATCTGACTGTTTCTAACAACAAAGATATACTGCTTTATAGGCATTTGGATGGGAGGCTCACCTGGTCAAAACTCTGAGATGGATCTGCTCAGATCTTCTCCTCAGAGTGAACTCCCAAGGGAGGACCAAAAGACTTTAAAAATTAGAAAATCCTGGTTTTCATTGAAAAAGCTAGAAATGTAACTCTTTTTAAATAAAAAATATATAAACCAACAAATTAGGGCAAAACAGAAGTAAAGAGGGACTGTGTAAGACTCACTGTCCACTGCTCTCTTGCCAGCTGAATGCTGTTGTTGCTGAAACATCTGCCCCCTGAGACAGTGCTTTGGCTTGAGGCAAAGCCCTCTCCTTTGCTCTCCCTCCAGGGATCTCTGCCTGTCTCATTCTCCTTAGAAGAACATATAGATCCAAGGAAAGAGCATTACAGATACTCTCTGTCATGGGCAAAATGACCACACAGTTTTCTCGGGTGTTCCTTCTAATTTTGGGGTGCAGAGGGTCTGTGGATGGAGGTGGTTTTTTTCACAACAGTAGCAAAAGATCAAGCACTTAGCTCTCAGGCAGAAAAGCTGCAACTGCTGATTGTTTTTATATGGAATTCCATTCATACGATATAAAGATATATTGGCATTTTAATTTCTATGTTTGTTGCTGACTGATGCATGCAAATAGCTAATAGTATTCTACTGACTGAAATGATAACTTGCCCCCCTCCCCCCTCAAAAAAAGGAAGAGAGGCATTATGATCCAAAAGCAGCAGTGCCTCCTGTTCATTACAAAGGGGAACTTTTTTCAAGGCAGCTAAAATGTCACTCAGGGGTGTCGAAAATAAATGAAGAAAAGTTTTGGCAAAGAGATTTCCATTCTTGCTTTAAACTGCTCATGTGAGACATCAGTGTACAGAAACCCCAACTGTGAGCAAAATTAATGTTTTGCAGCTATGCAAATTTTAAACATGCATAGAAGGATAATAATATGATAACTTAAAGTAGTTACCATTCATTGTAATATTGCCAGTGACTGTTGGATCAAAGACAATGCAAAAATTTGATGATGTGTATCACGTTGTGATAATGAATCTATTAATTAGCACACACGTTCGAGTGCCAACATGTTCATAGATTATGCAGCTCGCAGGAGAGTCACAAGAGGTCTGGAACACTGGTGTATGCTAAGCATTTGGTTTGGAATTACTAAATAAGCGGTTGCCCAGAGTGTTAATCTGCATTAGGAAATTTCTGAAACAACTGTCACCTAGGCAATACCCTAGCAAACTGGATTTGCAGGACAAGAATGTTTGGTGGACTGCAAGGACCTTCAATCTTTTCTTCTGTGTACAGAACAATCTACCTGAGGGAGATTGCATAGCGCATGCCTTTTTCTTTTCCCCTTCCATGGTTATGGTCAGGAGAACTTCTACAGGGAAAACTGCAATGTGGGATGAGTGACCTGACCCTCAATCCATGAGGCCCTCAAAGAGAAGTATTTTTCTTTCTGCTTCTTCCTTGCTTCACCTGTGGGCTTTGCCTTGCTCCAGAAGAATGCAGTGGTCTTGGAGGACCCCTGGAGAGGGATGTGCCCTCGCAGTAACCAGGTCTTTGAAAATCTGCAGTGATAACAAACAAGAGCCTCACATGGACAAACTGAGAGGGATTTTGGCATGTCATATGATAACCAAAATATTCAACATTTTTATTCATTCTTAGATGTGTATGTTTTTCATTTATAAGGTTTACCACAGTCCTGGATGGGGAAGATATGTAGCAAGATCACTGCAACCAGGTTCTTCTCTTTGGGGAATAGCAGTTTCTAGTGAGCTTCAGTTCTTTGAAGTAATTTGTCCTCTGATATCTATTACTCCAGACTTACTTGGCATCTCCATGCTGAAGGCTGATTTCAGATGTCTGAATTTATTTACCATTACACTTTTAATGCTTTTCTGAAGAAGTGAGGTTGACGATTCAGCAGTAACTGGAGAAACTTCTGCATCTAGTATTGCTATGAAAATCAGAGAGGATGACAAGCCTGAGATTTGAGAGAAGTTGCCAGTAGTGGACACTGTCATTCCCTCAGCCAAAGTAAGGATCATTCCTGTAAATTAGGATCAGAATTTGTTCTCAGCAATGTTATGCAATTTCCTATGGAGAGAAAAAAAAGAGTGTTGCTGAAAATAATTCTGTGATGATAGCAAGGAGAGAATTTAAGTGGCTTTTCATCAGGTAGATTACCTACATCGTATTTAAAGTATTTGCATCTTAAAGCTGTTTTTCTGCAGCAATAACAGAGAAGAAAGGGTGAGCACACAGCTTTGTTTTCTGTGGGTATCAGTCCAGCTCTATTACAAGAAGTAACTATAGTTGAAATAAATAAAAACCATTTGTTACTCTAAATTAGAAACAGAAAAAAAAAAAAAGAAATCCATTGTTCTGATATGTTGATGAATTTGGCTCAAGGGATTATTACCATCAGCAGACAAAAGCTGACACATGGCATTGTGTTGCACTGCATATTGTGCTCCGACAGGCATGCAAACACAATGTTGCTCATGTTTGCATCATACGGCATTGGCATAACACCAGAGTCCTGAAACGTTGTGTAGGCAGCACTATCTGTCTTTGTGTGCCAGTAGATGGAACTTTAAATTGTGTCACCGCTGCAGAGCTACTGAAGAAAAAAACTCATGGCTGGAGCATTACTGGAAGTTTTTAAAAATAAATCTTAATTACAAGCCAAACAACTATGGTTTGGAAAAGGAGTCTGTCCCTTCAGTAACGTGTCAAGGAGACAAACACAAGGTAGGTCAGGAAACATAGGTTTTCAGTGGTGGTGCTGGAGAGGTCAGAGAGAGACAGCAGTATTGACTGTGGTAAGAATGGCCTGTGCTGCGTATATGAGGTCTGCAGCAGGAAATTAATGATCTAAACTGGCGAGCTATTATATACATTGGGCCAAGAATATGTCATGAGCTTTTCTAGAACTAGCTGTGAGCAGGGGCTAGATGCTCAGCTCTTATAAACAGAACAATAAAGAATATGGCTAGAAGAGACATTTTAAGATTATCTAGTTCATTCCCAACCTCAGGAACTCTACGTGAAAGTTTCCTAACAAAAGTCTTTTCTAGGAGATCCTATAATCTTTCCTAGACAATCTATTCTTGCCCTTAACCATCCATAAAATCAAAGACATCTAATCTATATGCAATCCTGGATTATTGCTTCTCCTCCTACATCCAGGAGACACAAGAAAATATTTATTAATTTTCTCATTGCAGTGTAGTCCCGAGACTAAACAAACATCCCTGTCATCTCTGACTCCCCCACCCACCCTGCCCCTTATGTCTCCAGTTGTTAGTCTGCTCTGGAAGATTTCCACTAATGTAATAGTTTCTAAACTGTCGTACTTAGAGCAGAGTATTCTCATTAGTAGGGTGTTTACTCATGTGGGTTCAGTCAGTCAAGACTGACTACTGATAGTCCTATTAATACCTCAGATGATGCCATGTTGCAAAAGTATGAGTTGGTAAAACTTCTTTGGTCTGTGAATCGTTCCATCCTCACCTCCTTTCCTGCAAAGCTGCTGCATAGATGTTCTTCAAGTTGAACTTGTGCAGTTGATTATTCCCACAGAAGCATAATATTGTGTACAGATTATTTCCTTGTCAAGATAATTTTAAATGCTTTCTATCCGCCAAAGTGAGTGTAATCTTTTCCACTTCATACACACACAAACTTATTAAGTGCACTGTCTATTCAAGGATTCAGATCATTAATGTGAAAACCTATTTGATATATTTTTACAGTTTGATGGTGAGACATTAAGAACTACACTATGATTTTTCTAATCACTTCTTTATTTGTTTCATGGTAGCTCCCACTTGGACTGTATTTCTGCAGTACTCTTACAGAAAGGTCAAGAGAGACAGTCAACACCCTTCCTAAAGTGGGAGATATTGCATCTACTGTCTTTTGTCTATCTAGAAATCTTGCTATGTTTTTTTTTTTTAGCCTTTTAGGAGATTGTCTTGGAGGCCAATGTATTTTCCCTTACTTGTGGCTTTTAGGTTAGACAAACGATGACATTTCATCCCAGTGTTCTCTGATAGAAAGCCAGTGCTGGCTAGATTGTTCCTTGGCACTCTGATAGCTTTATATAAGCCTGATGAATCCAGCCTACAGAGACTTCTCACATAAAACTCTATTATATGTGCTCCAGGAAAGAGCTGTAACAAAGGGATATACTGGGTTATTAGTGAAAAAAATATTTTGGGTAATGGAAAGAGGTTATTCAGAAATACATCGCATCCTTAAATAAGGATTGATCCTGTAGTAAAACCTTAGTGGAGTCTCTGCTTTCATATCTTCTTGGTAGTTGTATATTTTATTCTCTGCCAATATAAATAACTTGCCAGCTCGCACTGGATTCCCTTAGTTCCCGTCTGCTCTGTTGTCATTTTCCTACTTGCAAAGCCACCAACAAGTTTCAAGGGCTTTGACATTGAAGTTTTGAAACCAATACAGATTTAAGTTGCCTTTATGGAGTTACAGGAGTCCCTTGCACGTCCTTGGATCAGGCCCAAGTTTGTGTCCACCTCTCTCTTTGCAGAGCTGAGGTGTGATATAATTCTGAGTGCTATTTCAGAAGGAACACTGGGCTGTAAGGGAGAGCTGTGAAACGTGTTTTGAAGACAAGTGCTTCGAGATGCATTGAAAAGAGATGTAATAGCTGTTTCTGTTCATGGCTGTCAGGGTAAATAAGTGCTGGGAAAGGAGTATAGAGGGGATAAACAGGTTTTGTTTTCCATTTTACCTGCATATGGTAACTTCCTGTTGATGTCAGCGTTGTCTCCAGCCTCAGCCATGGTTTGTGCCCATCTAGCCCTATTGTGATTTCTATCCTGGCAGTACAAGAGCTTAGTTCTACAAGAGCTTAGTGCTACTTAATATATGCAGTTTAGAAGCTGGACTTTTGTATTTACAAAAATTCAGTTTTTCATCAAGTAAGTGTTATATGACAATGATTTTTCTTTAATCCAGCCCTTCCATAGTACAGGTAGTGATGCCTAACACCTTATTTCCCTGCTTCCCATTGCACAAACACATTAAGCAAGTGCATATAAAAACTACATAACTGTTATCTAAATATGTCCCTGAGGCTTACAGAGCAAGATTGGATTGCACAGAAGGTGGGCAGAAGCATAAAATGTTGTTCTGGTTATGCCATTTCTGAAAGCTGAGTATTCTCTTAACCATGTACTTGTCAACCTTAGTTTCTTCTTTCAATGAGAAACATAATTTGTATCTCTCTGTCAGGGAAAAAATGCCAATTCTTATGTTTCCATAAAAGTGAATTGTAGAATTTGTTATGCTACTTCCTGTTGTAATCAACACACGAAACAGTAAGCCATTTTCTTTTGACTTAGTGGATATTCTGGAATAATCTTAAGAAGCTGGCTTTTTTTTTGTTGTTGCTTCCAATGTTTATTTGTTGCCCAAACGGTCTGTTAAGTTTGTCTAACTTCTTCAATAACTTTGGTCTTAGAAAAAAGGCATTCTGGATTCTGCCTGGAATATTAAATTACCCTGAGAGTTGGTTTGTAGAACAATTTGTAAGCTCTCATCCCTTATTCTGTAGATGGAAACACATGTTATGAAAACATTTGGGCTACAGATGTGAGGATTTGAATACTTGTGATAACAAAACAAGTACTGGCAAATAAGTAAACTTATTGTGGATAACCTTATACTGTTTTTTTTTTATAAAAAGTTGCATATTTCTGCCCTATTGTCCTTTTTCTTCTTTCACCCACTCTTCCCAAATACAAAAATGTGCCAAGTTCTTGTTGCACCTAAATGAAAGTGTTTCTTTTATCACGTAAGGAATAACATGATCTTATTACTAATTTTTCAATAAATATATTAGGGTTTTCACCACTCTTATGCATACAGTCAGTTACCCTGCAGCTATACAGTTGGCTTGTCTGCCTGCTGGGAAGACATCAGGCTATCTCACCCCAAAACTGAGCAATGCCTTTCTTGCTACTATTGCCAGGTCTAGGCTGCTATGCTTCTAGTCTGACCTGGGGCCAGAAGGAATGCAACTTGAGAGAACAGCATGAGATATTGTAATAATAAAAATGTTTAGGGTTAGAGTCTGAGCTGAATCTTTTTCCGCCTATGGCTTTAGTCAAATCACAATACAATAAGAACTGCTCAAATTCAGCTGACTGAAACTCCTGCTCACTGAAACATCTCTGCCGTGTTCTGTACTTGAGCTAGAGGCACAGTCTGTTTTCCAGTCTTTTGCCCAGTTGAATTAATATAGTGCGTCTCTTAGAAGGGTACTAGAGAATGCCATGCACCTTTTGTTCACTAAGTTACAGGGTTCTTTGGTAGCACAAGCCCTTGTGTGAAGGCTAGACTCTGCTGTGAATTCTCACCTCTGGAAAGACTGCACTATCTGCGTAAAACACCACCTTTAACAATAAACAGAACCTGTCCCAAGGCTTTACTTGGTTTCTCAAATATTTTGCAGCCACTGCAAAGTTCTAAAAACCATCTTGAGGAATCTTGTGTGAAGTGAGAACGTTTTTCTGTTCTTTAACTTGTATTAAATGAGGTAATTTCATAGAAGATGCAGAAATGTTTGCGAGTAAAAGCATTGTGGTAGTCTCTTTAGCTTACAGTTTCGCAAATGCAAAATTGCTCAAGGACTGCATCCTAGAGATGCATTCTAGAAAATAATGCAAGTCCAACAGTGTTAGAGCAAGCTTCAGGTGTCAAATCCCTCTCAAGTCTGGTGCCAGCTGGGGTTATCTTGTTTAAAATGGGTGGGGAAGAAAGGCAAGTGTGTGCATGTGGAGACATGAATATTCAATCTGGCCCAATATTAAATGCAAATCCCAATCCACTTCTGCAGTCATGTGGCGGGAGACGTGACTATCCCCCAGAACCTTATGGTGGCAAGTGTGTAGAGGGTTGTCCTGTCTGGATGAGGGCTTGCAGTATGATGCATCACAACAAGACTGACTTTGATGTATAATGGTTGTGCTTTGTGGTTTTTTTTTTGTTGTTTTCTTTTTAAAGAAAAAGAATCAAGCATAGTACCTGCATATTGTATCAGATACTGTTTTAATGTTCACCTACTTGAGAAATTTTTCAGAATATCATTAAAGGGCAGTACACGTGTAATGATTTGAATCTTCCTACTAGGATGGCTACCATGCTTTCATATAATAAGGCTGTCAATTATGTTAATACTTCCATTCTATGTTAGTACTTACATCACTTATTTATCAACAGATAATATAAAGATTTCCCTAGCTTCATGCATTCTTGCACTTAATGCTTTATATAGCTGAATAGGTGACATCAGGGTGAATAAAGTAAAGTAAAGTAATAACTAATGAAATCTGAGACCAATGCTGTATAAATGCAGTAACCACAGACAACCAAGAAAACAAAATACTGCCTCTTAAAAATGAATCCTTTAATTGTAAAAAATGCACCATGCAGCTCAGGGATGTTCTGGAAGCTTGGTAGGATGCTACCTGCTTGCAAAGGGAGTTTGCTATGCAAAGAAGTTTTGACTTTTTGCTTCCGATCAGACACAACCTGATTATGTTGAATGCCAAAGGAATGACAGTTATTGAGGCATATGCTTGTCTATTTGGAAATATTTGTTCTTTTCACTATGTTTTCAAATCAAATTCCAAATAATTTTAGTTTCCTTTTCACTTTAGAAGGATGCCAAATTTTAACTAGGGTGCAAAAGTGTTTCATTTTTACCACTTCATAATGATTTAGGGGAATGGTAGACCACAATTACAAATCGCATTCATAAATATTTATCTATCTTGGGGTTTGCAGCTTGGATGATACTGAGTTTAATCTGTTTACAACTGATTTTATTTTCAGAGGCAAATATTTGGGGTCAAATCCAGCCTTATTCATGAAAGGTACTGAATTCAACAGCTTAAATCAATGAGAACTATGAATACTGATTATGTCAAGATGTAATGAATTATGCTTTCAAGTGTTTAGCCTTTCTCAAGGTTTAGCTCATAATGTGATTAATCACATAGGTACGACAGGCAGGATTTCAACCATAGCATTCTTGCTAACATAACTAATTATGTGCAAATAGTGATGAAAAAAGAAACAGGATCTTTTCGGACTGAAAAGCGGCTTCCTGACCTTCAATAACTTTGTTATTCTAGTAAGTTTACTATAGATGGAGAAGAGGGAGTGAACTGTCCACACACTGGTGTAGCCAAGCACTTCTCCTGTCCCAGCTGTGTGCTGGGACCAGCGTTAGCTAAGAGACTTGGCGCCGAGAGGAGTGCTGGAAAATCACAGGGTAAGGAAGCACACGAAAGCATAATCCTGAACAAATGTGATTTTTCCCTTTGGGCTTCTCTAGGGCAAGCCAGAAAATGCAGAAGATATAAACAGAAAGATAACGAAGTTACCCTTGCTCGTCAAAGACATATATAGAAGAAGAGGAATTTCACCTCATCAGTGTCTGTCTTAATGCCTAGCAAAATTTCTCTTGCTAAATCACTTTACTGACATGCAAATCTCTGCTGTAACAACAGCTACACTACTATCTTACACGCATTGTAAATGCCTGCATTTCTAGCCTTTGTTAGGCAGCTCTATTAACCTGTATCGCCAGTGCTTCTTGCCAAGAACTGCACAAATAAAATACCCAGCGATGCTCCAACTTTTTTACATACCTCTGTCTGTTTATAAAGTTTTATTAAGTAAACATATTCTTTGGCTTCCACATATTTATAGTTACACGTATCTGCCTGTGGTAGTGGCACTGCTGTGACTACACAGCAGAAGTCACGAAAACGATACAGAAATGGAAACATACTTTATCAGTTTGGTAATGATGGTAAGGTTCAATTCCTTTACCAACAGAAAAAAGTGATTTCTACAGCTGATAATATATGGTATATGTACAGTCAATTTCAGTAATTTCTAGTATGTGTATTTGAGCTGGTATTCTTCATTCACTGAAAATTTTAAATGCATTTGCTGTGAGGAAATCTTAACTCATTCTGGTCCAGTGAATTTTGCTTTCTTTACAAATCGTGGCTTAGCTTCAGGAGGAAAGTCTGAGGGTGCCATCCAGCCCAGCCTGGATTAGGGTGACCTGGGTGACCTGGGCTCCCCCGGAGAACTACTTTAAGCAGAGGAAGCACTGAATCCAAGTTCTGGGAAAAAAATGTTCCAAGCTGCATTTTTATGTCTATTCTTGTCAGCTCTTTTTTATTTTTTTTTTTTATTACTTTCAAAAGGAGAGAGGCTTCTACCTCAGAAAGGCCACTCCAGACCATGAATCACAAGTGACTGGAAGAGGATGCTTGATTAAGACAGAAGCCTTGGAGAGCAGCGAGACTTGGGGCGTTTTTACACTAATAGGGTCAGACAGACTTGGGCTTGCTTTCTTCTGCTGCTCACCTTGAGACCGTAAGTGCAGGGAACAAGGCTGTGGGACATATCTGAGCTGGCTGGACAAGCAATTTGTGCTTCCTAGCTCAAGGTAATGCACTCTCAACAATTTTGCTTATTCAATTTGTACGTATTGCATTAATGGATCTACAACTGTCACGAGGAAAAAAAAAAAGCAATTAGAAGGATGAATATAGTCAAATACACATAAAGAGTTAAAATTCAACACTGGGGATATTATACCAGCAAAGAGAGAATCATAGTTGCTGTTAGCCATCTCGCTTGAGTTCAATAAACATATTTTTGCAAAACCCTAAAGCTTTTGCTAATGAATCACAAA
The DNA here is from genome assembly GCF_000708025.1 of Charadrius vociferus. NCBI lineage: Eukaryota > Metazoa > Chordata > Aves > Charadriiformes > Charadriidae > Charadrius > Charadrius vociferus. The sequence goes on along the minus strand of NW_009661372.1, from coordinate 4,416,876 downwards.
TACGAGACCTCAAATGAACCATGGATAATCCTGAACTTATTAGGGACTAGTCACATGGGAAATGTGGGCACACTCTGAATCACTGGAGCAATGTAGGCATGCCAAGAAATGGTGACACAAGGGAGCTCAAGGCTGCAGCTGTGCTTTGCTGCTGTGTCAATACATAGATACATGAGATGAGAGTGCTTTTTATACCCTCTCTTCTCCCTGTCCACCTGAAAGCAACCAGCAAAATATGATAAGTATTTACAAAGACTAACTTTCATCTGGGAGGTCTTCAGGGGTCTGTCCAGCACTAATCCAGGGGACTTAATCCACAATCACCTTAGCTTCTGTCTCTAAAGGTTTTCCTACACCAGGAAGCATTGTCTTATCTTTGCTGAACAGTTAACATATAATCTCATTTGGATGCAGAAATTAGTGGTCTGGTAGGCTTTCATACATAACACGTTGTGCTAAAAAATTTTCATGAAATCTAACCAGAGACATTGGTTTCTTCCAAACATAGCTGGAAGAGGAGATGGAGGTGATGCTCCGTAATAGGACAAATACATAATAGGTAATAGGACAAATACAAATTGGACATCAGGAATCCCTTCCTCACTGAATGCTGGAGCCTGTAGGCTGTATAGTCATGCTCCTTTTCTCTTCTTTTTCTTCCTCAAAGACTTTATTCAACACTTTGGCAGGAGAGAGATAGAGGCAGTAAAATATTAGTCTGGGAGGGTTTCCAAAAGGTAGGAGATGAGTTTCTAATCCCAAGACTATGACGTAGGAGGGATGATGCTGTTCCTGTTTCTGACTTGCTTTTATACTGACGTGTGTTCAGGAGAGGTTTCAGGCTCTGAATTAGAAGTGGAGAGAAGTGCTCACCTCTGATGCTTACTAACCTGGGGAACAGGCCATATATAAAGTACATTTTTTACACTTGTGTTTACCTATGAGCTAGCTCTTGTGGATTCTGTTTGGAAACGCCTCTTTCTTCTGCACAGGGAGCCTGGGTGCTTAAGGCTGTGTTCCACTACCTGAAAGTGGAGGTTTTGCAATGCTCAGCACTGTGACTCCAGAGTGGTTTCAGGATGTAACGTGCTAAATGTGACAGATGCAGAGAGGGTAGAGTAGCTGATATTACTGTGCATGGGGGTTTGATCCAGCATCTATTGAAATTAATACCTTTACACTTACTCTCATAGGCATTTGATCCTACTGAATATTTGATTTTGAGGTGAGGAATTTGGCTTACATACCTCAGAAAACAGAAGACTAAAAAGTAGGCTCAAACACAATTCTGATAGGGATTTTATACAAGAATTGATATTTCTCCTTGCATCAGCTGCAGTTACATAGGGCAGGTAGCAGGGCCAAGACTTTCACAAGCCTGCAATGATGTTGGAACCACTGCTTTCAGTGCCCAACCTCAGGCATTTACAAGGCTTGATACTTGAGACTGGATTCTCAGCACCTTCTGAAGCTCAGGCCTTTTTAAAGTGGAAAGTATATCTGTCAAGAAATAAGAAAGCCAAATTTCAAAGGCATTTCTGGAAAAAAAAAGGGTTTATAAGATATATAAAGATTAGGTTCTTTAGTAAAGCACTTATCAGGAAGCAGACCAATGAATTAAGCGAAAGAACATAAGGTATGATTACATACATATTATGGGACAAAAAAAAAAATACCGTGTCATCCAGCTCTCAACTCAATTTCTGAAGAAGAGATCTAGAAGGATTATCCAGTTCTCTGATGCCTCAGTAATTTTCAGTTCCTCTCCCCCAAATTAAAATCAAAGCTTTTGTAAATCATCTGCAAAGTACAAATATTATGGGAAGCAGTTTTGAAGTAGAAAGCTGTCTTTTTCACAATACTGAGTGCTGCAAAACCTGTAACTAAATCTAAAATAGATCCTCTTTTTGTCTTTGGCTTAGCCATGTGAAAGAGTACAATAAAACAAAGGGAGTACAAAACAATGTCCTATATATTTATAGATTGGATATAAATAGTCCAGCTGCAAATGTTGAAGTTAATTTTCTTCATTTCTCCTTTATTTTTCTTACATCTACAAGGTTACATGATCAGCACGATTATTTTTGTGTAGATTGCTAATGCTACTCCCATCAGATGAAAGACAGAGAATTCAAAGGAGAAATTAATATACAGAGGATTTGGCTTATCTTTCATTAACTGAGTATTTCCACTACAGCAGTAGTTCTCTTTTGGTAAGATCAGCATTTCTCAACATTCTTCCTCTCTTCCTCTTTCTCTTTCAATAATCCTTCTATATCTTCCCTCTTCATATAATTGAAATCAATATTGTCAGCTAAAACTTCTTCACAAATCCAGTTTACTGAAGGAGATAGGTGGAGTGCTGTGGAAAAGGAATAAAACCCTAAAATCTGAAACTTCTTTTTTCTCCCCATGACAAACAGATGTTAGGCATAAGATTCCTTTTGGGAAGGTGAAGAAAAATATTGTACGAAAAGTATTAACCAGCTGACAGTTAAAAAGTGACCCAAGGACCCTATTCCCACCCCTTGGTTTTTTAAATTAAATCAGTCTGCAGTTGCATATAGTTACATATAAAACCCAAGCTATTGCTACTATAGGCACACAGAGTTGCAGGAAAAGCAAAAAAAAAAAAAAAATACACTGCACAGAAGAGGAAGAGAAACCTTTCTGTGTATCATCCTTGATGAAAATATCACGTTTGACAAAAGGCAATTTATGTTTCACTTTAAAATCTAATCGCTCTGATTATCCAGCTCAGTCATGTGAATAGTCTTCCTCCAAAATCAGAGCAGAAAAGCTTTTTCAGGATTTAGTTCCCCCAGTGGCTTGCTGTAGAAGTTTCTCCCTTTGCCCACTGAGTAGTCACCTAGTCATCTTAGCAGGGGTATTCCTGCCACGTGACTTACACCCTCACAACAAGCAAAATAAAGGTATGCTGTATTTTAATGTAAAGTTTGTTCATATCCAGCTGCCATTTTCCTTTGTTTATTTGTTTACAGTAGGGCCTTGGTGGAAAAACGATAAGATTATCAGGGCTGCTATTCATCCTCTCAGTACTTACAAATATAATCTTAAAGTGTATAAGCAAAGAGAAAAAAAAAAAACACTGTTAGAATTAACGGGTTTGAAATGTTTTGATGAAGTGACTTACTACTCTGCCTCAGTAAACAAAATGATTTAGTAAATTGTAGTGCTGTGGCCTTTAATGCTTCAGAAAAGTTATACAGTGGTGGACAAAAAAGTAATGATTATTTACTGCAAAGACAACTTGATTTCAGGTCCCACTAGACTGCCTTTTGAAAATCCAATTGTATTAAATGGTTGTCCCTTGTTAGAACAATTGTGTTGACTTCTTCAAGGAAATCCATCGAATTTTTAGATAGGGTCCCTCCTGAAGGGGAAGAAAAAAAAATCAGATTATTTCCCAAAAGTGTATCAATCCATGTGTGTATTACTTCTATCTTTTATTATAGTGCTTACTCAGTTTTGCAGTCCTGACATCAGGTTTACTGGTCTGTAGTGTCACTTAGCTTCTCAGGAACCTTGGCATCGTATTGGCCATTTGCCAGCTGTCTGATGTTGATGTAGCCTTAAGCAAGACGTTATATATTCTGCAGTTAATAATTCGGCTATTTCATCTTGAATCACCAAATCCACAGGCAAATACTAGCTGATACTCCCTCCTTTATTTGTTTTTCCCATATCCTCCTTGACTGAGAAATCAATATGGGATAGATAGTCAAATTCTCCGTCTGGATCTCTTCGTTATGGTGGACTTGTTGAAAGGGGGACTTGTTGAAAGATGTATGATCAGTACTTAAGGCTTTGAGGCCTCCACCACATCTGCTACTCAATTATACAGATGCTTTCCCTTCTATTAGTCAAAGTCTCAAGTCACTTGGTTTTCAGGATGCCTAGGACTAACATTTTACATGTAATGATCAGCTAAGACCCCAGCTGATGTCTATGTCTGCCCAGAACAAACTGATCTTGAGTATATCTTCTACCTCTCTCACCATCACTGCCAATCCCAGTAGGCATTTTTGAAACTTGCTGTATAGTTTCTTTCCTTCCTTCCCTGCCCTGTCCAAAACAGAGGTGCTGCTACCTGTTCCCACAAATTCACTCCTTAAATAATCTTAGGGGCTAGGACTGTACCCTAGCATGTCAGAGACCATGCTGTAGATCTCTCCCGTGTGATAGAATCTTAAATCCCTCTGAGCTGGAATCTCTAATTGCCAGAATATAGGGTAAGGTTTTCTCAATTACTCTTACTGTTGAACAGAATAATTAAATAGCCATTGCAAAGCTCTACAGACCTATGGCTGAGGCAGTCATTTGGGACGTGGAAGCCTGGATTCCAGTCCCTGTACTAATAAGTGTTTAAAGTGTATTTTATTAAGAGACCCATCTCAGAAAGCCTTCTAGGTTAGTGGCTAAAGCATTGAGCCAAAAGATGCACATTAAAGCTCATCAAGCAGAGGAAGACATCGACCCTATTTGTTTTGCATCTTGCGTGCGTGCTAATCAGGTGAAATATGGCACAGGCACCACTACATCCTCTTCTTCCTTTTTCCACCTCCCCTCCACTTTGCAGGGAGCAGTGATGAATAGGAAACAGTTTGGATCTGGGATTCTATCTTGTGTGGTAGCATCTTATTTTTGTGAGGTGCTGTCATCCCTCAGGCGGCAGTTGGCAAGATCAGGTTCACGTGTTGCTTCTCAATTTCACAGTTAGATGACTAACTCTTCCACTGTATTGTGTAAAGTTTCAAGTTGTAATTGGCAAGTAAAGGTTCTGGATTACATCAGTGGCTAGGTTCACAAGAACAGTTACAGTGCTGAGAAATACAGCATTTATTACTACTGCTGATGGTGCGCACAGCTTTTGAACCGCTAGTTACAGAATCACAGAATCACAGAATGGTCAGGGTTGGAAGGAACCTCTGGAGATCATCTAGTCCAACCCCCCCACCAGAGCAGGGTCGCCTACAACAGATTGCACAGGACAGCGTCCCCGCGGGTTTTGAATGTCTCCAGAGTGGGAGACTCCACAACCTCTCTGGGCAGCCTGTTCCAGTGCTCCACTACCCTCAAGGTAAAGAAGTTCCTCCTCATGTTAAGATGGAACTTCCTATGTTCAAGTTTGTGCCCATTACCCCTAGTCCTATCACTGGACACCACTGAAAAAAGACTGCTCCCATCCCCCTGGCATCCTCCCTTTAAGTATTTGTAAGCGTTAATAAGATCCCCCCTCAATCAAAGTTCTTGTCATAGAGGTTAAGGGATGCTCTGTGGAGCTGAGTGGGTATTCAGCAGTGTGGAGTTTCACTGGTTAAATGCTTCAGAGTTATATCATTTATGTTATAGTGTAATAGTGTTCATCATTTTGCACAATTATTGTAAGGATATACTCAGGTGAGAGATAATTCATGTAAATGATCATAAAGAAATCCATCTACTAGGAAATTTTCTGGAACCAGGAACTTAATATATGCAAGTTACTGAGCAGCCATTCAAAACAGGCAAATCTTGAAATGAGAGAAGGTATTCTAGGATACGTAATATTAGTCTACTTTAAGTGAGCACCTTTTCAAATTAATTTCTAAAATTAATTAAATATAGTTTCAAGGATAAAATTGTGAGTTATTGTCGAGCTCATAATCTGGATTCTCTTCTAATAGTTTCTTCTTTTACTGTTAATGGTCTTCTGCGCTTATGACACACCTTCATCTCAGTTTGGTCCTGTACTTAGTGCTCAACTGGATCACTGGAAAAAGCTGACTGGAGGTGGGCAATTCAGTGGCCAAAATTACCCTCTAAAAAGTTCACTCTTGAGATACTCAGGGAATGCACATATTCAGAGAAAAGGAAGACAATGCAAGAGGATTTTTTAACAGAAGTTACTAAAATGCCGATATTCCCCTTGTCAAATAAGAATAATTTTACTTAGTTTATTGTAAAAAGTGGATGTTTACATGTATGAGGGACTGGAAATGGTATTGCAATAAATATTGTTCCTACGTGCAGGAGTTGTGGGGAAAAAATGCTAGCAGTCAATTCATGTTTATTCATTATTATTAACTATTTATTCAGAGTTAAATGCCTATTGTTGTTGAACATGTTAAAATTCACCAGTGACCTTATTCTTTCATTTTCCTTCAGTTAGTCAAAATGAGAGGGATTCTCTTTAGTAAAATAGATGTAAAGGGTCTACTTAGCTTAGGAAATTTCTAGAATTATATTGGAGATTCCTAAGAGGCTACATTGTGCCAGGCAACTATATAAACCTAAATTAAGGATTTGTTTTCTGTAAGAAGTAGAGATAGTCTTCTGCTTTGAATCTCCTTGCCTGTTTATGCATATTTATGCAGTCTCTTTACACAGAAATACAAGAGTGCTACAACAGATGAACAAACCAAATAATATTGTGCACAGTTCTTCAAATTTCAGATACAAACTTCTCTGGCTTCTCCTTGGAAATTCTTCTCATCTAGCATGTCCTATTTGTGTCCACTGTCATATTGTTACTAAGGAAGTACTTTCTAGTTTTTCAGTACGTCTGATTTCAATAATTAATGCCTCTTTTCATATATTTCCCTCCTCCATGAATTAGCATGATTCCAGTAATCTACTTTTAATATGATGCTATATTTATGTAATACTCTTACTTTAATGCTACAAGAGACTGGATGCCACCAAGAAAAATTGCCATCCTAAACTAAAACTACTGATTATCCTAATACTTTCTTCTCAGATTGTTCACTGAGCACATATTCAGTATCCATTTTCTACATAACCCTACAAAAGACACTGTCTTGTCCATATATTTTAGAAAAAGTCTACATCCTGGGAAATCACCTGTGTTTGCTTGCAATGACACTGTGCTGCTATCTTCTTTGGGCCTGGAATACTCGCACCCTTCTTCTGCCTGGTATTGAAAACAGAAGCTTGTACTAGAATTAAGAAAGGGTACTGAATCTGTTAGTACCATAGTAATTGGCTTAATTTTAATTGCTAAGCACTTGATCTAATTGTCAGTTTGTCAAAACACATCAGCTCAGAAGTTCCAAAAGATGTGGCACACCACCTCCAAGAGTTTGGCATAACTTGCTTGGTGCCTGAGCCATACTCTTCACAGCTATAGCAGAAACAAATCTCTGCCCTTGACTGCACTCCTCTGTTACATGTACATTTAGAAAAACCTGAACGTTTGCAAGTCTCCTGAAAAGTAAACTTGGTTAATTTTTGCACGTGCATTAAGAGGATAAAAGATGTTGTGTTGGGCTGTTCATTACTAATTATGAGTTCTTTGCTTGGACTTTGTAGATAAGCTTGGCTTCAACAGATGATATAAAGTTGGGAACCTTAGGAAACTATTGCTTTAACGTAGCAATAAATGAACCAATTTTTAACCTTCTTTTAAAAAGTCACCTGAGGTACGAATATTACCTGTCACTGCAGGTAGCTCAGCGAACAGCTTCAGTATGCAGTCACAGCCAAAGATGCATCCATAAGTAATAGGATGAAGAATAACAGGAATAGATTAATAACTTTGAAAGCAATGCAGTAGCCTTCTTCTCTGAAGTCCTACACTGGACATTCTCTTTCAAGAAGAGCACTTCAGTGCTAAAGGAGGCTGAGAAAGGGATAATTTCCATCAGCCTGGCACAGAAAACACTTGTGAAAAAAAGCCATATCACATGCCCTCCTCACTTAGCTTTTTTGAGTAGTCTTCTAAATATCTGCGCTCCACAATGGTGTAAGAATAGTGTTTTAAATAAAAGGGCCTAAAAATAAAGTACATGTTACAGAGAAACAGAACAGGACTTTTGTTTTCTCTCTCTTATCAGCACAGTTAGCAGCAAGTATATAAAAATGGGAATATTAAAAATTTACAATGGGATTATTTTTTTCATAAAATGTGAACCTTTGCAAATTACTGTCTTGGTAAGTCTGATCTTTAAGCTCAGAGAGATTAGAAGTTGGTCGGGGCATCAATTTAGATTTATATCTAGCATTTCAAATAAGAGACCTTAGAAAAGAGTTCAAACCTAGTATCTCACAGCTATGAGTGTCAAAACTACTACGGGGCAGAGCTGAGACCAGACATGCACGCACACCCTGACAACCTGCTGCATGGTGGAGATGTACTGGTAAAGGGGTCCTACCGGCAGCAGGGCTACGCCTCTCTCCACGTGGACCAATCTTCCCACCTTGGTCACCAGGCTTCTGTCACCCATGTAATTTAAAGTCAGTCTGAATGCATCCCCTGTTCTCCTGTCCTTGTACGCACTACCAAGGGGAATGGATTATCCCTGTACCTCCTGCCACATCCTTAGCACTCTCTGTCTACTGGATCTCTGATTAGCTCCTGTCAGGGACAGGATACTTGCCTAAACTTGGAGCCTGGACACTGCCTCCTCCCCACAGATTATAAGGAGGAGCAGTCCTGGAGCTCCCGGACCTTATCTGCCTTCTAAAGCTGAGCACAAGAGGAGGGACATGTCAGCCATCTCCTCCATCAGCAGAGGACCTACGTGAAGTCTGTAAAGATGGCAAGAACTTCGCACTGGTGGAACTGTTCTTAAAAGAGCATGTATCTTAAATCAGCAAGCCAACCTTCTTTGTTCAGGACTTAGGCCAAAATGATATTTGTATTCCATGTGGATAAAATCTGTTCCCAGAATTTATCATCAGCGTTTAATTACTGACATTCTTGCATTTTAAGAAATTCAGTGCTGGTGACACATCAAGTTTAGACAATTTCTTTTGTATGTACATCGTGCTTCTGGCCAAAACATCACCTCTCATTCTTGTAATTACACTTTTCAATCCCGATGTCTCAGATTATTTTTTTTTTTTAAGCATCTGCTGTCACATCTATTTTGGAATTGCAGCTTTTTTTATCCCTCATTACCATTCTTTCCACCTCACATAGTTCATCTCTGTAGTTCCAGTATTCCTACGTAGTGACTGCTGTCTTATTTTCATTTCTAGCACTGCTCTCATGAGTTACTTTTATATTACAGGTCAGAGACTGATAAGCAATACTGATCCACTTGAATGGCTTTTGGCCCCTTACAAATAAATTTTTCACGAGCATACTAGGGGGTATTTTCATGCAAGTTCATGCTTTGCCTCATATTAGGCAGAAGTGCCACTCTTTTTTGCTTTAGCACCAAACTTCCCAGTCTGCTTGCCGCCCTGAAGTTACATAGGTACACGAGTAGATGCAAATACATTGGCAGAGTTTGTGCCTATACAGCAGCCGTATTTCATTAGAAAATGACACCTGTAATTGTATGGCTTTTTATTAATGCTTCCTGTATTTCACCTGCTGTAGATTTATCATCCTGACCTAGATTCTGCAATTACATCCGCTATTGTCTGCTAGGGCAGTTTTCAAAAGTAAACATTCAGACTATGTCTACAAAATATACGTTTACATCTGCAAAGAGATACTTTTGTAGAAAGACATGAGCAAACATTCACTGGCACACACATTTGGTCTGTGCAAATACTTGCCTGTAGAAATGAAAGCATTACACTTGAAACAGAGGTGAACAAAGTTAGAAGGAGTAAAACTATGAATAATTTATTTTTTGAGCAGGGGAATTAGGAGGTTTAGATTAACATCAAACCAGATTTAGGAGTTCTTTTTCATCCCTGACAAAACCAGAAACTCTCAACGTGCAGTATAATGTAATTACAAAAAAAAAAAAAAAAGGAAAAAAAAAGGTGGTTCAGTTGTTGCAATAAAAGGAAAACAGATGAACACATAACTTCATAGGAGGTGACATTATTCTCTTCCTTATTCAGTAGTCCTATTGTTAGACAAAGTCACACAGGACATTGCAAACTTTCAGTCCCCTTCTGGCTTTGCCTGGGGTACCCAGCCTCACAGGACAGCACAAGGTGTTCTGAGCAGAGAAATTCTTGCGCCACCCTTTTGGTTATTTTTCTGTATTGGATAGACAGCTATTCATTGGTGCAGGAGCAGAAATGATAGTGTTCACCTTCAAGTCTTAGCTGCCAGACTTCAAAGGCATGACCGCATTCTGTGTAACAGCCTTGGAAGGAAAGATACAAAAACTTCTGTTCTAATCCCCTCATGCACAGAAAGGAGCATGGAAAGGGGGTGAACTGGGATCACTGAATAATAGCTGATTATTTGAGAAAGCAGAGATGGGCTTTATTGATTTATTTTTACCAACAAAATTTTAGATCATTTACTTCTGTCATCTAACAGCTTGGAAATAGGCACTGTTGGGTGGTTTTTTGGTGGTTTTTTTTTTTTGTGGAAAACGTTGTATCTGTCACAGGGAAAAAAATGCCAGTCATCCAGCTTTGGGGCAACTGCAATTTCAACCAGATATCTGAAAAGGTGACAGTTCATTGTAGCTTGCATTTCATGCATATTTAGCAGTATGTTTTTTTTTTTTTTTCTCATCATAACTACTTCTAGCCTTTATGGAATTGCTACAGCACACAGTTCTGCAATCTTACCTAGTTTTGTTGATACTGCTTTTGTTTGCACAGTAGCATTGACTAATTTAATAAGCAAATACAACCCTGAGTGTACTTTCTGCAAAGTCATGCCATTTAACAGTAAATTAGATATCCTCTCCCCATTCATGGCAGTCAAAAATATAAAACAAAGTAGAACAAAACTTGTAAATTCTGTAAAACTGGCCACTAGGTTTGAAGAAACATTTCAGAGGGACAATTGTGGTATTTCCTTTTAGCTACCATTGAGTACTGATTTGGTAAGTTTTCTTCAGGAGTTTCAAGAGTAGATCAGAATAAAAATAGTCTAGGCAGCTTTAGTAAATAAACATAACCAAAACTTCTATAATGTGGCTTTCTTTTTTTTTTTATTAATGCCACATTTCACATTAGAAGTAAAACTGTAGCTTTTTTATGTCAAATATAAAGTCTTTTTTCCCCTTTTCTGTTACGCAAAACATGCTTACAAATCATAAATAATAAAAAAGCTTGCTGGAGTTGAAAAAGAAATTGCCAAAGCTGAAGTGGCTCTGCAGAGCTAGTAAAGAGCACATGCAGGCACTTAAAATTGGTTTAAACTAGCAGTCACGTAGCAGCTTCACCTCATGCAAAGACAGTCCTGTCAGTTAGGTAGCGTGTGCATGGGAAGGGCAGCAGGACAAAAACTTACCCAAACTGACAACTGCCCGTTAACCGAATGACAAATGAATATGATGACATTAGCTTGCAGTGAATCCTCCTTTTCCTACGTATTTAACAGGAGAGATAAAATGCTGAATTTCACACTCAATACTGGCAGTGACCACAGTTTGGGGTATTGTAAAGTATAAGCGGCTCTTGAGCATCAGAATAAACACCTAGAGATTGTCAGAAATTTCTAGCAAGTGCCTTTGAGCAAATGCTCAAGACTTCAGGACAATTCTGAAAGTAGCTTTAAGATCTGGGGTTCAAAGTGCTGTATGCCTCCCTCAGCATTCAAACGTTGTTACTGTGCTGAAGCAGCCCTAGAAACCTGAGCATGAGAAAGTCTGGAGATGGCCAACTGGCTCCTGTGGCTCCTTGGAAGGGGACAGAGGTAGATGTCGCGGGGGTTTGGTGGGTATTTATGCACTGGTCTTGGAGAGAGGCCTGTGAAAGGGTGTCTTTATCTCCTCGGCTGGGTATTCCTGCTCCTATGCCGACAGATTGACTGGTTTTTGGCTAGATTCATGTGTCCTCTGTACTCTCATCTGTCTGACCCAATGAATCATCTCACATTTCATGGGTAGACAACTGTAAGGGGAGGGATTGGTTGTTCTTTCCCCCAGCTACAATACAGCTTGATTTTTAGGACCTGCTCTCCGAGATGGAGTATGCGTGTGAGTCCATCCAGGCCGGCAGGAAACAAAATCACTTTTTCTTCCCTACTGTGTTTATGTGGAGAAGAAACACCCAGACCTATCTAGCTTACATTTAAGAGGACAACACAACCGCTGATGGTGTTTAAAAGAAAATGCTTAAGCTCCTACCCCATCAGGAGAGCGTTCTCCTGAATAGGAGTCATCTGTTAAGTGTGGTCTTGAGGTCACATACCTATGCTCAGTTCATACTCCTGACCAGCTCAAGCTCTGCACACTGGTTGCTAAACCCTCTAATCCACGTGCTTGAGCTCTGCAGTGGGGATCGGGTACCTAGAAACAAGGTGTGTGGAGGTGCAGGCGGATGTTGCACCTCCACCCGTCAGAGAACATGACTGGCTGAATACTGGAATTCTGTCCTTAAAAAGAAAGTGCATTACCGAGTAGCGTGTGACAATTTGATGACTTGTTGTGCTCAACACTATCTGAAATCTGCATTGCTGTTTCCCAAGATGGTATGGGGAGATCTATCACCTATGTGCCTTGTTAGTTTTGCAGTAATGATCACAAAGGGGAAAATGGATTTCTACCGTGCCCTACGGGTGGTTTTCTTCCCTAAAGGACAGGCTTCTCTGAAAAACTAGTTTTATTCGGACCAGCTTGAACACTGATGCATTTTTAATATTAGGAAAATTAGCCTGAGAAAGAACTTCTAGGACATACCTTATAATAGTTACAGCAGAGAGTTCATAATTAAAGCTAGAAGATCTTTTCCATTTAAAAATTGGTTTTGATCTTACAAAAAGACAAAGAATCTAAAATGCTGGTCAGGAGTGAAGAAACCATACTGTCCATATTTCCCATTTCTGCATCATACCATTCTAATGTAAAATATATTTTGAATGTGTGAAGTTGTAGACAGAATTAAAAAAAAAATAATATGTTTTTTACTTTGTGAAACAATATGGCTATCCTAACTTTTTAAAGCAGTCTACAGTGATACGCTTTATTCAATGATACTTTGCGAATACAAGAGCTACTCATCTGATACATTGGGCTGCACAGATGGCTTTTACCCAGCTGGAAGGAAGTAAGTGTAATTCTATAGAAATGTTTTGTGAATGGGATAAGATTTTATGGGCTATATGAAGTCTTAAGCCCTTTCTCCCTAAACTTAACTTTGATAATTAAAACTGCCTAGTCCTTTCCTCAAAAACACAGTTAGTTTTCGGTTGAGTAGTACGGAAATGTAAGGAACAAAGGAGAGAATTGAGAAAAATTATACTTCAGAGAATGAAAATTTTATAGAACTTCTCAACACTTTCCAGAATATCACTTAAAATTGTCGCTCAGTTGCTGAGCTTATCAAGCCAAAGCCAGCTTGAAGCACAGATTGCTTGAATAATTCCCTACTTTGACAAAAACTGAGCCGCAGAACTCTCCCCTGTCTTCCCCCACTTGACCCAGAGCTGCTGTCAGGTACCACAAGAGTAAGCATCCTGTCTCCTCTGCAGTAGGCAAGAGCGAGAAGGAGGGGCAATGTGAAGGGGAGGGGAGGGGAGGGGAGGGGAGAAAAGAAGGTGCTGCAGACAGACCTAGCTAGGGAGGACGGAGTGACATGCTCTTCCCTCAGCAACTGCCCCATTCCTCTGTCCCAAACTCATTTCTCAAGTCAGCCATCTCATAAGTTACAAAAACAACCACACAAATACAACCAATTGTATATCAAGTAGAAAGTGGGACTGCAGGTAACACAAAACTGGACATTGGCTTTCATCTTCTCCCTGCTTGCATTTGTTCTGCAAGTGTATAAATTTTCTAGACTTCTTAGAGATACGATCTCTGCAAACAGGCCCACAACATACATTGACATTTGTGTGTGTTATGAACGTATCCAAAAGGCTTTAGGTATGATGATCACAACAACAACCAAACAGACTTCCATGACATGGGATTTGAACCTACTGTGGAAGTTGTAGACTTCCAGGGTATTAGGACTGCAGAAACAAATAAAAAGCCCCCAGTAAACACAACCAAAGAAGCAACCTTACATTTTATACAGGTTTTGAACTGGGAGGCTGACTGACTGCAGAACCTCCAATGCATTTAAGATTTGAAAGCTATCATATGCATCACATATTTGTCACCTGATAAAAGCAAAGTCCATCTTTTACATTTTACAGCTTAATAAGGGATCATGTTATTAGTAACCTAGAATGAATTTTCCAAATACAACAATGCCAGTGCAAATCTATAGTAACTATGTTCTGATGGTAAAATGGAAGCACTGGTAGAAAGCACCAATGGAAAAAAAATATTTATTTTTCAAACATAGGCAAATGAAATCTAATTATTTAGAATCAGCTGCTATGTGGATCAGAAATGACATATTTTATGGAGAGGAAAAGTGCTGCTAACATCTACAATCTGCACACTACCAGCTTCGCAAGGTATGATCTTAGATGTAAACACTGTCTCACTGGACTCAACGGGTCAAAATTCTTCAAATACTGGATTCTGCAAAGTTAAAAGTAAACTCTCACACTTGAAAAACCCACACACACTCAAAGTTGCTCTGTGCTTTTGCACAGGCTGAAATAGAAATACTGCATGATGTTATCATTTCAGTAATTATACTGAGTTAAAGATCTGTTACAAAACACCACCAATTTGGGAGAATAATAAAAGGTAGTCAGATTAAACATAATGTAATATTCATCTTCCGAGCACTTGTATCGGCTGGGCAAAATAGTACTAATGTTGATGCAATTAGCTAGCTAAGAAATTCCTTGTAGGTGGCAATATCCCTTGATAATGAGAAAAAAGTAGTGGCAAGAAAGGAAGTCATTAGGTTTGTGTGATTTCCAAGTACTATAAGTATACCCAGAAAGGATGGAAAAGTGAACTAAGGGAAGAAATACCTTTCCCAGATGCTCTGTGGACCCCATCCAATATTTTCAACATGTTCAACAGTAATAAAAAATTCTGTTAGCAAAAAATTTGAAAAAACTCCATCCTTTAAGGAAGGCACCTTGACTGGAGGAGAGGTGTGCAGCAATTCTAGATATTTCTTAAGCTGCCTACCCACCAATTAAGACATCCCCATTTTTGAAAACTTTGGTTACCATTTTAGAGCTGTCAATCCAGTGTCGTTATCTTTTCTATCCTACGTGTCCCAGATAACAGGGGAAGGCTTTGAACTGGATTGAATCTGCATTTTCATTGGTGATATGCTGAAGTAGAAGAAAGTGTAGATTAGTGGAACAGTATAAAATCAAAAGCAGAAACAGTAAAGCATGCTTCCTTCTAATATGTAGCTGTACTATCTGCACAGAGTCATTACTTGGTATTTCTTCTCCTTCCCTGACTACTGTGGAACACTATCAAATGGTCTTTGACATAAGCACAAGTCCATTAGGGGTGGGATTCTGGTTAGGGCATGTAACTACGCAGCAACGTAAGTTGCTGTGGTGAATGTCAGAGACATCTGGTGGGTAAAAGCTCTGCCAGATGGCATGCAAAAGATAATTTACACATGTGGCTCATATGGTTAGTTTCCACGCCATCGTCT
Source organism: Charadrius vociferus (assembly GCF_000708025.1). NCBI lineage: Eukaryota > Metazoa > Chordata > Aves > Charadriiformes > Charadriidae > Charadrius > Charadrius vociferus. The sequence continues at coordinate 4,401,456 of NW_009661372.1, read as the reverse complement.
TGGCAGCTGTGCTGCAGTCATTTGGTGTTGTCTCACAAAGCATTTTTACTGCTGCACGGATAGCCCTGAATGATCTCGTGATACCCTATTGCTGCCCGTGTTACCTCTGCTTTTATTAATGTGACACTGCTTTCATTGAATGGCATCCTTCTGTGTACACACTGAGCTGTGTACCTGCTTGCTTTTTTTGAACTGGACAAGGCTGTTTCCATTACTGCTTTCCAGAAACTCCTAGGTCTTGTGCAGATTGTGCTTTATCACAACACAGATTGTGCTGTTACAGAATGGAATTTCCTAGGCTTTTTTTTTCTCATTCCTTTTGTTTCCTTTTTATTACCATCCTTCTGTATTTTTTGACATTTTTATGAGTGCAGAATTCTCAGTGATTTTAACAGGAGACTGGCGTGAGTAGGGGCAATAGGATAACAGCCAAAATAGCTTTCTAATACCTTTTATTGTAGCCTGTAGGTGTTGCATCTCCATTGGATGTTGTTATTTGAGCTTTTCAAATGACTACCCATTAGCTGTCACTTCAAATATTTCATATTGTTTTTTTCCTCTCAGAAATCTAATTTTTCCTGTGTCTATTGAGCTTCCTGCCCTGCTGTTGGTAGTTTTGCTCAACAGTATTTATCTTGCTCTTGCAATTAGTGGGTTTAGAAAACAAAACAAAACAAATGTTTTCCAAACACCTCCAGTAATCATCATTACCAAATGAGATCTGCGGTAATTGTGTCTCTTACTTTATACAAAGGTGTGTGCACACACATTTACACATACACATGTATGTGTAAAAACAGCCTTTTTGGCAAAGCAGCAGCAGGACCTATAATAATCAGTTTTTTGGTTCCATCCAGCATAAAATGAAAAGGTAGGAAAAAAACAAAGCCCCCAAATCCCAAACAGACAATGTTTGTTTCATAGGGGTTCATGGTTACCAGTTTAGTATGATTTAGCAGTTCTGAGCTGTCCACACTAATTTATTTGTGATACAAAAGAATGTAACAATTCAGTTCACGTGAAGAATATATTTTATTTCTGAAAACAAATACACTCATTTTTAAAAGTGAACTTCAAAATTATTTTACAAGGGAAGATGTTATATCGAATAGCACCCTTCTATTCCAGCTCATTAATCAGTGTCATAGAGAGGAAGGTTTACCTCTTTAGCTGTGAAAACGCAAACTACAAACCATTCTTATTCTAGACCTGGAAACTGTGATGAGATATCCCAGGTTGCACAATGGAACTGAAAACCCTAGCTGATTAGTTTATAATGTGCTGTGTGATTAGTATGACCTCTTGTGTTAAACATGGGAATATTCATTTGTTTGTTCACATAATGAAACAATCAAGCAAGTATACGAAATATCTAAGAGCTAGTAACAGCACTGTCCTTGCCATTTCTACAAATAAACAGGATAGCAGCAGTAGAGGTATTAAAATTGGGAGTTGTAACATTTACACATGAATTAGAAAAATAAATGCAATCATTTCACCATGTATAACACAGCTATCACATATTTCAGTCTACCAAGGTTTTAAGAAGATCAATTTTTTCTTCACAATTCTAATGAAGCCTTCCATGACCAAAGTAGATTACAGGACAGAGTCTTGGTGACTTCTAAATAAGACATAAAGCATTCACAAATTTCTTAAAATCCTTTCATAGTAAACTATGTCCTGAGGACTTCATCTTCTGTTAAGGAGAACACTTAAAAGAAAGCATCTTTAAGCAAACATAAACGACATGTCACGAACAGAAAAGACAAAACCTAGGCTTATCTCTATCTTTAACTAGTTCAGAAAACATGTATTTTGACAGCAGGCTTGCGCAGCACTTTTATTTACAGAGTGATAAAAGCCTGGGTTCCCTAAGATTTTCATTTTCTAAGATCTATGAAATTCATGCGTGTTTGAAAACACAGGCAAAATAGGACCAGTGAGATGGAATTATAGCACCATGTTTTTCCAAACAAACAATGGAAGATCTGAAGCTGTGTTAAACAGCCTGCTCATTCTTAGAAGCGTCTTTTTTCTTGGTCTTTGATGCTGAGAGAAACCGACTGCAACGGAGAGCATCCAAATACACTTTAGTGCAATTGAAAAACACAGACCAATGCATTGGAAAGTGTTTTATCATTCATGCAAGAATGTGTGTGTGGATTTTATTCAAAACTACATCGTTAAACAAATTCTGAATTATTACGAGGAATTATGATGCTGTATATCACATATACTCCTATTTATGGGTGCTTTTTCCAAAATGACCTATGTAAACATACTCAGAGATTTTTAATTTTTGGTCACTCTCTAAATAATTTATCCATATTGTACATGATATTTACTACATTAGTGAGGGTTGTCTGATTGTGTGTGTGCAGTATGTGCTTGCTTTAAAAGGTACACCTTGTTTAGGAACTAAGTAATGGAAATTTTGGAGCAGAGAATATTTAAAAACTTTGTTAATGAGTGTGCCTTGCTCATATTTATAAAATTCAAGCCATTCAAGGGCGTAATTTCCAAGGAAATTGAATGTCATGTGACATACAGAAATTACAAGGACATTGCAGGCTTTTACCCTAGTTAAATTAGTTAATTTTGTCTTTAACATTGGTGAAGAGTTAAAGATGTAAGGTAACCTTCCACAGTATCAAATTTTGCCGTTGATTTTCCAAGCTGCAAAGACAGTGCCGCCTGACTGGAAAATAAGTAAATAAAGAAAGAAACCCCTCGTATAACCTCACCTAGGTGACAGGAAAGGCACTGCTGTAACAAGGTAAATCACTCACCGTTTTCACGACTCTTCCCTTAAATAAAGGCGGAAAAGAGGACATTGCTCCGCCAAAGGGAGCTGCGGGGACGAATTATTCAGGGAGAGTTCGGGAGGGAAAGGAAGGGGAAAGAGGCGAAATGGTAGCGGGCGCAAGGCAGCTCCTCCCTGACACCGACCCCCGCCCTTCCCGGTAAAGCTCCCGCCGACC